>NC_140961.1:73171856-73307856 GCF_056783735.1 Eptatretus burgeri | reverse complement strand
TTTTCAGTGAAGTTAACGTGAGCGGAACAACATTCTTTTCAGTGATATTAACGTGAGCGGTACTTCATTGTTTTCAGTGATGTTAACGTGAGCGGTACTTCATTGTTTTCAGTGATATTAACGTCAGTGGAACAACATTGTTTTCAGTGACATTAACTTGAGCGGCACAACATTGTTTTCAGTGATATTAACGTGAGCGGTACGACATTGTTTTCAGTGATATTAACGTCAGCAGTACTTCATTGTTTTCAGTGATATTAACGTGAGCGGTACTTCATTGTTTTCAGTGATATTAACGTGAGCGGAACTTCATTGTTTTCAGTGATATTAACGTGAGCGGCACAACATTGTTTTCAGTGATGTTAATGTGAGCGGAACAACATTGTTTTCAGTGATATTAACGTGAGCAGAACTTCATTGTTTTCAGTGATATTAACGTGAGTGGTACTTCATTGTTTTCAGTGATATTAACGTGAGCGGAACAACATTGTTTTCAGTGATATTAATGTGAGCGGTACTTCAATGTTTTCAGTGATATTAACGTGAGCGGTACTACATTGTTTTCAGTGATATTAACGTGAGCAGTATTTCATTGTTTTCAGTGATATTAACGTGAGCGGTACTTCATTGTTTTCAGTGATTTAACGTGAGTGGTACTACATTGTTTTCAGTCATGTAACGTGAGTGAAACTTCAGTCTTTTCAGTGATTTAACGTGAGCGGAACTACATTGTTTTCAGTGATATTAACGTGAGTGAAACTTCATTGTTTTCAGTGATATAACGTGAGTGAAACTTCATTGTTTTCAGTGATATTAACGTGAGCGGTACAACATTGTTTTCAGTGATGTTAATGTGAGCGGAACAACATTGTTTTCAGTGATATTAACGTGAGCAGAACTTCATTGTTTTCAGTGATATTAACGTGAGTGGTACTTCATTGTTTTCAGTGATATTAACGTGAGCGGAACAACATTGTTTTCAGTGATATTAATGTGAGCGGTACTTCAATGTTTTCAGTGATATTAACGTGAGCGGTACTACATTGTTTTCAGTGATATTAACGTGAGCAGTATTTCATTGTTTTCAGTGATATTAACGTGAGCGGTACTTCATTGTTTTCAGTGATTTAACGTGAGTGGTACTACATTGTTTTCAGTCATGTAACGTGAGTGAAACTTCAGTCTTTTCAGTGATTTAACGTGAGCGGAACTACATTGTTTTCAGTGATATTAACGTGAGTGAAACTTCATTGTTTTCAGTGGTATTAACGTGAGAGATACTTCATTGTTTTCAGTGATATTAACATGAGTGGTACTTCATTGTTTTCAGTGATTTAACGTGAGTGATACTTCATTGTTTTCAGTGATATTAATGTGAGCGGAACAACAATGTTTTCAGTGATTTAACGTGAGCGGTACTTCATTGTTTTCAGTGGTATTAACGTGAGAGATACTTCATTGTTTTCAGTGATATTAACATGAGTGGTACTTCATTGTTTTCAGTGATTTAACGTGAGTGATACTTCATTGTTTTCAGTGATATTAACGTGAGCGGAACAACAATGTTTTCAGTGGTATTAATGTGAGCGGTACTTCATTGTTTTCAGTGATATTAACGTGAGCGGTACAACATTGTTTTCAGTGATATTAACGTGAGCGGTACTTCATTGTTTTCAGTGATATTAACGTGAGCAGTACTTCATTGTTTTCAGTGATGGAACGTGAGTGGAACTTCATTGTTTTCAGTGATTTAACGTGAGCGGTACGACATTGTTTTCCGTGATGTAACGTGAGCGAAACTTCATTGTTTTCAGTGATTTAACGTGAGCGGTACGACATTGTTTTCACTGATATTAACGTGAGTGAAACTTCATTGTTTTCAGTGATGTAACGTGAGTGAAACTCCATTGTTTTCAGTGATATTAACGTGAGCGGTACTTCATTGTTTTCAGTGATATTAACATGAGCGGTACTTCATTGTTTTCACTGATTTAACGTGAGTGATACTTCATTGTTTTCAGTGATATTAACGTGAGCGGTACAACATTGTTTTCAATGATATTAACGTGAGCGGTACTTCATTGTTTTCAGCGATATTAACCTGAGCGGTACTTCATTGTTTTCAGTGATATTAACGTGAGCGGATCAACATTGTTTTCTGAGATATTAACGTGAGCGGTACTTCATTGTTTTCAGTGATATTAACATGAGCGGAACAACATTGTTTTCAGTGATATTAACGTGAGCGGTACTTCATTGTTTTCAGTGATATTAACGTGAGCGGAACAACATTGTTTTCAGTGATATTAACGTGAGCGCTACGACATTGTTTTCAGTGATATTAACATCAGCAGTACTTCATTGTTTTCAGTGATATTAACGTGAGCGGTACTTCATTGTTTTCAGTGATATTAACGTGAGCGGTACTACATTGTTTTCAGTGGTATTAACGTGAGCAGTACAACATTGTTTTCAATGATATTAACGTGAGCGGTACTTCATTGTTTTCAGTGATATTAACGTGAGCGGTACTACATTGTTTTCAGTGATATTAACATGAGCAGTACTTCATTGTTTTCAGTGATATTAACGTGAGCGGTACTTCATTGTTTTCAGTGATATTAACGTGAGCGGTACTTCATTGTTTTCAGTGATATTAAAGTGAGCGGTACTACATTGTTTTCAGTGATATTAACGTTAGTGAAACTTCATTGTTTTCAGTGATATTAACGTGAGTGAAACTTCATTGTTTTCAGTGATATTAACGTGAGCGGAACTTCATTGTTTTCAGTGATATTAACGTGAGCGGCACAACATTGTTTTCAGTGATGTTAATGTGAGCGGAACAACATTGTTTTCAGTGATATTAACGTGAGCAGAACTTCATTGTTTTCAGTGATATTAACGTGAGCGGTACTTCATTGTTTTCAGTGATATTAACGTGAGCGGAACAACATTGTTTTCAGTGATATTAACGTGAGCGGTACTTCATTGTTTTCAGTGATATTAACGTGAGCAGTACTTCATTGTTTTCAGTGATATTAAAGTGAGCGGTACTACATTGTTTTCAGTGATATTAACGTTCGTGAAACTTCATTGTTTTCAGTGATATTAATGTGAGTGAAACTTCATTGTTTTCAGTGATGTAACGTGAGTGAAACTTCATTGTTTTCAGTGATATTAACGTGAGCGGAACTTCATTGTTTTCAGTGATATTAACGTGAGCGGCACAACATTGTTTTCAGTGATGTTAATGTGAGCGGAACAACATTGTTTTCAGTGATATTAACGTGAGCAGAACTTCATTGTTTTCAGTGATATTAACGTGAGCGGTACTTCATTGTTTTCAGTGATATTAACGTGAGCGGAACAACATTGTTTTCAGTGATATTAACGTGAGCGGTACTTCAATGTTTTCAGTGATATTAACGTGAGCGGTACTTCATTGTTTTCAGTGATATTAACGTGAGTGAAACTTCATTGTTTTCAGTGATTTAACGTGTGTGGTACTACATTGTTTTCAGTTATGTAACGTGAGTGAAACTTCAGTCTTTTCAGTGATTTAACGTGAGCGGCACTACATTGTTTTCAGTGATATTAACGTGAGTGAAACTTCATTGTTTTCAGTGATGTAACGTGAGTGAAACTTCATTGTTTTCAGTGATATTAACGTGAGCGGTACTTCATTGTTTTCAGTGGTATTAACGTGAGAGATACTTCATTGTTTTCAGTGATATTAACATGAGTGGTACTTCATTGTTTTCAGTGATTTAACGTGAGTGATACTTCATTGTTTTCAGTGATATTAACGTGAGCGGAACAACAATGTTTTCAGTGATATTAACATGAGCGGAACAACAATGTTTTCAGTGGTATTAACGTGAGCGGTACTTCATTGTTTTCAGTGATATTAACGTGAGCGGTACAACATTGTTTTCACTGATATTAACGTGAGCGGTACTTCATTGTTTTCAGTGATATTAACGTGAGCAGTACTTCATTGTTTTCAGTGATGGAACGTGAGTGGAACTTCATTGTTTTCAGTGATTTAACGTGAGCGGTACGACATTGTTTTCCGTGATGTAACGTGAGTGAAACTTCATTGTTTTCAGTGATTTAACGTGAGCGGTACTACATTGTTTTCACTGATATTAACGTGAGTGAAACTTCATTGTTTTCAGTGATGTAACGTGAGTGAAACTTCATTGTTTTCAGTGATATTAACGTGAGCGGTACTTCATTGTTTTCAGTGGTATTAACGTGAGTGATACTTCATTGTTTTCAGTGATATTAACATGAGCGGATCAACATTGTTTTCAGTGATATTAACGTGAGCGGTACTTCAATGTTTTCAGTGATATTAACGTGAGCGGTACTTCATTGTTTTCAGTGATATTAACGTGAGTGGAACAACATTGTTTTCAGTGATATTGACGTGAGCGGTACTTCAATGTTTTCAGTGATATTAACGTGAGCGGTACTTCAATGTTTTCAGTGATATTAACGGGAGCGGTACTTCATTTTTTTCAGTGATATTAACGTGAGCGGTACTTCATTGTTTTCAGTGATATTAACGTGAGCAGTACTTCATTGTTTTCAGTGATATTAACGTGAGCGGTACTTCAATGTTTTCAGTGATATTAACGTGAGCCGTACTTCATTGTTTTCAGTGATATTCACGTGAGCATTACTTCATTGTTTTCAGTGGTATTAAGGTGAGCGGTACTTCAATGTTTTCAGTGATATTAACGTGAGCGGTACTTCATTTTTTTCAGTGATATTAACGTGAGCGGTACTTCATTGTTTTCAGTGATATTAACGTGAGCGGTACTACATTGTTTTCAGTGATATTAACGTGAGCGGTACTTCAATGTTTTCAGTGATATTAACGTGAGCGGTACTTCATTGTTTTCAGTGATATTAACGTGAGCGGTACTTCATTGTTTTCAGTGATATTAACGTGAGCGGAACTTCCTTGTTTTCAGTGATATTAACGTGAGCAGTACTTCATATTTTTCAGTGATATTAACGTGAGCGGTAATTCAATATTTTCAGTGATATTAACATGAGCGGTACTTCATTGTTTTCAGTGATATTAACGTGAGCGGTACTACATTGTTTTCAGTGATATTAACATGAGCGGTACTTCATTGTTTTCAGTGATATTAACGTGAGCGGTACTACATTGTTTTCAGTGATATTAACATGAGCGGTACTTCATTGTTTTCAGTGGTGTTAACATGAGCGGTACTACATTGTTTTCAGTGATATTAACGTAAGCGGTACTTCATTGTTTTCAGTGATATTAACGTGAGTGGTACGTCATTGTTTTCAGTGATATTAACGTAAGCGGTACTTCATTGTTTTCAGTGATGTTAACGTGAGCGGTACTTCATTGTTTTCAGTGGTGTGAACATGAGCGGTACTTCATTGTTTTCAGTGATATTAACGTGAGCGGTCCAACATTGTTTTCAGTGGTATTAAGGTGAGCGGTACTTCATTGTTTTCAGTGATGTTAACGTGAGCGGTACTTCATTGTTTTCAGTGATATTAACGTGAGCGGTACTTCATTGTTTTCAGTGATATTAACCTGAGCGGTCCAACATTGTTTTCAGTGATATTAACGTGAGCGGTACTTCATTGTTTTCAGTGATATTAACGTGAGCGGTACTTCATTGTTTTCAGTGGTATTAACGTGAGCGGTACTTCATTGTTTTCAGTGATGTTAACGTGAGCGGTACTTCATTGTTTTCAGTGTTGTGAACATGAGCGGTACTTCATTGTTTTCAGTGATATTAACGTGAGCGGTCCAACATTGTTTTCAGTGATATTAACGTAAGCGGTACTTCATTGTTTTCAGTGGTATTAACGTGAGCGGTACTTCATTGTTTTCAGTGATATTAACGTGAGCAGTACTTCATTGTTTTCAGTGATATTAACGTGAGCGGTAGAACATTGTTTTCAGTGATATTAACGTGAGCGGTACTACATTGTTTTCAGTGATATTAACGTGAGCGGTACTTCATTGTTTTCAGTGATATTAACGTGAGCGGTACAACATTGTTTTCAGTGATATTAACGTGAGCGGTACTACATTGTTTTCAGTGATATTAACGTGAGCGGTACTTCATTGTTTTCAGTGATATTAACGTGAGCGGTACTTCATTGTTTTCAGTGATGTTAACGTGAGCGGTACAACATTGTTTTCAGTGATATTAACGTGAGCGGTACTACATTGTTTTCAGTGATATTAACGTGAGCGGTACTTCATTGTTTTCAGTGATATTAACGTGAGCGGTACTTCATTGTTTTCAGTGATATTAACGTGAGCGGTACAACATTGTTTTCAGTGATATTAACGTGAGCGGTACTACATTGTTTTCAGTGATATTAACGTGAGCGGTACTTCATTGTTTTCAGTGATGTTAACGTGAGCGGTACTTCATTGTTTTCAGTGATATTAACGTGAGCGGTACTTCATTGTTTTCAGTGATATTAACGTGAGCGGTACTTCATTGTTTTCAGTGATATTAACGTGAGCGGTACAACATTGTTTTCAGTGGTGTTAACGTGAGCAGTACTTCATTTTTTTCAGTGATATTAACGTGAGCGGTACTTCATTGTTTTCAGTGATATTAACGTGAGCGGTACTTCATTGTTTTCAGTGATTGCTTTTCATCATATTTTTTTTTTCAATTTTTTCAGTGACTATCACAACGGAGCTTGGTGGAGGATGCGGGGGAGTGTGTGTGTTTGTGTGTGTTTGTGTGTGTGTGTGTTTGTGTGTGTGTGTGTGTGTGTTTGTGTGTGTGTTTGTTTGTGTGTGTTTATGTGTGTATCTGTGTTTGTGTGTGTATGTGTGTGTGTGTTTGTGTGTGTTTGTGTGTTTTTGTGTGTTTGTGTGTGTGTGTGTGTGTGTGTGTGTGTGTGTGTGTGTGTGTGTGTGTGTGTGTGTGTGTTTGTGTGTGTGTGTGTATGTGTGTGTGTGCGCCCCACTATTCTTGTTCATCCTCCGCAGAGAAATTAAATAAATAAACTTGATGTAGCATAGGCACGATGCTCCAAACGGCCTCCTGCGTCAATTTTACTTTGGATCACTCGTCCGTTCACGTCGACATTTTTGTACGGACGACTCTTGGATTGGAGGACGAATTTTTACATTGTAATACATTGTATGTTAACATTGTCTACGAAAGGTTATTATAAATTTTGTAAGTAATTTGGGATTGATCTTGTTTTTTGGGGTTTTTCGGGTTTTTGTTTGGATTTTATGTTTTGTACAGTTTGTGTGTCCATGTCGGATGTTAAACGTTTGTATCAATCATTTTGTTTGACTGCTTTTTGAAAAGTGTACCTTTATTTGTTTAAGATGTTCCATGTTCGATCTAGAAACGTTATGACGTCGAACAAAACGCAAAGGAAAGAAGATTGTGCCGGGATCGGTAATTGTCCTTGTTGGGTTTTTCTGGACCCGGAACAAGCGGCGGCGAATTCAATGTTCAGCATTTCGTCGCCTCTGTCAACGAGCACGTTGCAGTAATCGACACAGTACTTTGTTCACCTGACAGGTGAGAAGAGCATCGGCGATCGGCGAGAAAGATGCAATTGAACTGTCTGATGATATTTCAATTTATTTTAAAAATCAAAATCAACGCTTTGTCTTTAACCTTTATTGTTGCTGACCTTCATGTACGTATTTTGTGAGGTATTTATATTTTGTTACGTATCGATTGTGTATATCCACTCGGTTGTATACTTTGACCTCGCGAGAATAATCCGGAGGCCATCAATTTTCAACGTACATATCCCGCCGCACCCTCCACCCGCACTCTCCACCGCACCCTCCACCGCACCCTCCACCGCACCCTCCACCCGCACCCTCCACCCTCACCCTCCACCCGCACCCTCCACCCTCACCCTCCACCCGCATCCTCCGCCCGGACTCTTCCACCGCACCCTCCGCCCGGACTCTCCCACCGCACCCTCCGCCCGGACTCTCCCACCGCACCCTCCACCCGGACTCTCCCAGCGCGCCCTCCGCCCGGACTCTCCCACCGCGTCCTCCGCCCGGACTCTCCACCCGGACCCTCCGGCCGGACTCTGCCGCCGCACCACCTCTCCCCCGGACTCTGCCGCCGCACCACCTCTCCCCCGGACTCTGCCGCCGCACCACCTCTCGCCCGGACTCTCCCGCCGCACCACCTCTCCCCCGGACTCTGCCGCCGCACGCCCCCCGGAGTCTGCTGCCGCACTCTCCACCCCGGACTCTGCCGCCGCACCACCTCTCCCCGGACTCTGCCGCCGCACCCTCCCCCGGACTCTCCCGCCGCACCCTCCCCCGGACTCTGCTGCCGCACTCTCCACCCCGGACTCTCCCGCCGCACGCTCACCCCCGGACTCACCCGCCGCACCCTCCCCCGGACTCACCCGCCTCACCCTCCCCCGGCCTCTCCCCCGCGGACTCTCCCTTCACATCCTCCCCCGGACTCTCCCTCCACACCCTCCCCCGGACTCACCCGCTGCACTCTCCCCCGGCCTCTCCCCCCCCCGGACTCTCCCTCCACATCCTCCCCCGGACTCTCCCTCCGCACCCTCCCCCGGACTCTCCCGCTGCACCCTCCCCCTGGACACCCCCACCACCACCCCCTCCCCTTGGCCACTCCAGCCGCACCCTCTCCCCCGGACACTCCCGCTGCACCCTCTCCCCCAGACACTCCCACTGCACCTTCCCTTTCTCCCGCACTCCCACCTCTCCCCTTCCCCACCACTCCGCAGTCTCTCCCGCCACAGGTAATGACAAAATGTATAAACTTGAAGGGTGGAAGAAATGGAGGGACACCATCAAGAGAGTACAGAATTACGAAATTATAATTGTAATTGTACAATTATGCAGAATTTTAATTGTACAGTTAGAAAAGATAAAAATTGTGAGTGGGGAAAAAAGAGAGAGCTTGAGAAGGTTTGATTGACTGGTTGTGTGCTTTGCCTGAAGGCAAGGCCTTGGCTACTCAGCATGGGTAATACTTCGTGGTTTTTCCATTGCCTTTCAGCAGTTGGTGTCTCAGGAATTCTCTACTTTAACGAGGATGCCTGTGATAACTCGCCTTTCTTGGCGAAGGACACTGTGGGATCTTTAACATCCACCAACTAATGAGAGCAGACGGGACACCCGGCTTCACATGCATTCGAGGGACGGCACACACATTGATGAATCACTTTCCTTGTGAAACACCGGGATAACAGTTTATTGCTGGGTCGGGATTTGAACCCAGGCTAAACAGCTCTAGGCAATCCTGCCAACTCCTTGAGAAGATATGTTTAGGGAAAGTTGTTCCTTGCAATCAAATGGAACAGGAAAGGTGAAATTTAGAAAACAAAGAAGGAACTAGCAGGACACTCTGTGGAACGCATACCTCCGCCATGTAATGCCTGATCCACGAGAACATATCTGGGCCAATAAATTTTTAAAATATTATGTGACGCATTACTATATCGTTTTTGGCCCTTTCTCTCAATGGTGAAGAATCACTGAAAATTAAATAATTTTCATATCCAGATTCGGATTCGGATCTTCACCAAAATGGAATCAATTTGTCCTTGTCACACTTCCAACATATCCACCAAGTTTCATCCGAATCCGTCCACAACTTTTTGAGATATTGTGCTATATATCATTTTTCGCCCTATCTCTCAGTGGTGAAGAATCACTTTAAAATTCTAGCAGTCGCATCCGCATCCGGATCTGGATCTTCAACAAAATCTCATCAGTTCGTCCTTGTAACACACCCAACCTGTCCACCAAGTTTCATCTGGATCTGTCTGCAACTTTTTGAGATATCCTGTGCACAAACAAACAGACAGACAAACAGACAGAAAGGTGTGAAAAAACAACCTCCTTCACCTTCGGTGGCATAGGTAATAAAAGAGGGCGACATTAAAATGAAGATGATCCATAAGTGAAGAGGTTCTTTTATTTATTTATTTATTTATTTTTCACACTCTCTACTTATTTTAACATAAGTACTGAGCCAGTGAAAACATGCATGTGCATGTAATCCTTCATTCTTTTCTATTCCCATAAAATGTCTCGTTAACCATGTCATGGACCATGACATGTTGCTGACAATTGTTAACTACAACAATTGGACTAATTCAAAGAAATAAATAAAGAAACTTGCGTTGCAGACACTGAAGTGACGTATTTCATCATCACACCATTTGAAAGCCTTTATCCCTGAGCAGGGGTCAGCTTTTTGCAGGCTCCAATCATGGTACCCTTTCTTGTGGCAATGTTTTTACGGCTGGATGCCCTTCCTGACGCCAACCCTTTAGTCGCCTTCGACCCTGCAGGGATAATTACCAGCATACTGGAGCTCATTTTGCCGACCTTCAGAAGGATGACAGGCTGAGTCATCCCCCCTGATGCGAACTCGGCGGCCAGCGGGGCTCGAACTCAGGACCCCAAGGATCCCAAGCCACCGCCTGAACCACTGAGCCACACCAGGCTCATACTGAAGTGACGTATTTACTTCTAATCAACTGTCAGGATGTTCTTGATTTGTCATAAATTATCGATAGATGTTTCGATGATGATTTGTGTCTTTCCCCCTCCCCCCAAGTTATATCCAACTGCCAACTACAATATGATTACAGCACCACACATAGATGTACACACATGGCACGACAACTTACCTGACACACAAACGACCCTGAAGTCAGTTTCCATTCTCAGAAGATCAACTTCTTCTTTTTTTTTTTTTTTTTCCTTCTGGCATCTGCATGGAATTGATACATTTTTATTACTCCTCCCTGATTCTTGCATCCAATGGCACAGCATCCTGCCATTTTAAAAAGATGGGCTATTGTGTACTTTACAATCGTACAAATAAGCTGTGTAAGTTTCAATTTAATATCGTTATAATCCATTCATATATGGCAATAAGTTCACAAAAAGTCCCATTTGATTAAAACGAGCATAACCCACGCTCTGCGCGACATGTTGGGGTGGGTGTGTTTGAGAAAGGAACTGATGCAGAGTATCGGTAGTAATTTTACTTTAATGCAGTAAGTGGAATACGATTTCACTGTTTCAGAACCATTTTATTTCCTTTTTTTTGTACCATGCACCTCATATGGTCTTTGAGATAATGAAAGCCGAATATCACGTTACTCGAGCGCAGAACAAAGTCGAAGATAGCGCGACACGAAACCACAAACTCGGAAATAATATATAAGATTGGGTGAAATTGTTTGTATGGAAACTGTTGACATGTCAAAACGATTCAATAAATCATTCTGATTTTTGGTGAACCGATTCTGTGATCCAATATGCAAACCCTGTTCAAATTTCAAGTTGATAGGATGAAAACTCATGTTTATGCAACTTTGACCTTCTCTAGCCTTTGACCTCAAAAGCAATATGCTTCAAGGTTTTGATTGGTGAAACAATTCATTGACCCAATATGCAAATTCTGTTCAAACTAGTAGAGTATCCAGCCTCTGGGTGAATGGAGATTCAGCATAGGTTTTTTTTTTGTGTACATAGTCAAGACTTGTGGAAGAGCCAGTATGGTGAACGGATCAGGACATACCAGACACCACAACCCCCCCCCCAAAAAAAAAAAAAACAGGACACAAAACATGGGGTGGACAAAATGGATACGGAAGGAAACTGCAAGGTGGGAAAACTGGAAAATTGAAAGGAGGAGGGATGTGGGTGGTGTTAACGAGGATTGGGGACAATCTGAGATGGTGGTGAACAGCTGTTATGAAGATCTGCCCAGGCAAAAATAACATTCCTTTCCTATAGTAATTCTCTGCAGACTACTCTTGTATATGAGTGTACTACTCTCTTGTACTATATTTCTAACTGCAGCATTTTTGCTTGGCGGAGGGCAGAATGAGTTTGAAGAGGATGTGAAGTTGATTCTACAGCCGAGACAAAAAAGAGGAACAAATGAGTGGAGGTGAGCAGTGATCTGAGATTTAGGTAGTTTCAACAGAAGGGGTTGATGGTTGTCTGTATGATCCCTGCAGAAACCTGGGGCTGAGGGTGGGGGACAAATCACGGAAAGGGCAGACAGTGCAAGATCAGAGAGGAGGAGGAGGAGGAGGAGGAGGCGGTGGTAGAAGATTGAGAGAACACTGACCTGTCTGTGATGGTAAAGTAATAGACTCGGCTTCAGCGCGGGAGATTCCAATGATCTTAAAGGCCTTGGTTTCCATGGAATAAAGCTGAGCAAGATGTGAGGCAAGGGAGCCAGGCCAGAAGGGAGAGCATTACTCTTCAAGCAGCAGATGAAAGCCTTGTAAGGTGGATTGGAGTTCAGGAGTGCCAAGGACGGACTTTGTACGACACAGCTGGCTTTGAAGCCACTTTTGAAATGTGGTTTGCCCAAGAAAGATCACGACTGATGGACTGATGGTGAGGTGCAGGAGTTTGAATGGTGAACTTCCTTTGCTGAAAAAAATATTGTCTGTTTTTTGCAAGAAGACTGCAGATGTTTGTGTTATGCATGATATACAAAATGTGTTTGTGAGTTCTTCAATATGGTGGTAAAATTCATGTATTGCTTTTGGTATGTTTTGTGTACTGTATAAAGTAATATACTTATTGTGATCATATGTTGTTGTTTTTTCCAGGTTTTCTGTTTTGGTGTGTGTGTGAAGCACAAAGGGAGCAACAGACCAGCCTGGCAGAGGCTTTATCCAATCCAAAACATATATCTGCTTTCTTTTGCATTGGACACCTTGACAACGGAAAAGTCCTCATCACATTCTTCCATTGCTGACAAAAGCAAGAAAAATTTGGCCTCACTTTAAATGTTTGATTGTGCATTTTCAAGTGCTTGGGAGGATGGAGTTGCGTTGAGTTTGTCACAATGCTGACACCTATATTATCCTTTGTTTGCGATGTCAACTACTTGCCCATTTGCAATCGCTGTTGAACCACCATGTTTCTGGAGTAAAGCCATACCCGCCCGCGATCTCTTGGACTTGCGATGCTCGCAGCTACCGATACGTGTCCGCTTGAGGTTTCTGATGGTGATGAAGGGATTTGCACATATGCTGATACAGTTGTGCAGGACAATACAAAAGAATCATCAATAGACTCGACTGCTCCAATTTTACAAGTGAGCAACCCTGAGCACATGCAACCAGTCCGATCTGTGAATCGGGAAGATGGGCATGATGCTAATGCTTTACCAGAAACGTCAATTTTCAGAACCCTTTTAAAGCATTCTGAAGCCACCGGTTCATGTGTGGTCACGGACGTTGAGCCGGGGGATGTGGAGCAGAATTTATCAGGGCTGCGGGAGGTACCCGAGCAAATTGCTTCATCAGGGCGAAGCAGCATTTCAAGTGTTAGCACAGAGATATACATTGGCACTGCCTCCATGTTTTCTGAAGCTGAAGCTGCAAGCTTATCAACATTGCAGGTGGATGACTGCTTGCATGCTGATGACTCTGCCTTCATGGAAGTCAATCTCCACAGGCAGAACAGCTGGGATTGGACTTCCCAAGTTGATATGAAGACTGTGTTTGATAAATGCAAGAAGGGAAGTACGAAACCCCCTATGACTGGCATATCTGGACTTCTTTCTCGGTAAGGCTGTAAAATACTTGTCAATGATAGTTTCATTTTGAAATATTAGGATTTTTAACGCTGGAACACACTGTAGTTTGGGCAATAGTAACCACAATGATTTTGATAAATGTAGTCCTTTCTCTAAACTTGAAGATAAAAGGGAAAAGCCAGAATGCTAAGAGGGCTGTTATTTTTTTCAAACCTGTTTTTATAAACACACTTGATGTTTACCCACACTTTTGGGGATGTAGGAGTGTTTCGAAGGTGAATTTGGAGTAGAGTACGATATTTGCTGAAGCAAACTATCTGATCAAGTTGATACAGCCATCATTTTAGGGTCCAAAGTAGTTTGCCACATGTATGTGGCATGAGGGCTTCACAGCAATAACTACAGTGCTTTCAGAAAGTATTCACACCCCTCGACTTTTGTCACATTTTGTTATGTTACAGCGTGAATTAAAAATGGGTTAAAAGAAAAAATGTCACCGATCAACACAAAATACCTTATAACGACAAAGTGAAAACGTGTTTTCAGAATTTCTTTACAAATTAATTAAAAATGAAAATCTGAAATGTCTTGCTTCAATAAATAATAATCTACCCCTTTGCTCTGACACTCCAAATTGTGCTCAGGTGCATCCATTTTCCTTTAATTATCTTTGAGATGTTTCTACAACTTTATTGGAGCCCACTTGTGGCCAATTCAATTGATTGGACATGATTTAGGAAGAAACACACCTTTCTACGCAAGTAGACCGGCAGCACAGAGGGTTTTGATCGGACGAACGAGGTACCAATATCTGAGTACAGGGGGTTTTAGGGAGTAACCTGACATATGCAGATATGGATTTCTGCCGAGCACCACCCGCTGCGTGTGGCCCCTGGGGACCCTCAAAGTGGCCCTTAAATTGGGTTTGATCAAACATTGGAGGTACCAGTTAAAACCAGCTTTAAATGAACAAGTACATCCCCCAGAGTGTAGAATGGCCCATGCAAGAAACTTTGTCCGCTGTGTTGACCCTTCCAGAAACCCCTTAATTTGGCCTTTTCAAAGAACTTGATCTCGATCAAACATTGGCGGTACCACTTAAAACCAGGTTTAAATGAACAAGTACACTCCACCGAGTATAGAATGCCCCAAGCCAGACAAATTGTCCACTGCGTTGGCCCTACCAGACACCCCAAATGTTGGCCTTTCGGGAGACTATGTGGAGGTCAAATGTAAAGGCCCTGAACTGTATTCTAGGTTGGTAAAAATAATGACAAAACCCCTACCTTTTTATTGTATTCTTTATTGTAATAAAAATCCACATGCAAAAGGTTAACCTTTATTTTTGCTCAGGAGCCAGACTAGTACCACAAAACCCTCGTCACGTGGTGGGTTAGTCGGTTGACCCACAATCCTGAGGTCCGGGTTCAAATCCCAGCGGTGTCAATCGGGGTTTTTCGCTTTGTAACGCGAAAATAAGTGGGGGTGTGTCCTTGGGCAAGGGACTCTACTTCATACTGCCTCTCTACACCCAGGGACAGTGAAAGTATTTCAATGTAATGAATGCTCAGCACCAGCGCTGAAATCTGCAGCAGGGCTGTATGCTCCGTTGAGGGGCTGAGATGGTATTCGGAATGAACAGGTCCTGCCAGGGGTAATGATGATGATGTAAAGTACGCTGAGACGTATGTGTAGTGCGCTATATAAGAAATCACATTATTATTATTATTATTATTATTATTACAAAAGGATTTCCGATGGTGGCTCTACTTTAAGACAAAGTTAGAAGACTGGGTGAAAAGACAAGAAAATTGGAACTGCTGCATCTTTCAGAGAAGCTCAAAAGGTACAGAACCAGGAATGGGAAGTGGGCACTACCGAGCTACATGTTCTTTGTACCTTCATGGCTTGAAGACAAATCAACGGACTCATACCAGGACAGGAGACATCTGGTTAAGGTACAATTAGACCATGGTTAGATTTCACATTCCTACTCTGCATCTTTAACTTGAGACACGGTTTTAAAACTCAACTCAAGGCTAAATAAGCTCTTTCATTTGAGCCAAAGTTCACGGACAATACCACCATGAAACACAGGATGCTCATATCTCTGTTTCACTCTCTGAGTCGTCACTCCAAGATAGTTCGGAACTTGAATCATCAGCATTGTCAAACTCTGTGGCAAGATCGGGCTGGTCACTTTCAGGATCCACGGAACTCTCATCCTCCACTTCCTCTTCCTCAAAAAAATATTTTGGCACGGCAGGTCTCGAGAACCATTCAGGAGCATAGTGTCCATTCTTGTCTTTCCAACCGTAGTTCAGAGGATCCAAACCTTGGCCTGGATGTGCCGAGTCAGCATTGCCCCACACGATGCTAATGAAGTGCGCCCGTCGAGTCTTATTGTTAAGAGTCTTCACGCAAGGTGGAAGAAGTGCGCAGTCAACCTTCTTGACATTGGCCATGGGGTTTTCCTGAAAATAAAAGATAGACTATTAAAGATATGTTTTCATTAAAGTTGCCTCATTAAAGTCAGCTGTGACTATTTGTGGAAAGTGTTAACTGGTAGGCCTACTTTATTGATTTAAGGCCTTTTTTTGTATCTAGTCAATCTATTGAGAAAAAAGTTAACAAACATGGCTCCAGTTATACCTGATTCATTTTTCCAGTCATCTGACGCAGTTTTGCATATCTGGCCTCATTGACATCCTTCACGTCACCCTTCATGCCATACAAGGAGCAAACAAACTCTTCTGCTTTCCTCTGGTTTGGTTCCTCTTCAGAAGCCAAACTGCTGAAGAACTGGATGAGTGTTCCTTCTGTGTCTTTCTCGAGAACTTCACGTGGCTTCACTTTACCCTTTCTGTAGAATGCTGTGGTGAAGTTGCAACCGGTAAATGCGTGAAAACCTGGCATGGCTGCTGCTAGTCCCTTCTGCTTCGCCTCCAAGACAGTGGCAATGCTGCTGACATCAATATGTCGACGGCCATTCCCCGACCCACAGTCCATGACAATCTGATTGTATGATGTATGACTTGTCAGGTGCCTTCCTTGCATTCCAAGCAGAATCACCATAACATCGGTATCAGATGCTCTGATCACAGCATTTCCAGTCGCATTGGAGACATGGAATGCAAGGAGGGTGTCGGCCTCGTAACTGCCCTGGAGATGGGCTGGATGTTCAACGTTCATCTTGGAATCGAGTTCACTGAAGCTGAGACGAGCACAGTTACCTCCATGGGACACAATCAGCGTCTTCTTCCCTAGGATTTGCCCGTAGTGACTTTCTTGCCATTCTTTGAGAAGAAACGTTGCTAACTGATCCTTCAAGATCCCATTTTGAAACAACTTCTGGCAGCTCTGCTTGGGTGCTTGTTGGGGACCAGTAATGATGAATGGACGATCGTCGGCTCCACATAATTTTCTCTCACTCTCTTTCAGGGACATGGGGCGATAAGTGTCAAAAATATGTGAACCTCGTTCCCACGGTTGGTGCAAACATAGGCCAGGAAGTTGCTGGCCAGGTTTCCTATGATGTGATGTTCCCAATGGCAGATAGAAAGGAGTGGATCAAGAGTCCACCGTCGATCAAGGTCACATCGATGGGCGGCAGTGGTCTTTCCGTGAACCCATCCTGTAGTGCCTCCAGCTTCCTCAGCAGCTTGCTCTTGTCTGTCTTGAGCCCTGATCCATCTGAGTGTGTGATAGACAGCGCGTACTCTGTAATTGGGAAAGTCATGAAATGTCCAAGATTGAAGGTTGTCCTCTCTGAAATGATTACCAATACGCGAATGAAAACATCTCGAAGACTCTCGGCTGCTGGTTTTCTCTTCGCAGAGGGACGCTTCTTCTTCGAGTTTTGGTGCGTGAAATTTGACACGTTTCTTCTTTGGATGGGCTTCATGAATTTTTCCTCATCCGTTGCACACTCCTCTTGGAACTTCTCACGAAGTTTCCGACCGGCAACACGGCTCCCTGTCAAATACTATTGAGTTTCTTGAGCTCCTGCTTTACCTGTAGCGATGTTCAAGAGGCAGGCAGACGTTGATGCCGGTGATGAGAAGGGATCACATGATTCAGTGACGGCATTGAACAAGGCATCCCTTTGACGACTGTCCTTCTCAATTATGCTGGCCCGTAGCTGTGTTGAAGGCTGCTCTTCCTGTTCCAGTCTTGTGATACTTCGGAGTTCCGTCACGGACATGCCCCGCTGCGTTGATGTAATACACCATCTTCTAATCACATTTTCTGAGTAGTGAAAACCAACGATGCCTCTCATCGGTGATGCTGCGTCCCTATTGACCGTTTGTTCCAGTGACAAATCGATTGCTGATCTGGAATAGTGTTTGTCTGTACGTCGTATGGAGAAGGCTCCTGTCTGAAGTACCATTCGACTCTGTGGTGCTGCCTTCTCTAGCTGGTTCAGAAACAGCACACCCCAACGCGCGTAGTTTGGTCAATTGAGACCAAAGAATACGTCGATTATGGCCGGCAGTATCTTAATGTAGCCATCGACATCATTCGTTCTAACTGCATGCATCAGGTCCCTGTGGATCCTGTTGATCATGTAGACATACATGCACCAGTATTGAGCAGTTGGGCCAAGTTCTCCATTCATGACTTTGTTGAAAAATAGCTCTTACTGCTCCGTGTGTTCTCTGAAAACCTGATGCGTCTCAAGAAACTGTTCCAGTGCACTGCAATCCTTGGGAGCTTCAGCAAGTGGTTCCTTCGCCGCATCTCGCCTTTCCTGGGTGAGAGTTGACAAGAAGCTGTCATAGAGTTTCCTCTCCATGACAAGAGCCAGGATGTCATATTCTGCACATGCCCTCTGAAAGAAATATAAACTATAAAAAAAAACATCAAGCATCTCGTACGTTCCAGTAAGAGATAACAGTGGATGACCTGAATCTCATAGCATGCAGGCATAGCGAGTCTTCGCGCCAGCCATGGGACTATAGTCCATTTCTAGTTCTGACTCAGGAGACAGCTTGCATTAGCAATGAAAATGGTCGATTCTGACGTTTGAAACTCATTCTGACAGAGTGATGAATTGATCGAGGTATAGGATTGGTCTGTTTCTACCCAACAGTTTGTACGGTGTCCACACCACACCTAACCACACCACACCTAACCACACCTCACCCCACCCAACCCCCCACACACACCCCCATAGTGTTCATGTGTGGATGTTAAAAGCGACTGATGTGAATGTATGGTGTCTACACCCCCAAACACCCAACCCCCCCACACACACCCCTACGTCCCCCCCCCCCGGATGAAGAACAATGGATGAAGAAAAAGACTCACTCAGATGACCTGTACTCATGCTACTGTTGCTGTCAGCTGCCCGTGTGTGAGTGACCTAAAAAGCGAAAGTCGTTTCGTGTCCCGGCTGCTCGACGTGGACGCTCCCGCTAGCCTCACACAGGTAGATGTGCGTATGCGCGCTACATGCATGCATATGCCTGGTACGTGGCTCGAGGCTACTGGGGAGAGGAGTGTGGGGGGTTAGGGCATGAGCTAAGAGGCCACGGCCGTCTGATGTGCCAAAACAAGAAAAAACTGCAAAATATTTTGGAATTTTGGGCGCCTCATTCATTATTGGGGAGAGGGGTGGCAGGGCCATTCTATACCCGGTGAAATA
Source organism: Eptatretus burgeri (assembly GCF_056783735.1). Taxonomy (NCBI): domain Eukaryota; kingdom Metazoa; phylum Chordata; class Myxini; order Myxiniformes; family Myxinidae; genus Eptatretus; species Eptatretus burgeri. Next base: position 73,288,632 of record NC_140961.1, on the reverse strand, counting down.
TATTTTCATTTAAACCTTATGTTTGATCTTGCTCAAGTTCTTCGAAAGGGCCAACTTAACGGGTTTCTGGTAGGGTCAACGCAGCGGACATAGTTTCTTGCATGGGTCATTCTACACTTTGGGTTATGTCCTAGTTCATTTAAACTAGGTTTTATCTGGTACCTCCAATGTTTGATCTAGCTTAAATTCTTCGAAAGGGCCAACTTAAGGGGTTAGACCAACTTCAGGTTAGTAAGGGGTAAAAAAGGGCCAACTTAAGGCCGCTTCTGGCGACCCTTATGCAGCCGACAAAGTTTCTTGCATGGGCCATTCTACACTCTGGGGGATGTACTTGTTCATTTAAACCTAGTTTTAAGTTGTACCTCCAATGTTTGATCTCGCCCAAATTTTTGGACCCTTTTTGGACTTCTGGCGGCCCTTATGCAGTGGACAATTTTTCTTGCATGGGCCATTCTACACTCTGGGGGATGTACTTGTTCATTTAAACCTGGTTTTAACTGGTACCTCCAATGTTTGATCTCGCCCATTTTAAGGGCCACTTTGAGGGTCCCCAGGGGCCACACGCAGCGGGTGGTGCCTGGCAGAAATCCACATCTGCATATGTCAGGTTACTCTCTAAAATCCCCTGTACTCAGATATTGGTACCTCATTCGTATGATCAAAACCCTCTGGGCTGCTGGTCTAAAGGTATCACAGTTGACAGTGCATGTCAGAGCAGAAACTCTACCATGAAGTCCAAGGAACTGTTTGTAGAAAAATAGAATTTGGAGAAGGCATAGATCTGGGGAAGGGTGCAAAACAATTTCTTGAGTGTTGAAAGTTCTAAAGAGCAGACACAGTAAGCTCCATCATTAGGAAATGGAACGACCCAGACTTTTCCTAGAGCTGGCGTCCGACCAAACTGAGTAATGGGCAAAAAGGACATTGGTCAGGGAGGTCACCAAGAACCCAATAACCACTCTGACAGGACTACAGAGTTCCTTGGCTGAGATAAGAGAACCTGCTGGAAGAACAACAATCTCTGCAGCACTTCATACATCTAGGCTTTCTGTGAGTGGCCAGAAAGAAGCCACTCCTGAGAAAAAGATACATGACATCATGCCCGGAGTTTGTAAAAAGGCATATGAAAGACTGAGCATGAGGCAAGAGAGTCTGTGGTCTGATGAGATGAAAATTGAACTCTTTGGCCTGAATGCAAAGCGCTATGTCTGGCGTAAATCGAGCAAAGCTCATCACCCAACTGGCACCATCCCTACCGTGAAGCATGGTTGTGGCAGCATCATGCTATGGCGACGCTTTTCAGCGTCAGGGACTGAGAGACTTTTGTAAGGAGAGAGGGAACAATGAATTGAGCCAAATACAGGCAAATCCTTGAGGAGAACCTGCTTCAGAGTGCAAAAGACCTGAGACTGCGGCAAAAATTTATGTTCTTACAGGACAACGACCCTAAGCATACAGCCAAAGCAACACTGGAATGGCTTCAGGACAAGAACTTTAAAGTCCTGGAGTGGCCCAGCCAAAGCCAAGACTTGAATCCCATTGAGAATCTGTGGAAAGATTGAAGATTGCTGTTCGCCAACACTCCCCATCCAACTTGACAGAGCTTGACAAAATCTGCAAGGAAGAACGGGAGAATAATCCCCAAATACAGATGTGCAAATCTGATGCAGACATACCCAAAAATATGTGATGCTGTAATCACTGCCAAAGGCGCTTCTACAAAGTATTGACTCCTGGTGGGTGGGGGTGGGGGGGGTGTTGAATACTTATTGATGCAAGACATTTCAGCCTTTCATTTTTGATTTGTAAAAATTTCTAAACACATGTTTTCATTTCGTCATTATGTGGTATTTTGTGTAGATCGGTGACAGAAAAATTAAATTTAATCCATTTTAAATTAAGGCTGTAACATAACAAAATGTCCCAACAGTCGAGGGGTGTGAATACTTTCTGAAGGCACTGTATCTTCTCTGACATGCTGTACTTTGTCATACTCACATTCAACTGGTTACTGGTATGTCGTCGTAGATGTACTCGCGTTCTGATAGTATGTAATTAATAGATGTACTAACCAAACTCTGTGGCATAATGAATGGTTTGAACGTCCGTTCTGAGTCTGAGAGGTCGGTGGTTTGAACCCCGGCCGAGTCCTACCAAAGACGTTAAAATGGTACGTGATACTTCCTTGCTTGATGCTCAGCATTTAAAAAGATAGAGCATGGACAACCAATGCTGGGAAGGCAATGGCAAACCCCCCAGTGTAACCCTTGCCAATAAACTTTTTTGTCAGTACTGAATCCGTCTCCTGGCAGAACACACAAATACGAATATTCTCGTTAGGTACAGTTAGTGGCCAAAAAATGGAAACCCCAATGTAAAGTCACCTGATAGGGTGTTGGGCCACCATGTAAAGCCTGTATGCGCTGTGTCTGGAATTTTTTACAGGAGGGATGTGGCAACCATTCTTCCATGAGAAAGTTGATCAACTCACACCCTTTTGATGGAGGTGGAAAACTCTGTCTCGGGCGTCAGTCCAGATTATCCCATAAATGCTTGATTAGGATTCAAATCTGGTTGCTGAGAAGGCAATGACATGAATAACATCAGTGTCCTGCTCATCAAACCATTGGGCAACCACACATGCTCTGTGGATGGGGGCATTGTCATCCTGGAAGACGAGACAACCCTCCCATCAGGAAAGAAATGCTGCAACATGGAGTGAAGATGATCACTCAGGACCTTTAATCACTTGGATCTTTAACGTCCACCAGCTAATATCAGCAGAGGATACATCCGTTTAATGTTTATCCGAGGGACGGTACACATGTTGATGAATCGCTCTGACTGTGAAACACCGGGCTGACGGTTTTCGCTGGGTCAGGAATCAAACCCAGGCTAGACAGCTTAGAGGCGAGTGTGCGTGCCTTGAGGCCATCCTACCAGCGGTTTTATTTTCATTTTATTTTTAAACATAATGAAAGTGTATAATTGTTTTTGAAAGCCATTGTTGCATTAAAACACTTGCATTCCTAAAACTACTTTTCACATCATGTTGGTTGCGAAGTTAAAAAAAAGAAATGAAAGAGAAACGAGGAGCTGATACTTTGGTCCCCCACTTTTGGGGTGGGATGAGGAATACATCTGTTTTATATGAAATCAAAATCTTGAACAATTTTTGAAATATTCCGTACACAAGCCAAGTTCCCGAGATGGTTGCCATGGCAACATAATTCAGCCAATCACAGTCATGATCTCGTCAGGTTCAGATAATGACATGAGGAATAGATATCTGCAATATGATCGTTAAATTTTCAGTGGTTTTTGAAACATCACTTACACAAAAGTACATGGATGGACGATCGGTCGGACTGAGCTTATTTTAATGTCCCTGTCTCTGATCTTGTCGGAGGGGCGGGGTACAAAAAGAAGCAAGTGTATTGCTGTTAACCAGAGGGGATTTAAAAGTGTATTTGAAGTTATTATTTGTGTGTTTGTAAGGAAAAACGCTAATTGCATTTCAACCCCTTTGAATGTTATTGGTGAATGCTGTTTCACCTTTTTGGAATACCACATTGTTAAATAACGTAACAATTCTGCTGCAACATGTTTACAGGAGTTTGTTAATTGGTAAAACTCGGGATCCACTGATTGCTGCCAATGAGAGTGAACCAGGCTGGAAGTTATTTGGCAGAGTTCCTCCACGTGGGATGCCAAACCGAGATCCCAAAGCCATCTTAAAGGTAACATGAAAAAAAATTCCTTTTCAATGTTATTGAAGACAACAGAGCATAATCGATATATACATTTGGTCAGTGCTGATGATATTTCCAATTAAAGATGTGTTTTATTCCAAAAAAAAAATAATAACTCTAAAGTATTTCAGAAAAATTAAGCAGAACAACAAAGGTGATTCCATAATTTTGTGGTGATGCTTCGTTGTTACATTGTTTGATGATATCATAAAACACGGGACTTTCAAAATGACATGAATGCAAAAGAGGCCTTTAGCGCATGTGCTGTGTGTGTGCGTTGTCAGTGACTGTTTTGCACGATGGGCACTTTTAACCTGCCAAAGCTCGTGCAAAATCTGTAAAGAAAGTCTTTTGAACATAATTTTCAGCATTTAAAGTTGTGTCTATTTCAAAAAAAATCTAGCATCATTTATCTTGTGAATGCACAGGGTAAGTTAAAATTAACAAGCCTGAGACCCAACCTTTCCCATCGATGTTCAGAAGCACCCAATCCCGAAACACAAGCTTTCCTGTATTTTCACGTTGTGAAGATGTCCTTTATCGAAGAGTTGGTTGCCATTACTTGGTAATGACACACATTATCGTCTTTCCAATTGCAGACGTCCATTAAATAATTCACCAAGCCTTCCATGTTTACAGGATGCTCTCCCAGAAGGTTCAAAGTCCATTCACTGGTAGCAATCCATCAGGGTCATCAGGAACTGGGTAGCACACCCCCATCCACTCGGGCCTTGGACTGGCCCACATTGTCAGGAGTTTGCAGTACAGATAACTGCCCTTTCGGTGGCCTGAGCAGCAGTTCTCAAACTCTTTCATTGTGCCGAGGCACGTCCCTTTCTCTCAGGTACTTTTCCAAGTATTTCCAGCTTCCGTTAGAACCCTTGGGAGCCATTTTAGGTGGTAATCCTTATCTCACATGCCCCAAACTTTAGGCGCCCCAAACACCGCTGTTTCTTGGGGTTTCTGTGCATGCCCGTCAAGCATTCTGAGGTGGATTACGTCATTTTGAAAGTTCCTTATTCTAGCTCGAGGGATTCTTCTTGAGTTTTGAAGATTTCTTTTCGAAATAGTGGACCAAATATTTCTTCCCACTTCCCTTCGAACTGTTCACTTTGGAGTTTTAAGTTTTATTTTTTCTAATAATATCAAGTTTCACATGGTCAATCGGTTGAAAGATGGGTGACAGAGAGAAAGTTGGAAAAAGTTGGTAATCTAATCTAACATGGTAATACAATCTGACATGGTAACATATGTCATGTAGATAGATATAACATCTAATCAAACAATATGTCAACAAGGTCACTAAACTCTCTGGGAATGGCATTTTGTGATTCCTTCATCTCTCAGTGGCTATTTTTGACATGTTTTCAATCATAGTGTTGCTCTTGTGGGTACCTTCTCATTTAAGTTCCCACTGGTTACTCTTTAAAGTCTTCTCTGAGGTACAATTTTGTTCCCCATATGTTGATCTTCCTACCTCCAGAAAACGCATCATTTTATCGATGATTTTGCCATATTCCTTTAAATAATAAGTGTATAGTTTTGGCATATGATGAGCTAGATGTAGTTCTCTTGCTGTGGTCAAACTGCGTTATTCTGTCCGACATGTTCTTTTAATGTCGCACTACTATCATATTACATTCCATTCCATGCTCAAACCCTGTATAGTGAGGCTGACGTGCGAAAAGGTATGAAATGATATTTAATGGTGTAACGTTGTGTGCTGTTAAGAAAGATAATTTGATTGGCATCAAGTGCCCATGTTTTAGTTTTTGTGGGCATTGCAGTGAAAAGGCTGGGTTCATGAACTGCAGGTGCCGAAGGCGATACATTGGTCTTATTTTTCAGGTTGCAGATGAGTTTCGAGAATGTCTGTGCAGAAACTACACTTGCTGCTTTTGTGCCCTGTTGTGCTCGTTTTAAAAACACATGATGGTTGAAGGGAAGCAACAGAAATCGTCTTAAAACACAAGATTAATTCTATGAATAACAGTACATGAGTATATTTGCCACCTGCAGAGGATACCTTGAAAGTAAGGAGTATTAAAAATAATCAAAGGAACAAGACCACAATTATTTTGAAAAATGATTTTGTAACTGGTCTCCTGTACAACAAACAAAAATGGCAAAATTGAAAAATTGTTTTCCACGGTGACAAATTAACCTAGCGGGATGGGTGCATTTTTGATTGCTGGTATACCTTACGATTATTATAAATACTAGCAAATACTAGCCGTCGCTTCACTGATGGGAATGCTAAGAGAGGGGACAGAGAGGGTGGGGAGGGAGAGAAAGAGAGAGTGAAAGGGGGGGGGACAGAAAGGAGTGGGTGGGAGGAAAGAGAAAGAGACAGATGTGAGACAACAAATATGACCAAGGCTTACCTTGCCATGTTTGACCCCCTGGGATATTTGACTGTCTGAGGATTAAACATGACCATCACCGCTGCGCCTCAACACAGAGAGCCATTTACTGTGTGTTTTGTATTTGATGGCGATGGCTCTGCTTCACACAGATGTGGCAAATGTTTCATAGGCTTGAACTGTGCCCTCCTTAACCAGATAGTATGGACAACCGACTGAAGTACAACACAATGATTGGGTGATCGCAGGTGCAAGAGGGCAGAAAGCAGTCATTGTTGCTGTGTTTGCTTGTAATCTTGCTTAAGGGGCTGTCACACCTTGACGTTTTAGCCAGCGTATGGCAAGGTCTCAAAATGTATGTAAAACGCTGGCGTACGCTGAACTATTGATGTTTTTTTAAAGTTTTGGGCGTATAATAACGTGTTGGACGTATGCATAATGTATTAGTAACGTACACAGAACGTTTCAATCACATATAGATAACTTGTACCAACGAATGCTGAGCGTGTTGTCGGCGTTCACAACCTATGCCCAACGATAGTCTAACTTATGCATAGCGCGGCAGCGTATCGCGTAGGCTATTCATAGGCTGCGGCTCGACGATTCAAATCATAACCGCACAAGACATCGAAGTGTGAAGCCGCTGTCACACCTTGAAGTTTTAGCCAGCGTATGCCGACGTAAGAAAAATTTGCCAAACCAAGCTGGCACACGTCGTCGTACGCCGAGAAATTTTCAGTATTTTGAAAATTTCTCGACGTATTCGGCGTATGACACACGCTCCGCATACGCTGGCCATAAGTTGAAGGCACGTTACGCAATCGTTGACACACGTCGACACACGTTACTTGTACGTTACTCATAAGTCGAAACACGTCAAGGTAATGGTTAGCGTCAGTGTTCCAGACTCACTGGTTTATTGATTTTTGTTTTTTTTCTTCCGTATGACGGTGATGTTGACACTTCGATTTCTAGTGCGGTTCTGATTTAAATCGTTGAGCGGCAGCCTATTAATTATATTATATTATAACCGCACGAGAAATCGAAGTGTCAACATCACCGTCATACCGAAGAAAAAAAACAAAAAACAAACCAGGGAGTCTGGAACACTGATGCTAACCATTACCTTGACGTGTTTCGACTTATGAGTAACTTACAAGTAACGTGTGTCAACGATCACGTAACGTGCCTACAACTAATGGCCAGCATAATGCGGAACGTGTGAGTCATACGCTGGCATACATCGAAAAATTTCAAGCATGGAAAATTTGTCTAACTGCTAACAGCTCAGCGTACTACGACGAATGCCAGCGTACTACGACGTATGCCAGCGTACTACGACATATGCCAGCATACTATGATGTATGCCAGCGTGCTCTTAACGTATACAAACTTACCCATAACGTATTTGACGTGTGCCAGCGTTTTAGCCAAATTTTTCATATGTCAGGCATACGCTGGCTAAATCGTCAAGGTGTGACAGGGCCTTTAGCTGTTGAGAAGTTTCAGTTGCTCTGGATTTTTGTTATTTCTTGGTTTTTGTCATCTTTCTGTCCTGCCTTTTTTTTTCTTCTTGTATCTTTCTTCTCTCAGCTTCTCCTCCTTCCTTTGTTCTTTGTTGTCTTTTCATTGTTCTTCTGCCTTCCTCCTTCTCTTGCATTCCTCTGTCTGTCTTTCTTCTTTTTTTTTTTTGTATACCTTGTCGAGGCTCGTATGAGAGCTAACACACAACTCAGCAAGGGGCATGAGACAAGAGGGGCGGGAGTGGAAGGGACAAAACAGTGGGGAACAGACACATTAGGTGAACTGTGGAAGGGAGAGGGATGGGGATGGGACGGGGAACATGGCGAAGAGAAGATGGACATTACAGCGACTTTCAGGGAGGAAAGCAGGGGAATTGAAGGAAGTGGGCTTGGGTGGATTATCGGGGGTATAACACATCGAGGATTTGGATGGGGGAAGATAAGAGGTGGTGGTGAACAGCTGTTTTGAAAGCCTGGAGGGAAGAATGGGAAAGAATAGAGTGAGGAAGTTTATTCCAAAGGCGGGAAACAAGAGGAATGAAAGAGTGAAGATGAGCAGTGATTCGTGATTTTGGTAGTTTTACCAGAAGGGGGTTGTTGGCGGACCTTGAGCGCCCTGTGGAAATGTGGTGGGGACAAATCGCAGAGAGAGCAGGGGGGCAAGGCTGGAGAGGAGTCTGTAGAAGACAGAAAGACCACCGACCAACCTGCGGTGATTGAGTGAGAGGCCCAAAGACTCAGCTTCATTGCGGGAGATGCCGATGATCTTAAATGCCCTGGTTTCGACAGCGTGAAGCCGAGAAAGGTGGGAGGCAGGAGCACCAGCCCAGAGGGGAGAGCAGTACTCCATCAGGCTACGGACAAAAGCTTTGTAAGTGGTCAGGAGCTCAAGAGGGCCAAGGAAGGACTTTGCACGACGGAGGATTCCCAGTCGGCGACTGGCTTTTGAGGCGAGGTTGGAAATGTGACTTTCCCAGGAAAGGTCATGGCAGATAGTGAGACCCAGAAGCTTGAAAGAAAAGACTTCTTCCAGAGGATTGTTGAGAAAGTGGATGGGGGGGGGGGTTTCTAAACGGTCCTTTCGAAGAGACATAGTGAGAGTGTGAGATTTGTCTGGATTGAAAGACATGTTCCACGTGTTGGAACAGTTTGTGATTTTATCCAGATCTGCAGTGAGCGAAGAAGCTGCTGCTTGCCGGTCTGAGGGATGACAGATGGTACGGCCGAGGGTGGAGTCGTCGGCAAAGAGAAATGGAGGATTTTACAGAGTCGGAGAGATCATTGATGAAAACCAGAAAAAGAACAGGGCCCAGAACGCTACCTTGAGGAACTCCAGCCTGCACAGGAAGAGGGGATGAAAGAACTCCATTTAGGGCCACACGTTGACTGCGACAGGAGAGGAAGTCTGCGAGCCATGAGTGGAGATGGCCTTGAATACCATTGGAAGAGAGTTTGGTGAGTAGTGCAGGGTGCCAGACTGTCAAAAGCACGTGATATGTCTAGGGATACGGCTCGGATTTCCTGTCTGGCATTGAGGACCTCCATCCATTGATGGGAGAGCAGAAGCAGCATATCCAGGGTAGAGTGACCTAGTCTGAAACCAAATTGATTATTGGAAATCAGGCCATTGGAGAAGAGGAAGGATTTCATGTCTGAAGTGATGATGGATTCCATAACCTTGCTGATGATTGGGGGAAGGCTGATTGGTCTGTAGTTACAGGGATCTGTTTTTGCACCTTTTTTATGCAGGGCAATGATGTTAGCAGATTTCCAAGCAGATGGCAGATGACCTTGGGCAAATGAGAGGGTGAATAGAACAGAGAGAGGGTGAGCAAGAGCAGAATAGCAGGCTTTGAGGACACGTGGGCTGATGCCGTCTGGACCGGTTGCAGAATCTGACTCGAGGTTTGAAAGCAAGCTCTCCACCTTGTCAGGAGAAAAGGATACAGAGTCCAGGGACAGTTGGGTGCGACTGGGTAAAGTGGGTAGAGAAAGTGATGGGTTTAGGACACAAGATTTAGCTGCAAACACCGAGTTTAGACATTCAGCTTTATCACGTGTGGTATCAGCAGTGCGGCCATTTAAGGTAAGGGAGGGGATGGAGGGGGAACATACACCAGAAACAGATTTGATGAAATGCCACCAGGATTTTGAGGAGGGAGAGAGGTTTGAGAGTTCAGACTTGAGATGAGAAAGATGTTGTTTTCTGGCTCTTCTGAGGGTAGATACACACTTGGTCCGAGCTTTGTGGAAGGAACTGAGATTACCCTCAGTTGGGTTTGCTTTCCATGAGGCAAAGGCAAGTTGTTTCAGGACAACTGCCTCTCCACAATCTTCAGTAAACCAAGGGCGGGAGGAAGGACAGGACAACTGTTCTCTTTCCTCTCTGTCTTTCTTTTCTTTCCTCTCTGTCTTTCTTTTCTTTCCTCTCTGTCTTTATTTTCTTTCCTCTCTGTCTTTCTTTTCTTTCCTCTCTCTCTGCCTTTCTTCTCTTTTCTCTCTTTGCCTTTCTTCTCTTTCCTCTCTCTATTCTCCCTCTCTCTCTCCCTTTCTTCTCTCTCTTTCTCTTCTCTCTCTCTCTCTCTCTCTCTCTCTCTCTCTCTCTCTCTCTCTCTCTCTCTCTCTCTCTCTCTCTCTCTCTCTCTCTCTCTCTCTCTCTCTCTCTCTCTCTCTCTCTCTCTCTCTCTCTCTCTCTCTCTCTCTCCCTCTTTGCCTTTCTTCTCTCTCTTATACATGGTGTTAATGGTTAGGGTGGTGGGCTTTGGATCCTTGGGTCCTGAGTTCAAATCCCGCTCATCTGTTGAATTAATACCAGGTGGGGTTAACAACCTGTCATCCTTCCGAGGTCGGCAAAATGAGTGCCAGCATGCTGGTATACTGTGTCAGAGTGGCGACCCATCCAGGATTGTGCACAATAGCCAAGGAGACTGCTTAAAAGCAGCACCAACAACGCTCTGCATAGAATATGGTTCCAATCTCCTCTCTCTGCCTTTCTTCTTTCTCCTCTTTCTGCCTTTCTTCTTTCTCCTCTTTCTGCCTTTATTCTTTCTCTTCTTTCTGCCTTTATTCTTTCTCCTCTTTCCGCCTTTATTCTTTCTCCTCTTTCTGCCTTTATTCTTTCTCCTCTTTCCACCTTTATTCTCTTTCCTCTTTCCTCCTTTCTTCTCTTTCCTCTTTCCGCCTTTCTTCTCTTTCCTCTTTCCGCCTTTCTTCTCTTTCCTCTTTCCGCCTTTCTTCTCTTTCCTCTTTCCGCCTTTCTTCTCTTTCCTCTTTCCGCCTTTCTTCTCCAGCATTGTTTCTTATTATTCAGCACTGAGGATTTCACGTTACATTTTATCACAGTTTGAATTTTTTTTTAAATTTTTGTAGAGTTTCAGGATAGACAATGTTGCATGTTTTTCCATGAGGAGCCAAGTTGAAAAGGTTTTTGCCATTGCCAACTCTGGATCAACCAGCATAGAGTTGGCCTTGAGAAAAGCATGGGCTTTGCAGGTTGAGCCCAACAACTTTGAACGATTGTCCTTTTGTCTTGTTGATGCTCATGGCAAAACTGAGGCGGACAGGGAATTGTAGCTTTCTAAATTAAAATGGCAAGTCAGATGGGATGATGGGAATGCATGCAATGAAGACATCCTGTTCTGCTGCATGACCAGTCATGATTGTTGCTTCCATGACATGTGGCATTAGCTTATTGACAGCCAAACGTTTTCCATTGCAGAGTGTTGGTGGGTCCAGATTCCTGAGAAGCATAATGGGTGCACCAACCTTGAGTTCCAGATTGTGAGGAGGCACACCTGGTAGTTCCAGAGTTAATAAATTTTGTGGGCGTAGTGGACTGGTTCAGTGTCAACCGACTTGTACATTTGCATAGTGCAAGGTAACTGTGTACGAAAGCCTTTGTGGAATTGGCTCCATCATTTTTCAGTGAATTGGCTCCAAAAGAAATAGTTATTTACAAGAGAGAACGTAGTGCAGCACTATACCAATCGAATACTTACACAATCTTAACTTGTGTTTACATGACAGGCACCATCAGAAGCACATCTAAGGAAAGTTAGAAAGCAAGAGGGATAAGGAAAAGTACGAGGTTTTTGCGACGTCTACATTACCAGGCGAGACCAACGGACCCAGGCAGCTCAATCACTCAGAAGGGGCAAGGAGGAGGAATACTGGAATGTCAAGGGTGCGTAGTCGGATGAGGTGCAAGTGTGAGGTGCGGTGATGTGAAAGTGAGGTGTGGAGAGGAAGCTGTAAAAGGCGCACATCAGTGGGGCCACTCTTAAAGGGACAACCGTTCATGCCTTGCCTGGGTAATCGCTGATGCTCCTTTTATGAATGTGCGTCCACAGTAGACGATACGGAAAAGAAAGAACATGTGAGAAGATAGCCGATTAGCATGTAAGGAACTCTGTATGTGTTTATGCTATTGGCTCCAATGACTGCGCTCGGCCAGGTGCCTGGATTTGCTGCTCATCCAGCACTCCGCTCCATGAGCTTCATTCTACCTCTCTCCACCAAGCCAAGGTTTCGCCATGTGTATACTATCTCTCCCCGTTCAGCCGTGACTGTTCTATTTCTGTGCAGAATTCATGGCACTTTATAATCCCCTGGCGATGGAGGAGTTTAGCGTCGGATCAAACAGTTTGATAGGCATTTCCCAGTGCCCCCATTGGCGTACGGGAGATTACCATGGGTCAGGCTTCGCCCATGTGAGGGTACGGCCGTGAAAATGTCCCCGTTCGCCTCTGGGCTGTCCCTCATAGCTGAGCTCCATGATTAACGTGGGACTGGGATGTTTGGTTGTGCTCTCCTTGTGCAAACGTGCTCCGCACACCAAATGGAGCCGTAATTGAGCAAAGTGCGTAGGCTACCGACATGATATTGAATGGAGTCCAGCACACACTTACTCTCCAAGTTAGATGTTTGTACGCCCAGAGCCCGAGTGTTCATAATGGCACACCACGCTCCCCCTCACCCCACTGGCCCAAAAGGCTGTGGCGATGGTAATTGCAGTTGGGTGATGGTAGTGGCAGCATGGTGGTGAGTTATGGTGTGGTGGTTTGTTGTGGTTGGGGTCATTTGTTGTGGCTGTTTAATATGGTTGTTGGTTATGGTGGAGGCTTCGATGGCGAATTTCAGCGAGCTTGGATGATGTTTCGATGGTACGGTGGTTATGATAAAAGTGTTTGGAGGTCGTTTGATCCCAGGAGCCGCTATATATTGTGTGCCATTGCCTTGGGGAGTGATGGTTTCGCAGAACTGTCATCATATGTACTTATGCAGGTATACGTACGTACTTGCACACACATACATCCATACATGTATCGATTTGCATTGTTTGACATGTCGGTGCAGCATGTTACAGCGTGTGTTTAGGGCTTAATATAAATTCAGTTTTTCTAAGCATAGTAATAACCAATCCTTCCAGGAGCAATATATGATGTCGAGAGCTTCGTCCAACAGTGCTCGTGATTAAACCACTTGCACTAGCTATTCCACGTGTGCAGGAAAAAATTGCAAGTCTCCCCCATACTCATGGAATACTCAACGATGAATATTTAACCAATGTTTCTTGGTATCCTGTTGAAATGTTGATTGATCTAGTTGATAAACAAATAACATTCAGCAAAGGATTTCTGCGACTCTTTGGGACTGACTTAATCTTTCAACTTCCCGACCCGATCTCAGCCAACGGGACTCCATCTCTTCTGGATTTGATTTTGACGAATTTCCCAGAAAATGTCTGCTGTACTTCTGCTCCAATCGTTTCATCTGATCAAATGCTTGTTAAAGCGGTCATCTATCTGGCTGTTATTAGGGAACCACCTCAGCGCACGACGAGTCTGGCATTTCACTTGGGCCAACTGGCAGGGTCTTCAAGCAGCCATGAAACTTCCAGAATGTCTCCCATTTTGACTCTGTCTGACATCAACTCATCCCGGGAATTTTTTAAAAGAAACTTGCTCTCTCTCTCATGCACAGATTTATCCCATCTCGTCTTCAGTTGTCCTACCCTTCCTCTGACCCATGATGCACTGAAGCTTGTTGCGAGGCTGTTGTCCTGAAACAACTTGCCTTTACCTCATAGAAGGTAAATCCGACTGAAGGCAATCTCAGTTCCTTCCACAAAACTCGGAACAAGTATGTGTCCACCCTCAGGAGAGCCAGGAAACAACATCTTTCGAATCACAAGTCTGAACTCTCAAACCTGTCTGCCCCCTCCACATCCTGGTGGTGTCTCGGTAAGTCTGTTTCTGGTGTATGTTCCCCCTCCATCCCCTCCTTTACCTCAAATGGCTGCACAGCTGACACTGTAAGTGAAAAGGCTGAATGCCTAAACTGTGTTTGCTTCAAAATCTTGTGTCCCAAACCCATTGCTTTCTGTACCCACCTTACCCAGTCACCCCCAGCTGTTCCTAGACTCTGTGTCCTTTTCTCCTGACAAGGTGGAGAGCTTGCTGTCAAACCTCGACTCAGATTCTGCAACCGGTCCAGGTGGCATCAGCCCACGTGTCCTAAAAACATGCTCCTCTGCTCTTGCTCACCCTCTCTCTGTTCTATTCACCCTCTTCATTTATTCAAGGTCATCTGCCATCAGCTTGGATATCAGAAATATTACTGCCCTGCATAAAAAGGTGAAAAAACAGATCCCTGCACCAACAGACCAATGAGCCTTCTCCCAATCATCAGCAAGGTTATAGAATCCATCATCGCTTCTGACATCAAATCCTTCCTCTTCTCAAATAGCTTGATTTTCGACCATCAATTTTGATTTAGACGAGGTCACTCTACCCTGGACATGCTGGTTCTGCTTTAGTCCAGCAGCCAACTAGCTTAACCTGGAAGTGGAGTATATACAATGTTTTTGGGTTGATTTGGGTCACCGAGTCCATAAATCATAAGAATCCGTTTGATGACACCCTGTCACCTTTGGGCATTTTTTCTAAGTTGCATAAAACCAAGATGGCCCCTCATGTTCTCTTGAATATACTATAATTTAGATATCTCTGCTTCTAGAAGGGATTTTAAAATGATCTAAAATGTTTTAACGGGGCTTTAAGACATTAGGAACCCAATGAAATAACTTTTATTATGATTTGACAACTCCTTCATTTGCTTAAATCCAAGATGGCCACCGTCAAACCTCTCGGGAGACCGGTTTCATGTCACCAAGTTATTTAATTATTATTTTGGGCTCAGTGACCTAAATCAACCAAAAAAAAATGTATATACTCTACTTCCAGGTTAAAGGCCCGGTCACACCTTGACGTTTTAGCCAGCGATGGCAACGTATTAAAATGTATGTAAAACGCTGGCTTTTTTGATGTTTTTTTTTTTTTAAAGATTTGGACGTATTCATAGCGACTTGGTCTTATGTATAACGCATTGGTAATGGACACAGCACGTTTTGTTGTGTTATAGATAACTTATACCAACGAATGCTGAACCTGTTGTCGGCCTACACAACCGATGCCCAACGATAGTCTAACTTAGGCATAGCACGTTGCACGCATCGCCGACGATGTCGTGACGTAGCCTATTAAAAGGCTGACGCACAACGATTCGAATCATAACTGCCGTAGAAATGGAAGTGTCAACATCGCGGTCACACCTTGGCGATCTTGCCAGCGTATGATGACCTAAGAAAAATGTGTCTAAAACGTTGGGGCACGTCAAATACGGTATGAGTAAGTTTGGTATACGTGAGTAGAACGCTAAAGTACGCTATCATACGTCATAGTAAGTAGAGTACGTCAAGAAATTTTAAACATGTTCAAAATTTACGACGTACTTGGCGTATGACACACGTTCCGCATGCGATGGGGATAAGTTTTACACACGATATGTGGACGCTTACACACGTCCACAAAGGCTACTTATAAGCTACTCATAAGTCGAAACACGTCGCGGTAATGTCTTTTTTACGCGAAACTTATTTCTAACTTATGTTTGACGTGCTTTGAACCAATTATTTACGTAGTCCCAACACACATCGACGTATGTAGACGTATTCCAATGACGTCTTCCGGTCGACAAAAAAAAAAAAATGAACGTGTTTCTAGCTTCCAACTGCCATATAAAGACGTGTTCCCAGCGGTTTTGGGAATTGGTATATAAAAATGGTGCTCATAAAAGGGGAACCCAACAGTGTTTTCGAGTCCTTTTTGAGTCGATGTCCATGTCAGCAGTATCAGTATCAGTATTAGTATTAGTAGTAGTTTGTTCATGTTGGCAGTAGTAGGTGAGTGTGAGGGGGAGGGTGTGGGTTATGATGGATCGTCCTTGCGTCCGCGTGTCCACGGGTAGGAGACATCTTTTCACCATTGTTCGAAGTTCTTCGCGGCTAATTTTTTATGGGGCTTTTTCAACAATGAGCTATAGCTTGTTTTTACGATTTAGGTCTATTCATAACGGGTTGGACAAATGCACAATGAACTAATAATGTGCATAGAGCGCTTTGATTACTTATAGATACGATATACCAACGAATAATTATCGTGAAGCCGGCATTCACAAACTATGCCCAACGATAGCCTAACTTATCCATATCGAGTGGCAGTTTATCTTTGCTCAACATATATGTTTATGTTTTATCTGACACTCAACGATTTAAATGGCTGCATCTCCACTATTGAAAGTAGACGCTTGTGCTCAACAATTGGATTTTTTTTACACTCAACGACTTTTAAACGGTACCACTCAGCTATTTTCATTGTTTACAATGAACGATTTAAATTGCTGTCACTCGCCTTTGTTTTTTGACGCTGGGGTTTTGAAATTTGAAGCGTTTCTTCTGAACGTGTTAAAACGCTCAAACTCGACTATTTTAAATAGACGCTGCCGATGGACAATTGGAATCATAGCCAAGCTAGACATTGAAGTGTGAACATCCTCGTCATGCCGAAGAAAAGTTTGAAGAATGCTGCAAATAAGTGTCCTGGCCGTGGCCGTGGACGCTGACGCAAGGACGATCCATTATACCGACGTCTTTCAGCCTATGAGTAACTTAAAAGTAACGTCTGTCGACGTGTGGCAACGATCGCGTAACGTGCCAACAACACGTTAATCATAGGTTAGAAATAAGTTTCGGGTACGCTAAACATTACCTCGGCGTGTCTCAACTTATGATTAACTTACAAGTAGCATGTGTTGACGTCTGTCAACGATCGCAGACCGTGCATACAACTTGTGGCCAGCGTAGCGGAACGTGTGAGTCATACGCCGGCATACGTCGTGAAATTTCAAGCATGAAAAAATTTGAGGACAACCGAAAAGTACAACGTTTAAAGCCAGCGTACAACGACGTATGGCAGTGTTTTTCAGCATGCTCTCAATGTTATGTAAACTTACCCATAACGTATTCAACGTGTGCCAGCGTTTTAGAAAAAAAAATTCAAAAATCGTCATACGTTTGCTAAAACGTCAAGGTGTGACCGGGCCTTAAGCTAGTTGGCTGCTGGATGTGAATGGGACAGTCCGCGACTTTGTTGTGAACTTCAAACAGTACATCCAACATAAACTTACTTCTAGCGATGTCTATCTCGTGTTCGACAGGTACCAAGAGTACGACCAGATGCAATAGAACAACAGAAGCAAGCAGAGTACATCGACTGGCTCTAGATACACCTCTACCCCCACAGAAAGTTGTCCTGACAGTGTCAGAAAATAAATCACAGTTGATGGAAATTATCTGTGAAGAGCTGACCAGAGACACTACCTTCCATCGAGACTACACAATTACCCACAAACTTGTCATCACGAACAGTAAAAACACACCTGTTGAAATAAGTTATGGGGGAGTGGTGATCCACCGGGAAGAAATGTCTACATCTCATGCAGAGGCAGACTGCATCATTGTTCAACAAGCAGTAACAGTTGCGCCTAAATGCTAAGTAGGCGTGTCAGTGATTGCAGATGACACCGACGTCTTCATCCTTCTGCTTCACCACTACTTTGAGCGACAGTTAACCAGTCACATGATCATGGAATCGCCGATTCATGGTAGAACCGTTATTGACATACAAGCTACTGTTAAACAACAACAGAGCATAGTAGATGGACTGTTGTCTATGCACGCCCTATCGGGTTGTGATACATGTGCATGCTATTTTGGTATTGGTAAAGTCACGGTACTGAAAGTACTGCGAGAAGGCTACTCCTTGTCACTTTTGGGTGACACTCATGCATTGTTACCAGATATAACAAGACAGGCATCCAAGTTTGTGGCCGCATGCTATGGACACAAGGACTGTCGCAGTATGTCTGAGGCAAGGAAGAAGTCATGGGCCACAAAGGTTGGAAAGGGCACCACAGCCATAACAAAGCTGAAGTCTCTACCTCCCACAACAGAAGCATTTCTGGAAAATGTCAAATGGGCACACCTGCAGGCAGCTGTGTGGAAACACGCTTTGGTTCTAGACCCTCCCTCGCTCGATCCAACAGAACATAGATACGTTCGTGACGACAGTTCCAAGACTATGTTGCCTAAATCGATACATGAAGAAGTGTCCCTTGCTCCACAAGAGATTCTGAAACTGATTTGCTGCTCTTGTGAAAGTGAAAGACCTTGCAAATCAGGAAGATGTGGATGTGTGAGCGGTAAACTACTGTGCACTGTATTTTGCGGATGTTATGCTGAGGACTGTCATAATGAACTGACTAAATGTGATGTAGCCTCTGATGCAGATGACGACTATGACAATTAGACATAAAGGTATTAATGTCAACACAGACAAATGAGAGGAACATCATGTTGATAACTGTGTGCAATGTCATGTACTATAAACTCTAATATCGCAGTAGTTAAAGGAGAAGAAATGTGAATGATTTCTTTATGCGCCATGGCTTGCTCAGCATAGACACTACTAGAACATTATGACTTTTCAGTCACTTTTTTCCATATAATGGATATCTGAAATTAGTTTACTTTATCACCTGATGTCTGTCAGCTTAAATATATTCTAATGTATACGTCAATGACAAACTACTAATATTATATTGAAGGTGTTCAATGATATTGTCACCATTTCGATCAATCAAGCATGTCATTCAAAAGTACAGCAAAATGTTAACAGATTGACAACGGCCATATTGGAATATGCAAATGAAGCTAATATATTTAAAATGTAATACAAGATGTATTATATGGGACCTCTATGTTTTCAAAACACTAAAACAAATCATTTAAAATGTATCCAAAATTGTATCCAGAATGTGGTGACGTAAAACCGGTCTCCCGAGAGGTTTGACGGCGGCCATCTTGGATTTATGCAAATGAAGGAGTTGTAAAATCATAATAAAAGTTATTCCATTGGGTTCCTAATGTCTTAAAGCCCCATTAAAACATTTTGGATTGTTTTAAAATCCCTTCTGGAAACCGAGATATCTTAATTATAGTATATTCAAACGAGCACTAGGGGCCATCTTGGTTTTATGCAAATTAGAAAAAATGCCCAACGGTGACAGGGTGTCTGTTAATATTTATGGTCTGTGACCCAAATCAATCAAAAAACATTGTATATACTCTACTTCCAGGTATAACCCTAAAATCCCATTTGGCTGCCAGACTACTTTCCCAACATGAAATCAGAGCAGTCTGATGGAGTACTCTGGGGTGGTGCTCCTGCCACACACCCAGCTCAAATTCATGCTGTGGAAACCAAGGCTTTTAGGATCATTGGTATCTCCCGCGATGAAGCTGAGTCTTTGGGTCTCTCACTCTCTCACCAGAGGCAGGTTGGTGGTCTTTCTGTCTTCTACTGTCACCTCTCTGGCCTTTCCCCCACTGCTCTGTCTGGGATCTGCCCTCCCTATATTTCCTCAGGGTGCTCAAGGTCTGCCAAAAAAAACCCTTCTGGTGAAACTGTCAAAATCAAGAATCACTGCTCACCTTCACTTTCGTTCTTCTCCTTTTTACCCCGCCTCTGGAAGAAACACCTACACTTTTCATTCCCACTCCTTCCAGGACTTCAAAACCGCTGTTCACCACCATCTCATATTTTCCCCAATCCAAAATCTTGATCTTTACTTCCCCTGTTAATCCACCCCAAACCCACCCCTTTCAAATTCCCTGTTTTCCTTCCGGAAAGTCCCTGTAGTGTCCATCTTGTCTACCCCGTGTACCCCGCCCCATCCCTCTTCCATCCACAGATCTCCTATTGTCTCTGTTCCCCACTATTTTGTTCTTTCCTCTCCCAACCCTCTTGTCTCCTGCCTTGTTATATGTTTCTGTGTATTGGCTCTTACACGAGCCTCGACATGGTACATCCAAATAAAAACCAATGTCACTCCGAGGGTGACCAGTATCTTGCCAAAATGTGAACATTATTGACTTATTTATTCAATTAAAGTTACTCAAAAAATTAGGGTTTCATCGACCTTGATGCTTGACCTTTTTGTGACCTTGACCTTTGACCTTGACCTTTATATTTTCGTACAGTTAATGGTATCTCTCCTTCACCGTTGTACATGAAATATCAAGAGATTTTGATGAGAACTGAGGAAATAAAATTTTCATGAAAAATCCGTTTTTTCGTCATGACGTCATCAAATGACGTCATAGCGTCAAACTTTTAACAGATCTGGAAAGCACTTATCAAGCGTTTTCATATGAGGTATTACTCGATTTGGTATCTAAGATTTCAAAATTTGACCTTGGGGTCAAAAACTTTCGACCTCCAGCGCTAACCATGAAGGTCAAGGCCGATCGCCACCAAAAATTAATCAGCTGAGCGCCAGACCATGAACTATATTCCCATGAAGTTTGAAGACGATCCGATCAAAATTACTCAAAAAATAAGGGTTTCGTCGACTCCCCTGATTTGCGACAAAGTGACCTTGACCTTTGACCTTGACCTTGAAAATTTTATGCGCTGAAAGGGACCTCTATAGGACTCTGATATGCGAAGTTACAAAAATTTCCAATGATGACTGTGCTCTGCAGAGTGATCGATACGTGATTACAGACAAACAAACAACAAAAAAAAATAAAAATAAAAATACAAAAAAACGTACAAGCTGACTAACATATCTTGCAAAAACTTCGTTTTGGCAACATAATAATGTTACGTTTGAGGGGGGGGGTATGCATTCAAAGGGTAATTAGGATGTTTAATTTGGTATGCCATGCTGTTCGAGTGTACCAGGATCTCGATGTAATAAGTAGCAATTCAGTGGTGATAAGTTGTCTAGTAAATGTCCATTTCTTCAAGGGGGAAATGATAATTGTCACGTAATTAGATAGGGATACGGGATAGGCTAAGTGTGTCTGCGTAAACCCCTTTTAGTATTCTCTGGAGGCTTGCCGTGACGTCACAGGACAGTGCTGCGGATGGCTCCGCCCCGTGATCACGATTGGCGGAAGGCGACGGCGCAGGGCCAATAAAACGGCTCGATTGGAAGTGACGAGGACGGTAGGATAAAAAGGCTCTGTTCGGGGAAAAGGTGAAGAGGAAGAAGATCGGGACAGAAAAACTGTTTTGGTGGAGGTTGTTGTGCTGGGAGCGTGCTGTGTTGTTGAGCTGATTCGATCCTGTTTTTCATCGTGTCTCGAGGCCTTCCTGTGCCTCGTGCCTCACCTTGGTTGGCTCTGGGGTTCTGCTGGCTCGGAGTACGGGGTCGACCGGCGGGTGGACCTGCCTCCCTCTCCTGCTCGCAACTTGGCGCCAGAACTGGTTCCCTGGCGGCTGTGAGCGGACTTGGGCCAGGACCAGGAGGTCGACAGCACCACGGTGTCTCCTGCCCCTGACGAACGCAACGCCAGCTCGTCCGACGCCAATCCAGGGACTGTTGCGTCCACACCACGGGCCAGCCTGACCACCAGGACCAGCTACGTGTTTGTGTGTGTGTGTGTGTGTGTGTGTGTGTGTGTGTGTGTGTGTGTGTGTGTGTGTGTGTGTGTGTGTGTGTGTGTGTGTGTGTGTGTGTGTGTACCTGGCGCCTTAGAGGGTTTGAGATTTGTATATTCATTGGAATTGTCTGTGTTTTCCCCACGCCCGAACCCACACCACCATCCCGTCGAATCGCCCCGGATCCCTCTTCTTTCCGAGTCTTGTTATTTCTGGTTAGAGAAAATAAACGTTATCAACCCAGTGAAAAGCGACTCGTGCCACCTTCCTCATCCCGTTTGCGGTAGAGCGATTAGAACCGCCATCTTTGGGTTATAAATAAATAAACCGCCTCCATCGTTTCGGCTCATTCTACGTTAGCGGGACTGTTCAAGTCCCGTGAACGTCACAATAAAATAAAATATAACAAAACATTGATTGTTGTGTTTTACTTTCACATGGATTAAATATATATGCTGAATAGGTTTTTGAAGATCCTCTTTACAATTAACTTCTATATATCAAAGTCAAAATAAAATTTCAGTCCCTTGAATTTTTCTATATGGAGGCTTTATGTATGTTGGTATATACAACAACATACAACTGGTATGTTGTTGGTGGACGGCAGCCGTCCGAGCAGAACGCAGCCATTCCCCATGGCTACCACTTCACCATGGGGACAATACCCAAAGATGATGGAACGAATCTTCACAAGTTCATGTTGTGGTTTCTGCAGGCTTGTGAACCGGTTGGTCTAATCCCACATTGTTTTATTGTAATTTGGTTATCTAAACATTTATTTCCAGGCACCCCCAAATTAACTCGATTGCTTGCTTTGGCAAGGTGGTGGAAACATGCACGCAAGCAATCAATCAATCACAAAATATATATATATATATATATATATATATATATATATATATATATATATATATATATATATATATATATATATATATATATATATATATACACACACAGTGGGGAGAACAAGTATTTTGATACACTGCCGATTTTGCAGGTTTTTCCACTTACAAAGCACGGAGAGGTCTGTAATTTTTATCATAGGTACACTTCAATTGTGAAAGACGGAATCTAAAACAAAAATCCTGAAAATCACATTGTATGATTTTTAAATAATTAATTTTCATTTTATTGCATGAAATAAGTATTTGATCACCTACCAACCAGTAAGAATTCCGGCTCTCACAGACCTGTTAGTTTTGTCTTTAAGAAGCCCTCCCATTCTCCACTCATTACCTGCATTAACTGCACCAGTTTAAACTCGTTATCTGCATAAAAGACAGCTGTCCGCACTCAATCAATCAGACTCCAACCTCACCAAAATGGGCAAGACCAGAGAGCTGTCTAAGGACATCAGGGACAAAATTGTAGACTTGCACAAGGCTGGGATGGGCTACAGGACAATAGGCAAGCAGCTTCATGAGAAGGCAACAACTGTTGGCACAATTATTAGAAAATGGAAGAAGTTCAAGATAACAGTCACACTCCCTCAGTCTGGGGCTCCATGCAAGATCTCACCTCGTGGAGCCTCACTGATCATGAGAGGTGTGGGATCAGCCCAGAACTACATGGCAGGACCTGGTCAATGACCTGAAGAGAGCTGGGACCACAGTATCAAAGAAAACCAGAAGTAACACACTACGCCGTCATGGATTAAAATCCTACAGCGCACGCAAGGTCCCTCTGCTCAAGCCAGCGCATGTCCAGGCCCGTCTGAAGTTTTCCAATGACCATCTGGATGATCCAGAGGAGGAATGGGAGAAGGTCATGTGGTCTGATGAGACCAAAATAGAGCTTTTTGGTTTAAACTCCACTCGCCGTGTTTGGAGGAAGAAGAAGGATGAGTTCAACCCCAAGAACACCATCCCAACCGTGAAGCATGGTGGTGGAAACATCATTCTTTGGGGATGCTTTTCTGCAAAGGGGACAGGACGACTGCACCGTATTGAGGGAAGGATGGATGGGGCCATGTATCGCGAGATCTTGGCGAACAACCTCCTTCCCTCAACAAGAGCATTGAAGATGGGGCGTGACTGGGTCTTCCAGCATGACAACGACCCGAAACACACAGCCAGGGCAACTAAGGAGTGTCTCCGTAAGAAGCATCTCAAGGTCCTGGAGTGGCCGAGCCAGTCTCCAGACCTGAACCCAATGGAAAATCTTTGGAGGGAGCTAAAAGTCTGTGTTGCTCAGCGACAGCCCCGAAACCTGAAGGATCTGGAGAAGATCTGTATGGAGGAGTGGGCCAAAATCCCTGCTGCTGTCTGTGCAAACCTGGTTAAGAACTACAGGAAACATCTGATCTCTGTAATTGCAAACAAAGGTTTCTGTACCAAATATTAAGTTCTGTTTTTCTGATGTATCAAAAACTTATTTCATGCAATAAAATGCAAATTAATTATTTAAAAATCATACAATGTGTTTTCAGGATTTTTGTTTAAGATTCCGTCTTTCACAGTTGAAGTGTACCTATGATGAAAACTACAGACCTCTACATGCTTTGTAAGTGGGAAAACCCGCAAAATTGACAGTGTATCAAATACTTGTTCTCCCCACTGTATATATATATATATATATATATATATATATATATATATATATATATATATATATATATATATATATATATATATATATATATATATATATATATATATATATATATATATATATATATATATATATATATATATATATATATATATATATACACACACACACACACACACACACACACACACACACACACACACACACACACACACACACACACACACACACACACACACACACACACACACACACACACACACACACACACACACACACACACACACACACACACACACACACACACACACACACACACACACACATACAGTCATGCGTCGCTTAACGACGTTCTGGGCAACGACGGATCGCATATACGACGGATCTGCCAGCTATGAAAAAAAAAAATTAAAATAAAAAAAAAATGCAACTGAAAAATTCCTATCGCCGTGATGTCAGCTCGTATAAAAATAGCACGTACAATTGTGTACACTGTACAGTACATAATACTTCATAATGATAATAAACGACAGTGTGGCCCTGTTATAATGCGATCGTTGAGGTCCATAAAATCAAATGTCATCGCGAAAAAAACAGGATCGTGTTAAATCGGGATTCAAGGAAATCGGCTTTCAAACTGAACCAATGTTTCCATGTTTACCTTTGAGCAAGTAAATTACCTTTGAATTGAAGAATTCCGCGAATAAATCGTTGTTGTTAGTCGAAATTAAAACACAAATTTATTTTTGGTGAAGCTTTTTATGTTGTCAAAACAATCGCACTGTTCCGAAAATATATATCACAATTGACAGGTGCTCGTTTCTTCATTTGTAAATTATAACATCGATGCAATGATTACATATTTATAAAATCCAAACGCCAATGATTCACCTTTCTATAATCGATGTGAGAGGAGATTGTAAGCTGCTGCAAGCAACACCGATGGCCGTCATGAACAGCACAAAGGTAAATCTAACGTGTCTTCTGTCTCTCTTGGATGTGTTATAATTGCCGACAGTATTCTGTACAGTAACATGCTGTACAGGTTTGTATCCGAGGAGCAATAGGCTACACCATATAGCCGAGGTGTCTAGGTTTGTGGAAGTACGATGTTCGAAAACGAAAACGAAAAAAAAAATGATGTTCGCACAACGACAACGTCGCTTAACGACACGTTTCTCAGAACGTAACCCCGTCGTTAAGTGGCGCATGACTGTATATATATATATATAAATATATATTATTCTGGCACTTCGCTCTGTCCAGAGGTGGCCTCCATTGAACTCTGCGATCGATTCGCCTCTTCCTGCATGGGAAGATGCGCCCAAAATGGTGCCGAGCCACTTTCTGGGTGGGAAACGTACATGACGTAATTTGTGAGGTGGTATTCAACACCAGTGCTCACCAACTGCCATGCAGCTTCTTCTCGTGAACAAATATGCCGAATGTTCCCCTCTCTCGCAACAGGTTCGGTCCCAATGATCGTCCACCTTCCTCGACCACACGACGAGACGATCTCTGAGGGCCCGTGATTAGACCATGAGGCACGCTCTTCTTCCCTCCTCAGAACGTACACACTTCACAGCTCAGCCGAACAGGAATGGCCAGCGTCTTGCCCAGCATGCTGCAAATTTACAGCACAACACGAGAATCACCCAGCCATTTCATCATGCCGAGAGGAGAGCAAAGCGAGATCCTCTGTCCCAGCCACGTTTCTCACCAACCGTGGCCTGTCTCACTACTACTGTCTCCTCCTCGATCATCCCCCCTCCCACCCGCCCCGCCCCCCGCCTTCTCACATCACACTCACCAATCATAAGCCTTGGGGGAGTGACTTGCTGGGATGAAGCCAGGAAGGCGTGGCTTCTCACCTGCTTGGACGTGCGGCATGTTATTATGGTTGTTGGTGTTATAAAAATGTAATTCTTTCATTGCTGGTTTGTAAATACAAAAACGTAGGAAAAGCTCACAGGGGGCAATTGCATACTGGGGGAAATGTGCCTTAACCCCTATATAATTAACATAGCACCACCCCGTGTGGTGACACGTAACACTTAAGCTCACAGTTTCCCTACTTAATTTACACTCGTATAACCCGCACTCTGCGCGACATGTTGGGGTGGGTGTGTTTGAGAAAGGAACTGATGCAGAGTATCAGTAGTAATTTTACTTTAATGCAGTAAGTGGAATACGATTTCACTGTTTCAGTACCATTTTATTTCCTTTTTTTGTACCATGCACCTCATATGGTCTTTGAGATAATGTAAGCCGAATATCACGTTACTCGAGCGCAGAACAAAGTCGAAGATAGCGCGACACGAAACCACATACTCGGAAATAATATACAAGATGTCTCCTACACCTCCACGGCAGACCAAGCGAACTCTATACTATCCTAACGCGCTCTGAAATTCATCCATCCTCCATAACCATCACAATATGTATGATTGTGGTTAGCTCATGTGGATGGGGGAGTGAATAAACTGTGAAGGCATTTGGTGGGGGAGGAATGGAGGGATGAGAGATAGGGTGTGGGGTACGGGGAGGTTAGGAGAGTTGTGGGAATAGAGCGAGTGTGTGAAGGTGTGACAGAGGACGTGGGTGTAGGAGGGAGTGGACAATGGGAGGAGGGGTTAGATGTGGCATTAAAAGTGAAATGGCCATCTAATTGCAAAGCCCTTAACATGTGGAAACCTTAACCAAATGATAAGCTCCCACAAGGCATAAACATTTTCACCATTAAAAAATAACTTAAAAATCTATTAATGGAGAAATGTGTTTTTGTGTCTATTTTCTTCCTGTTGGTGCATCCCTGTTACCTTTATACACGAAAGGGTCATCAGTCTTTGGCAAGATCGCATGCAGTCTTCTCCGTGAGAGAGGCAGTTTCCTCCATATGCCATGCCTCCAACACTTGCCTTCTGGTCTGGTACAAGGTTGTATCAAAATGTTTATGCTGTCCCTTCAGGGATTATGCGAAGCAAGTCCTTAACTCGTTTGATGTTGGTTGCCTTTTTTTGGATGGTTAATATTCAAAGATCTCAGTGCTCTCTGATATGCTGGCCTATAGTCCTTCCCATCTCTCCTCTGTAGTCTGCCCCCATAGCCATAGGGAACTTGTATAGACCACACCTACCCTGTCATCTTAATACACAGAAACCTTTGGGTGGTTCCTGTGCAGTGTCCCTCGTCTTCGGCACTGTAATACCGCGATAAAGTTTGGGCAACAGCGGCCTTCAAGGTCATTCCAGATGCCTCACCTCTCTTCGCTCTATTGTAGATGGTGTGTCATGTGCTTTTTTTTTTTGTGTTTTTACCACTGCTTGGTTCTGGTCATTCGGATGGTGTGTGTGTGTGTGTGTGTGTGTGTGTGTGTGTGTGTGTGTGTGTGTGTGTGTGTGTGTGTGTGTGTGTGTGTGTGTGTGTGTGTGTGTGTGTGTGTGTGTGTGTGTGTGTTTTCTATCATCTGCCTTGTTTAAAACTCTTGTCAAGGCCCCTTGTCACAATCATGTCCAAGAAAGTGAGCGATCCAGCTTTCTCATTCTTGTCGGTGAATTTAATGGAGGAGAATGTTTTGCCAATACCCTCCTGGATCACGCTGACTGCCTCACTGTGATCGATGACGTAAGTATTGTTCACATAACGATACCAATTGTATGCCTGCAATTGGAGGGACAGAATAGCTCGTCTTTCCAACTTCACCTCCACCATATTTGCAACGAAAGTTAGCACTGTCAGTGTGAAGCCATGGCAGCGCCAAAACCTGCTTATATTACAGTCCACCGAAAACAAAATAGATGGAAGATAGGCATGCATTGAGAAAGTCACATACATCCCTGAGATGTAATGAATCGCCAACTTTTTTTCCAGCATTCATTCCCCATTTGTATTGTGGTTGCCCCTGATGTTTGTCAGCAATGAAAGTATATATTTTATAGGGATGTAAGCAACCATGTTTCACTTCATTCAGAAGTTCATACTGCAGCTCTGAGGAAGACATAAAAAATGCAATACTTTCAACCCTCATCACTTTGGGCCACAGATGATGCATCAGGCATAGGAAAGCACTCTGGCCTCGTTGATTGGTTCGGAACTTTGCGATGGCAATTTTGAATTCTGGTCAAGAGGTCTCAGCCTGAGGCTGTGCAAACCAAAAAGCATAGGATAGAATGTGACAGTCTGACCACGTAATCTGTTACCCTCTTCCAGGAATTTCAAAAACCAGTTTGCTATCTGGAACATGACTTGAGGCATAACTGCACATTGGCATTCCAAAAAGTAAAGCCCGTCTCATCCTTCCATCCTTCTCCATCCATGACAAACGTCTCAATGAAGTTAAATGTATGAATAAATTATTAGATGGACTAATATTAAAGTTGACTTTGAAAGACCAAGCTATTCCTCAGTACCCGAGAGCTCATTGCTCTACACAGCATGCCATTTGTGTAAAGAGCTGTCGGGTATTAGTTCCCAACTCTCGGCTGCGGAAACTGTTCCACTTTATATTTTATGATGCGGTGGATACCAATGCCTTGGGTGTCATCACATTCACTTAATAGGAGGTTTAAGGCAAGTTTGTTGAAGCTTCTATCTTACTGTAGATAGTTTGGTAATCTCTGGTTTCTGCTGTCTTGTTTTTTCCTCACGGATATCACCGATAGGCTCGGCAATAACCTGTGCCACAAAAATACAACTTTCAAGAATTTTTTTGAATACAAATAGCTCACTGGAAATAGACTTAATATTTGGGACAATAAACGTGTCAGCAGTTTTACGTTAACAGCATTTTAAATCCAAAACGTATTCTGTGCTTGTGCTTCCACAAACTGTCAAAGTTTTAGTAACTTGTTGAAATATTTGCACAAATGCCAGTGGATTACTCTGCACACACTGTAATAGCTTTGTGAACTAGTACTGTATACAGTTGTTCTTGCACAAGTGCTTTGCATCTCGAAAGAAGGTAATTTCCGTTTAGAATTTGTGGAACCTACGCTTTTGGTTTCACTCGGTCCTGCCATATTTCAGAGCAGCTAATGTACCGGTACTTTCCTTGGCTTTACATATCTATTATGATGCCAGTTCAGCTATCTTCTTAAACGTTCCGTTGAGCCTTTCCTTTCTGTTTCTGTTTTGTGCAGTTTATTTAATTTTTTCCCCCCCCCAAATCTTCCTGCTATTCTGCAATTCTCCCAATTGGAGACATGTATTTGCTGTTTTTGGTTTTTTTGTCTTTGAATTTTCTTTCATCACCTTTGCAAGTTTGGTGCTATATTCCCTTCTATTTCACTTTTCAGATGTTACATTCTCCAATTAGCCTTGCCTGTTTTGGTGTCTGTGTTTATGTCGGTCAGTTTACGAGTCCGCACACAAACCATCTTTATTGTTGCACCCCCCCCCCCCCAATCGGCCTGAAACTCAGTTCGATAAAGTTGTTGACAATAACCATAATGTTTTTGCATCCAACTTAACCATCAGTTGATTTATTTATTTACTTTTTCATTACCTTTAATATGGATTATATCAAAGTTATCAGTACCGGCTCTTGAGTGTGGATTTGCTCACACTGTCTGTGGTTTGAGATATGCTGCAGTGATTACTGGCTTGATCAGCACCGCCAACTTGTCTTGGGCACAGTTCGACAAAGTGCAAGGAATGTAGGGTGGGTGGTAAGAATTTATGAAGTGACCCTACATTCATTGCATAGAATGGACTTGTGCAAGTGATGGAAAGTACAGTATATCCATGAAGAGAAATGTCTGATACATTATTTGGCAATAACTTTCCATAAAGGCACAAATTTTGTGTAATGATGGAATAACCTGGCAGGGGAGGTCGAAGTGGATACAACGGAGCATACAGATGTTGACATACCAGATGTTCAAGACTTGAGCATAATAAGGTGGGATTGTGTTAAGACAGGCAGTTGGGGTGAGCGGAGGAGAAGATAAGAAGGGGGGAGGCACAAGCAGCTGTCTCAAGATCAAGCACTGCAATGTGTGCTCTTACCATATACAGTAGCAATGCTTTCAGTGAGATTTGTTGCATGTTTGTAGGAAGTGATTGATAATGGAATATTAAGTAGTAGAAGGGAGAGAGGGGGGTCTCGTATAGTTTGCGGGGGTGGTTGGAGGCTTAAAAAATGTGGGGTTGTGAAAAGAAGAAGGGGGATGTGGCAAATGCGAGCATTGAGGGAGAAATAGAAATGGGAGAGCGAACCTTGGCAAAAAGGAGGTACAACACGTGTTGCCGTGGCAAAACTACAGCTCTGACACTTGTCGTCGAGAAGGGTAGGAGGGGCATCACACAGAAACAACTAAAATGTGAAACAAATGTAACAAATGAACATTAGAAACCTTCGCTTCAAATTCTATGATTTAACAACTTCTTTACAATTTGGCGAACATTCAGTTCCGATGCGAGATAAAGAGAAATAAGAAGTCATTGACATTTGTCTGGCACACACACACTCCTGCTTTGGATTGTGTAGCTGTAATTATGATTGAAAAAGAACATAGCGATGAGTAAGTTAAAAAAAAAAATCCAATTAAGAAATGGCACTGCACTTTCCGAGAATACCATTCATGTGATAAACAGGTACACAAGATTACTCTCACAAAGTCTATAAATGATCTTGTTAAGTGGTGTATTGATAGCTGGTAGTTTTATGCTGGCATACCTATGATTCACTTTGGAATTTATTGTCTGTTATTTTGGATTTTATAAATGTTTGCCTTTAGATACTGGCTGTAAATATCGGGTTGAGGAAAATGTGACAGTCGTGAACCAGGAAGAACGGGTGAGTTGACATCGGCGGTTCAGTTCGTGTAACTGGAAATCTGATTACGTACGGTGCTGTAGAGCATACTGTAGGTTGATGATCATTTTTTGTGGTTGGCCATCTGGTTTCAATGCGTCCTTGCATCTGTGTTGAAGACGTGGTTTAGGGAAAGGAAGGTGGGATTTGGTTGTAAAAGCAGTCGGTGTGAACGAGGCATAACGGACAACCTGGTTTCTATTGCTGTCTGCTTTGTAAGATCCCATGTTCTTTGTTGGATCTCATCCCGGAAAAGATCCTGTGCTGATTTGGGATTATCCACAGGGAATGCCACAGTGGTTTGCACACTCTGACCTCCAGTGCACCTCATTTTATGGTCTGTGATGGTGGCCTTACCAGGGGATGTTCCTGTAATGTGGGTTTTCAATGCAGTGACCAGTTCATGGGATTTATCTGGGTTAAGGCTCAATACCTGAAACATCAGCTTCTCCTTTCCTCCCACGGTGGTTAGCCTACATCGATCAATGTCTTGTTGATTGAATGCATTGTTTCACCTGTCTGCCGACTCAGATCAGTACTAGCCTTCACCTGCTCAACTAGTTCTTCATTCTCCGTCGGATTTATCTGTTTGTGGTAATGACACTACTACACTTCATTACTGCAAAAGGCGATGCAGGATTTTGAAAAGGAAAGGTTTCCGCGAGTTGAAAAATAACGGCCTGCACTCCAGGTGTCGTGATGATTGGAGATCTCTAAACATGACGTTGAAATAATTTAATACACGTGTTGAGGGTAACAAATTATTTTTCTTGAAAACAGGGAGGGAAGGGTGCATTCCAAAAACCTGAAGCCCCTCTCCCATCCCTTCCTCTCAGCTTCCCTTGGATCCGCCTCTGGTAGTTGATCAAATGAAAACTCAATTTTAAATGAACGGGATGCATCTTCAATTAACTGTATCAGAGACTTATAATTGAGTGTGTTGCAAGAAAATAATAATTTGGTTTAATACATATGCAATAGTCAAAAAAAAAAAAACACAAAAACAACAACAACACCACCACCATGGTTGTTGAAAATGAGTGAAGGACATTTGTTAAAGACGACTGTGGAAAAAAAAAATGTCTCAGTTGTGATGTAAATGTTTAAAGTGTGGTTTTAATGAGTTTATCAATAAAGAGAATGAAGATCATGTGGAACAAGTCGGGTAAGAATGAAAAGAGTTGACGATACCGAACGTGAAGGGAGGAGGGTTAAAGAGCCGGTTTACACTCGCCGGTTGTGTCGCCTGCAGTCTGCCGACAGGCCGCGCCCTGTGTGATCCTGGGTGGGAACCAGCAACGGATATAAACGGGAACAGCAGTAGATGCCGGATGTGGCTTGGTGTGGCGATGAGCGGTTAGGAGATGCAGGCCGGTCGCCGGCATGATGGCAGGGCCGAGCGCCCTTCAGTACCATGGCTAGCAACGGGCGCCTCTCGCTGAGCTCGCCTAATGGTAAGGCTAAATGAGACTCGCCCTTTGTTTCTTCATGGAGATTCAAACGTGCTTGCGCATTCCATGGACCTGCCATTGTGTGCGCCTCTCCTTCATGACGGGTTTCGTGTTTTCTCGGTTGAATCGGCCCACGTGAGGAATGGCATGATGTAATTGAATCGGGCATGTAACCCTAGTTGTGTTGTAAATTGAGCTCTTGGAGGTACTGTGTAGCTTCGCATCAGCATGATTACTGAGCAATGACTTCACGGAGCTCAAGAAAAATTTACAATATTTTAAAAGAATTATTCGCCTTTCTATTTTGGAACATTTTCTCTTTTTATCACATTTGATCGTTTTTTCAACCTGGTGGTCGAGGGAAGCCTGGACTCCTACATCCTGATTTCTTCATGTATGCTGAATCATCGGGCATGTGAATCGTCAACATTATTTAATTCCCGAATATTGTGATCAAATATATCAGATTCTTTTTCTGTCAGTGCATTCACTGTTGGACGCTGTCGCAGTATCGTGCATATTTTGATCCTTGTGATTTTGTGCGTTGACTAATTATGTTGTACATTGTCATGAAGTTGTTGATTAGATTGATTGATTGACTATTTTAGTTTTTAACCTCACAAGCTGAGATGATTCGGGTGAAATGACATTTTAGATCAACAAAAACATGACTCTTTACACAAGCTGCATGCATGAAAGGCAGCCAGGGGTGGATAAAAATAGGAGATACATAGGTGCGGGATCCGTTCGAGTGCGCAATGGTGGGACCCAGCGAGGGATGAGAACGGGCGCTATGCCGAGTGGAGACTTGAAAGACACAAAAAGTGTTTGTGTTTGTCCTTTTGTGTGCCCTTGATTTGATGTGCACAGCTATCCTTGACCGAAGTTCAAAATTTCCTTTCATTTTCAATGAGATGCTGTTTTTGAATCGGCATTTTGTTTGGTCACTGCTATGTTCGTGAACTGGTTTGTTTATGTACTGTACGCTGTAATTTGTCTGTGTTAATTTATTGGTGTGCATTGCTTGTCACCTTCTTCTTGTTTCTAATTCTAACCTCTGCAATGATGCGGCACATTCCTTCCTGCCCTCCAACCTTCAAAATCTGTCGCTGCCTCGTATGGCACTTTTTTGGCATAATGCCTCTACTGACAAAATCGCCAGAGGCATTATGTTTTTGTGTTGTCCGTACATACATACATGTTGTCCCATCGTATATGTGTCCATCCATGCTAATTACCTCGCCACCGAAGGTGAAGGATGTTATGTTTTCACCCCTTTCTGTCTTTGTTTATCTCTCTGTTTGTTTGTGTGCAGGATATCTCAAAAAGTTGTGGACAGGCTGGGTGTGTGACGAGGACGAACTGATTAGATTTTGGTGAAGATCCGGATCCGACGACTAGAATGTTTAAAGTGATTCTTCACCATTGAAAGATAGAGCCAAAAGCGATATATTGTTGTGGAGCCGAGTTTCGGCGACGAGCACGACCGCCAGGTGGAGCAGTCGAGTCTGCTCCACCGAACACCCGAAATTTATAGGTCATCACCCCGGATAACTCTGGAGCCGACAGGTCCCTTAACGGACCAAAGATCGCCAATAGATTGACCGCGTGGGATAGGGTCAATTGCCAATTTCAATTTACCTAAATTCCCACGTCCAAACTACCGGGGAAATTCACCCTCGGCGGAGCTCGAGCGGAACGAGCCGTTAGCGTGCTCGAACCGTGCGTTACCCGAGCGGATGGTTACCGACGTCCGTCGGTCCAAATGCACAATTTTACCCTCGCTACTTCTCAACACGCAATGAAAAAAGAAACATTGTGAAACCAATGAAAGAAACACAAAAACGAGCTGAAACATTTAACAGGGGATTTATTTATAATGGGGGGAAGGGAACACACAAGAGCAGAGTTATTCGCCGAAGAGGAAATGCAGTCAATGTACAAGCAAAAGCACTGAACAGTTGCGACTTAAAGACGGGCCCACACACAGACACACACACAGAAATGGACCCCAATGGTCTTTATTGAAGGCTTCCAGCTTGAGGACAGGTGAACTGGAGACCAGAGCCTGTGCTTGGACCTGTCCACCTCGTGTGGTTTTCGACGATCTGGCTTGGCGGGACTCGAACCCGCAACACGATGCCGCTCCAAGCACCAGGTACCACGCTCTCCAACCGGTCACGCACCAATCGACCAAGGCCAAGGAGACCAGAGGCGACGATGATCCAGCTCTGCAGGACTCAAACCTGCAACACAATGACGACCACCACAACGACGACCACGACCCCAAGATGACAACCAGGTGACAACCATGACGACCGACCCCGATCCCAGCCTGGCATTCCTTTTATTTCCTTCATGTCCGGGGTGAGAAAATCGCCCTCTGAGGCGGCCTCCACCCTCATTGGCCGGCGTGTCGTGGGAAAGTCGAACTCTGTGGCCATCTCAACCCTCATTGGCCGGCGTGTCGTGGGAAAGCCGCCCTTTGTGGCCATCTCAACTCTCATTGGCCGGCGTGTCGTGGGAAAGCTGCCTTCTGTGACCATCCCAACCCTCATTGGCTGGCGTATCGTGGGAAGCCGCCCTCTGTGGCCATATCAACTCTCATTGGTCGGCGTGTCGTGGGAAAGCCGCCTTCTGTGGCCATCTCAACCCTCATTGGCCGGCATGTCGTGGGAAAGCCACCCTCTGTGGCCTGATTGGACAAGGGGCACGCCCCTGCCATCCTGGGCGGAGTCCCGGTCTGAGGCGATGGAAATCTCCGCTCACGTACGTGGCTGGACACGCGTGGGCAATGGCGTCGGTGTGTGGAGTGAAGTGAAGGAGGTTTGTTGCAAACTAATCTCCGCAGCGCACACATGTAATTCCCATTAGACACAGGTAGGGGACCCTAACTATAAACACACACGTACCGATAAAACTGTTCAATTGGGACCGCTGTCTGTCTGTGTGCACAAGGCTTCCAGATTCATAACACTACCCCCTCCCCTTTTTACAGACTCGTCCCGAGTCGTCAAATTTGCGTGTGACCATCATGTGTAAGGTTTCCCCTAGTACATTTTAACTACTGATCCCTGAGTGTGACATTTTTTTTATACACGTCCCAAAAATGAATAACCTCGTGCGCTGTGTAACAAACTAACAGACTCACTTGGACAAATTAAATGAATTGCCGGCGCTAACACAAACAACAGGTGGGTTAAACTTATTTACAATTTTACCTCAACTATTTACACTAACCATGGCCCAGGACCTGTCATCTGTGGGAAAGAAGGCACAATAATGTCAACAGTTTGTGTGGGTGAGTGCTCAGCAGCTGAAGGTCAGTCGTCCTCAGGGTCTGCTCAAAAGGTCCCCCTTATGTTTGTTGCAGTGAACCTTCTTCTTTCCATTTCTTTCATACCCCCAGTTGCTGGAGGAAACTCACCCTAACACGGCAGGTCATGCACCGTCCCACAGGCCTTTTGAAGTGGCCTTTCTGCAAGAAGAGGTGGCCAGGCCGCTCAATGCAGTCTATGGCTCATGGAAATGGATGGAGATAGACTGGATGCAAAAACGAATGATGGATGGTGTAGCTGCCTGCAGGGCAGTCCTTGCAACACACACTGAAGGAGATGGTCCTGGCGCACATGGTGATGGTGAACACAGAGGTGCATGCAAATAAGGGTTAGCAGGCATGGGGTTATGGCAAAGGCAGGCAAATGAGGCATGGCAAGGCAAGGCAATGCAGACCAGCAACTGTAGCACAACAGGCCGGCATGCGAAGCTGGCCGGCCTTGGTCTCGTTCCGTGAGGTTTGTGGAGGGAGTGCGGTGGTGCTGGCCGCTCTGGCAATTGGCTCGGACCTAACCTACGGTCTCCCCCCAACCTATCGCCTTTGCCTGTCTTTGTCCATACCCACTCCCTTAATTTGCAACAACAAAATTTAGCCCCTTTTATTTATTTATTAATTTATTCTTATAATTTTGTCTCCCTAACCCCCTTTATCGTCTTTGTCTGGCTCACCGATCCTGTCAACCTAAGCCAACCTGTCAGCCTACTCCCAACCCCTAAGTTCTTTTTTTTTGGAGGGGAATAAGGAAGAGACGAGTGTCCTGTCTCGAGGCCCAACAAAGCCTCAGAATAGCCTCCCACATAATTCAGCAGTCTTCTCCACAGTGAGTCCAGCGGCCTACAGAGAGCGAAAGGATGGATGGTGCGAAGGAGTACATTTACTAACTATCCTAGCATTTATTATACTTTAAACTATCCCCGGGGCTTTTCAAAACGCCTGACACTTTAAACCATCGGTTCTAAATACCATGATTCCCGTCGCCTGTGTTGGTGCCCATTATTAATTTGGGCCCTGCCCACAAATTTTCACTCGTGCCCTTGCACAATTTCATGGCTGGGCAGTGTGGCTCACTTGGCAGGGATTTCCCTCCTGCCAGACTCAAACTACGGCACCCCGTGCCCTGAGGCTGTCTCCGAGCCTACCTGCTCCCTATGAACGCGGGGGGTTGCCCTTCCTGGCATTGCCCTCCTCTGATGCCCACGTGGCATTTGGGCGCTTCGGGTCCCGTTTCCGACGGTCGCCCATGCCCACTACACTATCCCGGTCCCTTGGACCCTTGGCCTACTCTGGCCGACTGTCCGGTCCCCGGGGTGCCCTTACTCTACTCACCTTTGAACAGCCACGCTCCCAGCCGGTCCATGGACTCCTGCACCCTTCCAAATGGGTTCTGAGCGTTCTTCCACCACCAACAACAGAACGAACTCCTTTTGGTAAATTTGACTAACCCACTAACTAACATTACACTGACCCTGGGGTCACTTGGGTGGGATTCACTCCTCCCCCCACTCATTCATTCGCACCATACATTCCACATTCACTCCACTCACACACTTGGGCCCGCTGTCCCACATTCACTTATTACACACTTCTCATTTTTCAATCCACTTCACGCTTTACCTATGTTCCCCGAGCTAACTCGTGCTTCCCGTCATCCCTTACTCTCATGCACGTTCCATTTAATCTACGCAGCTAAGCTATGTCCCCACTACACATTCCATGTCTGTCCGTGTCTCCCAAAACCCATTTCACATTTCTAAATCTAACCTAAATTCCCACTAACTCATTCCACAGGCCCCATGAAGATGGCTCATGCCCCCATGAGGCTGGTCTAACTGAGCTAAACCCATCCTGCTAACTAATGCTCCTATGCCCAAACGAGATGCTTGCCACATCCTGGCCGGGCCGTGTACTTGGAGTAAGGCTCAACGAGCCTTGCGTCTCCACGGGAGCGGTGGTCCTGGCTAAGGTTACTTCGGTCCGATCTATCCATGAGGGCGTAAGGTCGCCCTTGTAGGGTCTCAGGCGGTCCGCGTGGACGATACGGGGAAGGGCCCATGGTCCCATCTTGATCTTTATGACCACGTCACTAATTTGCGCCAGGACGACCCCCGGGCCCTGCCAGGGCTTGGTGAGTTTCGGGCATCTGCCCTTCCTCCTCCGGGGATTGAAGAACCAAATCTTCATTCCCGGGGGATACTCACTCGCCTGGCTACGGTGGGCGTGCCTGCGCTTAATTTTCACACCCGCCTGTTGGAGTTGGCGGCGAGCGAAGGCATGGACTTTTTCCATGCCTTCCTCCAACTGACATGCGTAGCTCTTCCCTGGCGGTCCGTCGGGACGCTCAGGCGTCGGGCCGCACAGCAAATCGACGGGGGCTCGCAGCTCCCGTCCGTACATGAGCAGCGCGGGGCTACAGGCGGTGGCTCCATGCTGACTCGTGCGGTAGGCCATCAACAGATACGGGAGATGTTCGTCCCAGTCATCCTGACAATCGGCGGTGAAGAGGGCCAATTGTTGAATTATGGTTCTATTGAATCTCTCCACCATGCCGTCGGATTGTGGCCTTTTGGCTGTTGTTCAGGTTTTTCGAATTGATAGGAGACTGCACACTTAGGAGTCCTTCTAGTTTTCACTGTTTTCTCTGCAACCTCTTAACCGATTGACACAAAAGTTTCATCATAGGTGTCACTACTTATGTAGAACGGTTTAATGCTGATTTAATTATGATGTCCCCGATTACGTGGTGTGGCAGCCATGTTGGTAAAAAGGAAAAAACTTTGGACCTCTGTATCTTTGAAACCGCTCCATCAAATAAAAAATGAAACTTGGCACAGCACACGTCAAGTACTCCCCATGAGAATTTTTTGATATTATAGGTGGCTTCGTTCTGACGACATAATTGTATACGTCGACCGCTTTATCCAATCGGCACGAAAATTTTTGAGGGTCATCTCAGGATAAATTGTATTTGGGGGTGGGGGAGGGGGGGAGTTGATGACGTCATTGGTTACGTGTTTTGGCAGCCATATTGTTTTTTAACATAAAAGCCTTCAAAAATCTCAAACGGCTGAACAGATCAAGGCAAAACTTTACAGGTATGATTGCCAATCCATCAGGAACAAAACATTCTCCACCTTTGATGTCATAGGTCACATGGTCTGGCAGCTATGGTTTATTTGAAGGATAAACCTTTAAAAATCCTCTTATCCAGAAAGGCGCTGCCTCGTACGGCACTTTTTTCACCCACATGTTCCCCAAACCCTGGGGATACCAGGGTGTTCACAAATAATTAATGGGTCACATGGTCTGGCAGCCATATTGCATTGAACGAAAATCTTAAAACATTATTTCTCTTGAACCGCTTCATCAATAAACGTGAAACTTCACAGTTATGATCTTGTGGTCATGAGGAATATATATATATATATATATATATATATATATATATATATATATATATATATATATATATATATATATATATATATATGTTTTTAATTTCAACCTGATCAGACGCATGGTCTGGCAGCCAGAATTATTTAAATTTTTGAACCTGGGTTCAGGGATTTAAAATAAATTTGGAAAAAGTATGTTTAATGATGTAATAATGTGGGCAGAGGCATATCTGGTGACGTGATGTCGAAGAGTGCCCTTCTAGGTTTTTATAGCTTTTATTCTACCACTTCCATCTCTTCACAAGATAAGAATATTTGTTGTCTCTGCACATCGCAGCAGCTTTTTATCATTCATCTCACACTTTTTTTTTCCTGCTTGCCTCCACTGCTGGTTGTCTCTCACCTATCCTTTCTCACCCCCTCCTCCCACTCCACTGTGTCAAACCCATACATAACATTTCTTTGTGTGTGCATGCATGCGTGCGTTGGTGTTGCTTTTCCAAATCAAGTTGTGTTATTGAACTGAATTTTTGAGATGTGATAAATCCCTTCATGTCAAATAATTTCTCCATTTCCAAATCTGTTAATTGAACAGCACTTGGGAAATGACATACCTCCGCCAGGCTGAACAGTTTACGTTTTGCATCCCACTGATGGGCTGGATCTGAACCAAAATCGAATCCGCTTGTTCTTGTCACCAACTCAACTCATCCACTTAGTTTTGTCCTAACTCGTCCAAGCTTTTTGAGATATCATATATATTTATATACATATATATATATTTTTTATTTATTTATATATATATAAATATGTATATATATATATATATATATATATATATATGTATATATGTATATATATATATATATATATATATATGTATATATATATATATATATGTATATATATATATATATATATGTATGTATATATATATATGTATATATATATATATATATATATGTATATATGTATATATATATATGTATGTATATATATATATGTATATATATATATATATATATATATATGTATATGTATATATATATATATGTATATATATATATATATATATATATGTATATATATATATATATATATATATATATATATATATATATATGTATATATATGTATATATATATATATATATATATATATATATATATATATATGTGTATATATATGTGTATATATATATATATATATATATATATATATATATATATATATGTATATATATATATATATATATATATATATATATATATATATATGTATATATATGTGTATATATATATATATATATATATATATATATATGTATATATATATATATATGTATATATATATATATATGTATATATATATATATATGTATATATATATGTATATATATATGTATATATATATATATATGTATATATATATGTATATATATATATATATGTATATATATATATATATATATATATGTATATATATATATATATATATGTATATATATATATATATATATATATATATGTATATATATATATATATATATATGTATATATATATATATATATATGTATATATATATATATATATATATATATATATATATATATATATATATATATATATATATATATATATATATATATATATATGTTGTTTTTGGCCCTATCTCTAAATTTTAGAAATTAGGCCTATGTTGACCTTTTGACCTTAAAAATAATTAGTGGTTGAATTCATTGACCGGATATGCAAATTCTCTCCAAATTTCAAGTCAATGGAATGAAAATTGACAATCTTAGAAATTTGGCCCATGTTAACCCTTTGGCCTACATTGACCTCAAAAATAATAGTTTCAAATTTCAAGTCAATCAGATGAAAATTGACAGTTTTAGAAATTTGAGAAACATATTCACCTTTGGTCTATGATGACCTTTTGGCTTTCTGACCTCAAAAAAAATTGGATTCTGTCGGACTCCCAACACCACCACTTGGTGAAGCTTTGTGGCGATTAAAGGTGAGTGGACAGCCAAACAAATGGAAGCAATCAACATACTTGTCAATTATTATTTTTTGCCAAGTTACAAACGAACAAACAAACTGACAGGTGAAAACAACCTCCGTCCACCCTCAGTGGCAGAGGTAATAAAGAGTAGTCTCATTGCTAGTCAGCTAGCTTGGCTTTGTCTCGATGTGAATTGTTGCCTTGTGTTACGATGAGATATTTGGATGTTTCAACTCTTGTCTGAATATTTTCACGATCGGTATACATCCTGATGTCCTGTTAATTTTAACCATATGTATCGAGTACATCCTGATCTCTTCCACTGCATAAACTGTTTGTTATTTGTTTGGAAGAAATGCTTGTGAATCACATCGTGATATCGGACATCATTAATTGTTCTCACAGAAGTATGCCAACAACGTCTGGTCTGTTTCACCAGTCAGAGCTGTATTACCTGATTTAAGCAAACAAGTTTGTGCATAGTTTTGGTGCAAAGTACATAAAAATGACGAATTTTGTTCTTATCCAACCAATCGTAAAAGGGCTCTTGAATATAACTCATAAATATTCATGAGTTTGAAAGATCATTATTTAATTACTATGTCTCTTCACTGTTTTCACCCTTCCCCATTCCTCCCCTCCTCTTCTTCTATGTGTTCCCTCATCTGTTTTTTCACACATCCCCAATATTCCTCTGAGCTGTATGTGATTGACAAAAATGTCTCAGTTTCATAACCCAACATCATCAGTGCCCTAAACTGGACGAACCAAAGTACCATCTATGTTATATCGTGTCACATGTTGGGCAGGCCATTCCTCAGCTGAAGTCTTGCATCTAAAGCCGATTTTTTTTTTTTTTTTTTTTTTTTTTTGTCGTGATGAAGTCTGAGCGGCATACAATTTGTCTGGGTTATTAAACTTGTGCGTTTTCAGAATATCCAAATCTGAAGTTGACAATTCTGGCTTTCACATTTCTTTGGAGTTGTTTTTGTTGATGTTGATAAATGTCAGTTTGTAAACTTACTCCATGCTCTTTCTCTTCCACAAAATTATTTAATTGTCATCATTGTCAGTGCCATCAATGCCATCAATGTACCTTGTTCTTTACAAAGTGTCGGTGCTGCCAAAGTCGTTTTTTAGCATGGCTTTTGCCGAGTAGTTTGCCATTGCCTTCCCAGCAGTCGATAATAGCAGGAATTTGTAATTTGTTCATGGTGCCGATGTTGGCTTGCCTACTCTTCGCGAAGGACACCATGGGATCTTTAATGCCCACCAACAAATGCCAGCAGACGGGACTCCCAGTTTAACGTCTATCTGAAGAAAGGCACACTCACTGAATGCCCTCACTGTGCCTGCGAAACACCAGAATGACAGTTTACAGCTAGTCCGAGCTTCACACCCAGGCTAGACAGCTCAGAGACTAGTGTGCATACCTTTTAGGCTATCCTCCTTTAATATTGCTTCTTTGCTTATGCCCTTTGTCATGTGTTGATATCTTTTCCTCCACACATTTACCCTTTCTGCCTCTAGCTTTTTTGTGCATTTATCCTGCTTTCTCATTTTTCTCCCCGCCTCTTTCAGGAGACTCACGTTGGCTGGGTGCGTGCTCCCCACTGGAGTCGGTGACACCAGTTTTAACGTGTTGTGGATTTAAGGCACGTCGAGGTGGAATAGTTAATTTTCCACTGCGGTTTGCTGAGCTGTGCTGCACAGATGCTGAAATTCATGCAATTAATTACACCTGGGCTTGAAGTGTGTGCTTTGCACACTTGATGCAAATTCATGTGGTGAATTGCCGTAAATGTCTGAATTGTGTTGCAAAAACTTTTATCAGTTACGATAAAGGGATAGTATTTGAAAATGGTTCCTATTTGGGATAGGGGCAGCCTTGGGTTTAACTCAGTATCAGTGTTATCCTCTCAGCATCTCTGTGGTGATGCTACCAGCAGCCTGCAGGATTATTTTTTCATTTTTTTTTTCTGGAGTGTGCTAAGCACAACTGGCTGCTGAATTCCATCTAACACCCCTGAGATGATATTTCCAAGCTCTTAAGCCATATGTAATCCTGGCTGTTGCAGAATACCATTTGCTGTGCCGCTGAATGCATTTCAATTTTTTTTGTTTTTTTTTAAACTTGCATCCGTGCATCTTTACTGAGCTTTCCTTCCAACTAAGAATGGCATGCAGGCTATGACTGCCTTTAAAACGACCTCATTGCATGGCTTTTCACCACGCCACACACTCCAAGACCTTTTACTTTTGACCGTTTGTTTTTACTCCGTTCGTGTTTTCTTTGAGCTTATCGTGTGAAAGCACCTTTACACTG
Source organism: Eptatretus burgeri (assembly GCF_056783735.1). Taxonomy (NCBI): domain Eukaryota; kingdom Metazoa; phylum Chordata; class Myxini; order Myxiniformes; family Myxinidae; genus Eptatretus; species Eptatretus burgeri. The sequence goes on along the minus strand of NC_140961.1, from coordinate 73,245,269 downwards.
GCATTTCATTAATAATTCCAATACAGGTTTGTATAATCAATCGTTTTTCCTAAGTTTTTGTAATGTGCATCAGTTTTTTTATTTTATTTCTACTTTCAAAGATTTCTATGTTTATCTTGAGTTGGTATGCTTCAGTTTAATAAGTACTTGTATAAATGAACCATTATGCATTCATTGCTACATTGTAACTGCAGGGGTGTGTGTGTCTGTGTCCGTGTACCACTGGTAATCTGTTGTAGTTTTTTCTCGGCAATCAGTTTTTTAATATACAGGTGAATGACTTTCTCTTTTTCCACATTTGTAACTGCGAACTTGGATTTATTCTCATTTTGTTAAATTTCCTCTCCAGTTGGCAACTGGGGTCTTTTTAATCTGAGCAATCCGGTGCTGCAATTGTAACTAATGCCTTCAAATAAGCGATAAAGCACCCTTTGATTTACCACATAATTTGCAAACAGAACAGCACTCCTGCCATCCCGTGGAGAGAACTAGAACGGCACTCGGTCGAGCGCATACCTCTGCCAGGCTGACCAGTTTACGTTTTGTATCGCACTAATAGGCAGAATCTGCATCACGACCTTGACCAAAATATAATCTGCTTCTTGTCACCTTTCCAACTCTTCCACCAAGTTTTGTCATAATCCGTCTACAACTTTTTGGAACATCCTGCCATATATTGTTTTAGGCCCATCTCTCAATGGTGAAGAATCACTTTAAAAAAAAAATTAATTCTAGTCTCTGGATCTGGATCTTCACCAAAACCAAATCAATTAATCCTTGTTTTGGACTTTGAAGTGAAGAGAAGGAAAAATAATCTAAGAGTTTTTGAGTAACTGGAAAACCTGCCTTTTGTAAAGGGCAAGGTTATAACTGTTAGGAAAAGCATGAGAAAGTTAAGAATTCCAGAGCTTAGCGATGAAGGGAAAGAAACAAACATCACGGCCTACCCTTGAGTTGCTAATGGCCACACATTAATCATGTGATGTAGTAGACTGCCGAGTGTTTTGTGTTCTAGCGAAAGGCAGAGGTATACAAGCAGCCAGTTCTCGGGAGCAGAAACCGAAGTAATATCGATAGAAAAGGTAAAGAGAGCCAGCATTGTGGCATAATTCAATCAAGTTGTTTTGAAATCAGATTGGGAGAGTTGATAGGTCGGATTACTTTGGACTCGACTCGTCAACTAAATTTGTCGAGCTGGAACCTCCCCAGATGTGAGAGCAGTACTATATACAAGGACGAATGAATTCTTCATTTAATCGGAGTAACTGTTCAGACCAGAATGATGTTCACCATCTGAACCGGACTCCCAGTTTCTTTGAGACAGACTTAGCTTGTTAGAATGTGAAGTTTCCAAGGTAGATTTGATGTAACAGTAACACCAAGTATGTTTACTGTATTGAATGGTAAAATTGTTGAGCCTTCAAAAGAGATGGGAAATTTGAGAAGAGGTTTCAAAAGATAAATGGGAGTGAACTAAGTTTTAGACGTACACTATTACACTTGACTTGATTACATTTGCCCAAATTGGAAATCATGTCCAAGTTCGAATTATCGAGGTAATCATGATGAAAGAGATTTCAATCGAGCAAGAGCAGATGTGACTAACGTCGAGGAATGTAATGTTGAGTCATCAGCATATGAATGCATTTGGTTATTTGAAGAAGAAAGAACATCATTTTAAAAAAGAAGGGAGAGTAGGAGACGGGACAAATCCCTAAGGGACACTGCTGTTTGGAGGAAGGGATGAAGAGGTTGAGCCTTCAATAATTACGGAGATAGAATGGCCAGAGAGAAGGCTAGATATGAGAGAGCAGAGTGAAGGAGGAAAGCCAAAAGAGGGGAGCTTAGAGATCAAATTCTGATTGCACACACTGTCAAAAGCTTTTGAGATATCAAGAGCAACAACAAAGGATTCCCCAAAGTCTCACAGAGAAGAAGACCAGACATTTGTGATATAGGAAAGGATACCATCGGTAGATCTCGCCTTGCGAAAGCCTTGCTTGATGGTCAGAGAGACTGAGATTCAAGATGCTTGAGGAAATGAGAATAAAAAAATATATATATATATATATATATATATATATAAATATATATATATATATATATATATATATATATATATATAAAATATACGATGTCGAGGCTCGTGTAAGAGCTAACACACAGAACAAGGGGAGCAGGAGACAAGAGGGATGGGAGAGGGAAGCACAAAACAGTGGGAAATAGACACTTAGATCTGTAGAAGGGAGAGAAGGATGGGGCGCAGTACACGGAGTAAACGATGGACGCGACAGGGACTTTCAGAAAGGAAGCTCTCATACAAGCTTCGACAATGTATACAAAAACAAACAAAAGGAAAGCAGAGAATATGAAGAAGGTGGGTTTGGGATGGATTAATGGGGGTGGAAAAGATCATGGTTTTGGATGGGGGAAGATCTAAGATGGTGGTGAACAGCTGTTTTGAAGACCTGGAAGGAAGAGTGGGATTGAAGAGTATTGGAGTTTGTTCCAAAGGTTGGAAAAAAGAGGAATGAAAGAATGAAGGTGAGCAGTGATTCTTGATGTTGTTAGTTTAACCAGAAGGGGGTTGCTGGTGCACATTGAGCACCCTGCGAAATTATGGGGGGGGGGGACACATAGACAAAGTGGGGGGATGCAAGGCCGGAGAGGAAACGGTGGAAGACATAAAGACCACATACGTGCTTGCGGTCAGAGAGCGAGAGACCCAAAGACTGCTTCATGGCAGAGATACCAATGATCATAAATGCCTTGGTTTCCACAGTGTGAAGTCGAGAAAGGTGAGGGGCAGGAGCACCAGCCCAGAGGGGACAGCAGTACTCCATCAGGCTGCGGATGAAAGCTTTGAACATGGTCAGGAGCTCAGGTGTGCCAAGGAAGGACTTTGCACGACGGAGGATGCCCAATCCGTGACTGGCTTTGGAGGCCAGCTTAGATATGTGGCTTTCCCAGGAAAGATCATTGCAGATAATGAGGCCCAAAAGTTTGAATGAAAGGACTTCTTCAAGAGGATTGTTGAGAAAGTAGATGGGGGAATTGAGAAGATATTCAAAGACTTTGGAAATTGTAGAAGTCACAGCAATTGGATGGTAGTTTGAAGGGTTTGAATGAAAGATCACCTTTCTTCAGAATAGACTGTGCTCATGCATGTTTCCAGGAAAGAGGAAACGTTATGGTTTTTAAACAGAAGGGAAATAGATGAGGAAGCATAGGAACAAGTTCTGAAGCGTACTCCTTCAAGGTGAGGAGAAATACCATCTAGTTCATATGTCTTGCTTGTGTCGAGAGAAAGAAGTACTATTTTGATTATGAAAAAAAGATTATATGGTGAGGCATAGGATTAGTAAGGGGTACATCAGGGGGTGTTGGTATGTTGGAGTTGACCAATGTGGAACTGAAGGAGAAAAGAACACCGAAAAGAGTTGCCTCGTCAGTCAGACAGTTATAGTATCATCGGAAAGGAAGAGTGAAGGAAAGGAAGAGCGGCAGAAGTTGTTTGAGATACATTTGGCTAAAGACCAGGGAGACCCATTAGTAAGAAAAGAAGGGAGGTGGTCACACTTCCTTTCAATAAAGAAATGCTTTGCTTCACGAAAAATGTATTTGCAATTATTTCATTGAAGGCGGAATGCGAGTCAGAGGAATTAAACTTTTTCCAGGTACAATATGCCAAATACCCCTTACACGAATGGCCACAGAGCAGGAATGGTTGATCCAGGGATTAGAAGGAGAGATCCTGCGTCATGCAAACTCATGCATCTCACTATCAACCATGCTCTTTTTCAAGGCAAAAACCACATTTCAAAATTGGCCTCCAAAGCTGGGTTTTCCAACTGGGCATCTTCCATCATACAAAGTTCTTCCTTGGCACATCTGAACTCCTATCTGAAAATTGATGGATTACTGCTCCCCTTCTGGATTTGATCAGCTTGATGCCATGGAAAGCAAGGCCTTCAAGATCATTGGAATCTCCCGTGATGAAGCTGATTTAATGGGTCTATCACTTTTCCATCGCATTCAGGTCAGTGGTCTCTCTGTCTTGTACCACCTCCTTTCTGGTCTTGCATCCTCTGCTCTTTCCGTGATCTGCCACCCTCCCCTTCCCCCCCCCCCCCAAGGTTTCTTTGGAGTAGACACAGTCCAGCACCAAACCCCTTTCTGGTGAAACTCCCAAAATCCTGAATCTCTGCCTACCCCCACTCATTCATTCCTCTTTTATTTTTTTTTCCTACTGATGGAATCAACTACATTCTTTTCCATCTCAGTCTTCCCTCCATATCTTCAAGACCACTGTTCACCACCATCTCTGATCATACCCCATCCAATACCATGATCTTTTTCTCCCCTTGTTAACCCTCCCCCATCCTCAAGCTCAACTTCCAAATTTCCAGTTTTTCCTTCATGAGAGTTTGCTTCCGTATCCATATTGTCTACCCCATGCATCCTCCCCACCCCTCATTCTTCGCCACGTCCCTCATTTGTCCAAATCTCCATCTTTGTTGCTCCTCAACCCTACTGTTGATGTTTCCACCCTCTTTCTGATGTCCTTTTGTTTTGTTTCAGCCTAATCCGTTCTGTGGTCAAAGTCTTTCACGAGCATTGACTGTTAAAAAAAAGGAAAGAAAAAAGAAAAAAAGCATTCCACACGCTGTGCAGAATTCCAAGACATGAAGGCACAATGGACAGAGCTCGATACTTATTAGACAATGAAACTAACCGTAGGCTATTTATTGGTCGCGTAGCCCTCGTCTATAAGGACGATCACAACTTCATCCATCTTAGATATGGATGAATGTAGGATGAATGAATCTTAGATTCGCCATGCATGAAAGGGCTATATACATTCTAACGAAACCAGTCTTGCCTTATGTGGACTGATTCAGTGGGGTACCAGTGGGGTACTGATGTGGACCACCAGGTGAGCCATGAATAGATACACAGCGGTAGGTGCTGCCGCTAGGCGAGTAGATGTTTAGCAGCGTCATCGTGGTTGGCGTCTCGCAATATAATATATTAGCGCGATTAAAAATAGCGTTTTTTCCTCGCATCTTCATGTCTGTCAAAAAACCAGTGTCAAGGTGCACAACTCCAGCTCATAACCTATCCATTGAGGTGTTTTTCGGCCCCCCCCTGCTTTCCCGTTTTCACGCCACTGTCCACACAAAATTCATCAATCAATTCTACACAGAGTCCGGGGGACTCAAAAAAAAAAAAAACACGGAATTTATTAACAAGGGAACAAAAAGGGACACAGGAGGCAATAAATTATTTATGTGGTAGGGACAGACATTAAGGCGATTGTAACCTGCTTAGCTAGACACAGATACTCAACACCTAACTGTTGGATAATGTTGTCACACTAGACTCGTACAGAAAGTACACAGGACAGAACGGAGAGTGAGATGGATGGGAGGGATGCGGCCTTTCCTTTGGATAGGGGCCAGGAGGTATAGTGTGGCATTCTGGTCAGGGCACTGGCTTGTACTGACTTGTACTGCCTTATACTTGTGGCTCAACTCCAACTCTCATGTTGACTGCATGCCCCTTTTATTACAGATCCTCTCCACTCCAACCATGTCAAATGACCCTTTCACGCGTCTCCCATTGCGACTGCAGACTCTAACTGCCCGAACGCAGTTGCAGAACACCCTTTTAAAAAAGCTTCACATGACGCATTATAAGCACCCTCCAATTTGCCGTGCTCCTGGCCACATGACCCTCTTAGCCAGCGGTGCCGGTCATAATGATGCCTGCCGTGTGCTGACTGCTCTGCACCCTCACCTCCTCCAGTCACCACATACTTGGTGAGGAATTAACAAACAAAAGGAGGCAATATTAAAGGGCAAGGCACCACACACCAGAAAACTGTGGCCATGATGTCTGTGGCATGGGGGAGCGGACTCAACAAGGAAGTGGGATGAAGAAGGAAAACAAGAGGCTTGTAGGGTGATGGTTTTCTCCATACAAATGATCCTTTCATTGCTAACTTTTGGGGCATTATGGGATAATACATTACAGAATAAAACCTATGGCACCGAGCCACACACTGAATTTAATTACAGACTGGGAAAAGGTTAAAAAAAAACCAGGTGGCTTCATCTGCTGGTGGTCGAGCAGCGATGAGACAATGGGGAGACAAACAGGTGATGAGGACTCGCTGCAGGATCCAGGGATGATAAACAGGGTGCAGGCTTGACAAAAGAGGCAGGCAGGCAGGATGATATCCTTCACCAGCTCTCCTCAGAACTCGTAACTCCTTTTCTCCTTAGATTAGGATCCTCTTCAGAGATATTCTCCTTGAACAGGCTCTCGTCACTGTTGGCAATCCTCAGCTTTCTTTCTCCCAGGCTCCCCTCGGACCACGATCTTCAGACGCACCGTGCCCATGTGATTTTGGCTCACCCCCTTTCTCTCTTGCTCCCAAGCCACCCGATTCCACCTCATAGAACATTACAAAGGGGTTATACGTACAATTTCCTTACCCTTAATCCCTACTTAATTATTACCATGCACGATCCCCTGCATGATGCACATTGAAACAAGACAATCTTTAAGCTAACATTTCCCGACTGAATCACATTGACATGGACAAGCTCCTCGTACACGGACAATGCTACTCTTTCCATTTCTATCTGTTCTAAAGTAATGTCTAACCCCTCCCCCCTCCCCACCCCACAAATGTAACACTCCCCCTCCCCCTGGAACCAGAGCTCCTGCAAGGTTCAGTGTCGAGGCAACAGCTCCAGTCTTCATACTTACTCACACCTAATTAACCTCAACAAAATGTATCGGGAGAGGCTGTGGGAAGTGAGCCGCAGCAAACTTACCTCACCTCTTTTATTGTACTTCCCCATTTATTGCAAACAAAATTTTAAAATGTACAGTTTTGTGTACAGTAGTGGTCTTCCCTCTTGTTTCCTCGCTCCAATGTCCTGGGGTGGGGAGAGAATGGCTCCAAAAACACAACAAACAGGCCTACCTTATCCACAATTTACCTTAACCAATAACCCCACGACTTGACCACGTCCAACAGTGGATGTCATCTGCTCCAGCTGTTAACTGAGCCGAAATACCCAATTTCGAAACTCCCTAATTTCATGGGCTACCTCTCCTTCACAGCACATATCAAGTCGCATGGGACCCAGGGGTATATTCCCACATTATTATACAGCAACAATCACATTCCTTGCAAGGCCATGGCTTCGTCTTTAACACACTGCAGGTGTGGCCCTCATCTTGGCAGCGGGGAGGTCCAAAACATGATGATGGGGACACTTCAGGCTGGAGTGCCCGCAGTCCAAACACAGTCTTCACGACTTCTTTGCCCCCTTCAAATTCTCGGACCCGTGCAGCCAAACAGTTCCACCAGGAAGGGTATCCATATCACAGGCTCCTCCTGACCTCTGGCGCTCTTGGCCTCTACCTGAGTCACCAAGGTCTCTTCCCCAATGGTCGCCCACACAGACCCTCCTCCGACGGGCCCCCAATTCCAGACACACCGGCTGTCAGGGCCGAGTTTCCTCAGAAGAGTCCGCAGTCACCTCTCCTCCAGAGCCTCATCCATGCCTGTGGACACACACACACACACACACACACACACACACACACACACACACACACACACACACACACACACACACACACACACACACACACACACACACACACACACACCTTCCTCATCCACCACACCCCAAATGTCATTCCCTCCCCGCTGCCATTCAACTTTCCACCAGCTACAATACACGGTATTGGGTACTTACCCTGTTATGACCTGCGTACACACTAATAATCACAAACACTCAAACAAAATACAATTCTTTATTCAAATACCAGGCCATTGCTCCTCACCAATTGTCCCTCCATTTCCCTCTCCACACCATCAATCTGTGCTCCCAATTCATTCCTTATTTCCTTCATATTATTTCTGTTTCCATTTTTCAAATCGTCTTAAATTTTCTTTCACATCTTCATCCATTTTATCCATTTGACCCTCCATTCATTCACTATTTTAATTCGTATCTCCCCTTATGTGTTCCATGAATTTTTCTAACATGGCCCGGATGGCCATCGCACCAACTTCCTGGCTCGATGGCTCAGGAATGTGGGAGGTTCTTACCCTAACCTTCTCGGTGGCCTCCAACCCCAGATCACTTCCTTCCTTCTTGCTGCTTTCTCATGCCGCGATATCTTTATTGCACATTTGCCATTATGTGCAGCGGCTTTCTTTCCACGCGCACTTAATACCTCAAAAAAAAAAAATTATGTTTTTAAATTTTCAGCACAATTGCTCAACTCCCCGTGCGCTCTCTCTACTGTCAACACCAATTAACTATAAATTTTGAAACCCGCTCCGACACCAATGTAGCAGGTTTGTCCGGTGAGTTCAAAAATCCGTGCTCCTGGCAATGTTGTCAGGTTTCAGATCCTTGACTCCCACTTCCCACTTCCCACTTCTGACATCACTGTCGTGTCAACGGCTCAACTGACGTTGAGCTCATTGCGGCGGGAGATCACAATCCCGCGATGTAATGAATGGTTTTACTTCCTGTGGAGATGTTCCAAATTATTGCGGACTATGTGTGCGCAGTTGTGTGGAGAGACACAAAAACCTTAGCTCTGTTAAAACCAATGGGTATATTCCCAAAACCAAACCAGATAACCAGGGATGGTGATTGTGCCAGAGGAAACAATGGCAGCTAGAGTTGGAGAAGAAAGTGGAAACACTGAACCGATAATAAATATTTGTATCAATAGACAATGAGAATAAAACCTATGGCACCACACACCAGATTTAATCACAGAAGGGAGAAAAGAACAAACACCGGGTTAGTTGAGCTGCTGGTGGACGAACAAGCGATGAGTACACACACCAGGATCCAGGCACAACGAGCAGGCTGCAGGCATGACAAAACAGGCAGAGGCAGGTAGGCAGGACTATCTCCTTCACCAGCTCTCCTTGGAACTCACGGCTCTCCTTTTCTCCTGAGACTAGGGTCCTCCACAGAGACACTCTCCTCTAACAGGCTCTCGTCACAGTAAGCTCTCCTCAACTTTCTTTCTCCCAAGTTCCCTCAGACCACGATCTTCTGACGCACTACACCTGCGCAATTTTGGCTCCTCCCTCGCTCTCTGGCCTCGCTCTGCTCCTTGGAGTGCCCATACTTCTGCGCGCTCTCTCTCTCTCTCTCTCTCTCTCTCTCTCTCTCTCTCTCTCTCTCTCTCTCTCTCTCTCTCTCTTTCCTTCCCTCCCCCTCTCTCTCTCTCCCTCTCTCTCTCTCTCTCTCTCTCCCTCTCTCCCTCTCTCTCTCTCTCCCTCTCTCCCTCTCTCCCCCTCTCCCTCTCCCTCTCTTGCCTGGCAGAGCCCCAAGCCACCCGATTCCACCCGATGGGGTATTAAAAAGGGGTTATACGTACAATTTCCTTTGCTTAAATTTACAATTAATTATTGCCACACACCATCCCCTGTATGGTGCACTTTGAAACAAGACAATTCTTAAACTAGTGTCTCCCTATTTAATCGCATCGAGATGGGCTAGCCTCTCGTGCACAGACCATGCTACTCTATACATTTCTATCTGTTCTGAAGCAATGTCCAACCCCCCCCCCTCACAAGCATATCAATATTTTGACCCCACCTTGTGGTTCTTGAGCAGATGTGGATCGAGAGGTTTCGCTCTCGATAAAGGTTATAAAGGTTAATTTCGGTGTTACTCGTTGAAATGTTGAGTAGTAAAATGCTTTTCGAGGTTGTTGAGATAACAGATGAATGTGAGTCGTTGAGAGGAATGTTGTCGACAATTTTGTCCCTGAATGTGTATGATTTAGCTGAAAAGGATAACTACAAAACAAATTGTGGTCACTATTTCACATGATAATTTCCAAAGTAAATTTCGCCATTCTGCTTTTTTACATCTCCAGGAATATGAGGAGCGCACGGGTCGGACTTTACAAAGCAACGGTTCACAGCTTCAACTGAAAAAGCAGCAGCAATGGACAGCACCGAGGAAACCTTTGTCCTTTGAACCCTTATCTACCACTGCTCTCATCTTGGAGAATAGGCCCCCGTGAGTCTTGTTCTTCTTAAAAACTGCAAATGTTAAATGAAATTGATTTGACAAATAGTAGAAATGGAAATGGTTTAAGTGTACATTTGAAATGTATTTTTGCATTTGTAAAAGTGCAATTTCATTTGACCTCATTCGTGTTCCTATCTGAGTGCACAGGTCATAATGCTCTCGGTCTCAGGTTCATATCCGTGAATCATGCTGAATTGTCCCTTGTCTTCAGATGTCGTTGTCCTGCATGTGATGATTGAAATAATAATGTACAAGCTCCACCATGAGGCCTGGATTACTTTTCTAAAATTTCAGTTCTGGATTCTGCATGTGGATGCGCTTTTTCATGTAGGTCACTAATGAAGTGAAGAATTTTGGACCGGATATGTCCTGTCCCTCTGTTGTTTGTTCCTTATGTTGTGAATCATGTTATTAAATCATTCCCATGCCTTTTCTGCACTTGCTTGATCCTGTCTTATCAAATTTGAGATTGTGTTTGTGTCTGCCTCAGCTGGGCAGTGTTCTCATTTGCCTTAGGCCTGACACATAATTTCTCTTCTCTTCTGGGTGTCCTTTTCTCACTGTTGTTACATCTGCCGAAGGTGGACAGAGGTTGTCTTCACCTCTGTCTGTCTGTGTTTGTTTGTTACTTGCAAAATTGAAGACTTGCAAATATATTGGCTGGTCTGGTCTGTTCTGTTATTCTGTTTGTCTGTCTGTCTGTCTCTGTCTGTTAATCTCCTACAGATCACATTTTTACTCCAATTTTCATGAAATTTAACCACATAATAGAGGTAGTGACGAGCTGGAAACCTATTGTTATCTTGCCAAAACGAAGTTTTTGCAAGATATGTTAGTCGGCTTGTATGTTATTTTGTTTTTTTTTTTAATTTTTTTTATTTTTGTTTGTCTGTAATCACGTATAAAAAATTCTGCAGAGCACAGTTATCATTGGAAATTTTTGTAACTTCGCATATCAGAGGCCTATAGAGGTCCCTTTCAGCGCATAAAACTTTGAAGGTCAAGGTCAAAGGTCAAGGTCACTTTGTCGCAAATCAGGGGAGTCGACGAAACCCTTATTTTTTGAGTAATTTTGATCGGATCGTCTTCAAACTTCATGTGAATTTAGTTCATGGTCTGTCGCTCAGGTGATTAATTTTGGTGGCATTGGCCTTGACCTTCATGGTTAGCGCCTGAGGTCAAACATATTTGACCCCAAGGTCAAATTTTCAAGTTTTAGGAACCATATTGTGTAGTACCTCAAATTGAACACCTTGAAGAGTGCTTTCTAGATATGTCAAGCTTGAGACATTATGACGTCGTTTGGTGACGTTATGAGGCAAACGCATATTTTTCATGGTTACTCTGTAGAACGATTCTCATCGGAATCTCTTGTAGGCAGATATTCCTCAAGGAGTCGCTCCTGGTGGATAGCAGCTCTGTTCACCTCAGTGTGACCTTAAAGAAGTCACACGTGGTCACCTTTTGGCAAGATACGGGTCATTTTTGATGTCGATAGGTCAAGGTCACAAATCGTCATTTTTCATCTGATTGACTTTATATTTGTAATTTCTGAGGCTCACTAGCATGATATGCCTCAACACTGGGATCCTTTGTCACAGGAAACGGCCGAATGGTTTTTAACCTACTACTGCGTTCAGTTATTCTACAACTTTACCGATCCCCAAGTTTGCTAAAATGAGCCGAAATTGATGGCACACGCACGGGAAGCAGATGGGTCGAGCACGTTTCTTACCTTTTTAATGGTTTAGTTATGAAGAATATGGGGGAAAAGGTTGACGGGACGAGCAGTTCAGAACAAACAATACAAATCTAATGACACAAAGAGGGAAACGGGGACATGCAACTAGTATGCAGGGAAATCTATAATAATAGTTGGTGTGTGTCCGACAGTCCATCCGTCAGTCCCTCTCCTCCACAACTCCAAAACCATGAAAGCTAGTGGCCTGAAAATTTGCTTGCATACTAAGGGAACTCCAAGGTAGTGCATGAATAGAAATTGGATGTTTGGGTCAATTTAAACACCCTTTTTGAAGATAATTAACAGCCTTATTTAATTATCCTTTATCAAGGCGTCATCCTTTGTCAACCTGAGTCAGGCCTCTGTGAGCTTGCTTCAGTCTTAATTTGCCATTTTTTTCGACCTGTTCAATAATTCCTTGACTTGGAACAGGCCGCAACGGTTTCTTAATGATAGGGTGCTGAAAATTATTTTTTTCACTTTCCTCACTGATATCACCGAATGCCTCATCTTCATTCCTACGAATCGCTGGATACATCGCAATGCTTATAAATGCCCGGAGACACCAGTGTTCATGGATTTATTTTATTTCCACAAATACGATAAGCTCTAGAATCTCTTACCCGAAGTTGAATTTCAAAATCTAAACTTCTTAATTGACCTCAGCAGCAGTTCTGACTGCTTAAAAAAAATAAGGGTTAATTTGTCCAATTTGCACATTGTTTGACACTCTGGACATCTTCGGATAGTGTTTAATATGACTGCGCTGGCTTGGCAAGCGATTAGTGATTGGGGTTTTTTTTTTTTTCAATGTCTGCTCGTATCAGAGCGAACACACAGAACGTATAACAAGGGGAGCAGGAGATAAGAGGGGTGTGGGAGAGGGAAGCACAAAACAGTGGGAAACAGACATTAGGAGATCTGTGGAAGGGAGAGGGATGGGGCGGGGTACATGGGGTAAACAAGATGGACACGACAGAGACTTTTAAGGAAGGAAAGCAGGGAATTTGAAGGAGGTGGGTTTGGGGTGGATTAACGGGGTAGAAAAGATAATGGTTTTGGATGGGGGAAGATAAGGGACAGTATAAACAGCTGTTTTGAAGACCTGGAAGGAAGAGTGGGATTTAAGAGAGTGCGGGAGTTTGTTACAATGGCAGGGCAAAAGAGGAATGAAAGAATGAAGGAGAGCAGTGTTTTTTGATTTTGGTAGTTTTACCAGAAGGGGGTTGCTGGCAGACCTTGCATGCCCTGTGCAAATATTGGGGGGACAGATCGCAGTCAGAGCCGGGGACGGACGGGGGGTGGGGGTGGGGCTCGGGGTGAGCCTGGAGAAGATACGGCAGAAGACAGAAAGAACACCAACTTGTCTGTGGTGACAGACCCAAAGAGTCAGCCTTATTGCGGGAGATACCAATGAACCTAAATGACTTGCGTTCCACAGCGTGAAGCCGAGAAAGGTGAGAGGCAGGAGCACCAGCCCAGGGGAGAGCAGTACAGTTGTAATAAACATCACACGGAAATGCCCGGAATATCAAATGATGTGCGAATTGGACAAATGAACACCTTTTATTTTTTCCTTTTATTTTTTTAGCAGTCGGAACAACTGCTACGGTGAATTCCGCATCTTAAATTTTTTTTATTTGGCTCCGTTGAAGAGATTCAAGAGCATGTCACGTTTCAGCTGTAATGCTAATAATATATTGTTGCGGCCCAGAGTTCGGGGCTCGCCACGAGGTGATGCACTCAAGTTTCTCCCGAACACCCCATCCTTCGGCAGCTGACCACAGATAACTCTGCAGTCCAATGGGCTGCAGTTCTTACACAGCCGTAGCAGCTTGACTTAGACTTCTGGCCTAGCAGGTTTACGCTTCGATGTTTCTGCAATACCTTTCTATTGGCACAGCAACCTAACCAGAGGCCACACCCTCAGCACCACACCTAGTGGTGATCTGTGTATCAAAACAGATAGGTGCAGCACCGGCTAACAGAGCAAGTCGGGTGGGGTACAACTTCACATTGAAATATACTTGAACACTGTGTCGGACCAATGAAGGAAAAGACAACCGAGACAGATTGGAAATGACAAGAAAATTATTTATTACACACAAGAGCAATCATTTCAAAGCGAGTATCTCTAAGCAAGAAAGCAAAAGGCACATAAGAGCAGATTTAACCAAACATGTATTCATTCAAGTTCAATCCTACTTACACAATGGACACATGACCATCATTCAAATCAGGGGAGAAGAATAAAACAGGAAGGACTTGAGAAGAAAATAAAAGAAAAGTAGGGTCTTTTCTTTTCTTCCTCACCTCACACAACCCGACGGGGCTGCGCAAGCCCAAATTTACGAGAGAATGCAGAAGAAAGGATGGGGATGATGGGCAGTGGCGATGCCGCACGATGGGAGATGCAGCCACATCTCTGAGGTGTGCAGACCCAGTGGGTGAGTCATCTCTGGCATCCAAGATATGCCAGCTGTAATCCCGTGTCCAGCAGCTCCCCACAAACCAAACCGCATTCTGGGCTTTCCACACTGCTCTAAAAACTCTCGTTCCTTCTCGGTTTCTTTCTCTTCCTCACACAGGATCTCTGAGCTTTCTCTCTTGACTCGTACTTTCTGCTCCTCTTTCTCTTCCTCTCAGGATCCCTGAGCTTTCTGTCCTCTTAAGATGAGCTTTCTGCTCCTCTTTCTCTTCCTCGCATCCTGATTGTGCATGCCTCCTTTTTCCTCCCAGTATCTCGCTTTTTTCCTCCCCTCTCGAACTGGCATTCTCTCCCAAGGACAAGGACCAGATCCGAGCTCCTTTTCTTCTCACAGTATCTCGCCTTCTTTCGTCTCGGCTCATGTGCTTCTCTCGTCCTCTTCTTCTTCTTCCGAATCGCTTTTCTCCCATCTTGGCTCATGCAAGCATGTCCCTCTTTCAATGCAGCCCCCACCCCTTCCTTCACACGCCCAAGGATGCGACAGCAGCCATCAGCCCTTCTCTGTGCATGCAAAACGACCTTTGTGCTGTACGTACTGTTTCACATGCGAGAAGTGGTGTCCCGCAGGCCACAAACACCAAGCGTCATGTTTTGTGCCATGAACATGCATATGAGAATGGACAGTCCCATATTGTGAAGGTAATCAGATCGGCCCGAAGGTTTTACGACCACAGATAGACCAAACATGCCCAATTATGCAATGTGCAAATGAAGCAAAAACAAGAGAGGGACGCCCAAACGGCCACGGGGTTGAAGGTAAGACTGATGGGATGATGGAGGGATTGTTGAAATGATGTTAGGTGAAGGGCATTGTTTGTGGATTGAGAAAGCAGAGAGGGCAACGGACTGGTGGTGTGAAGTTGGGACGATTGAAAGCAGCAGAAGGTTTGAACGGACCAATGGGGTGAGGGAGGGATTGTTAAAATGATGTTTGGTGAAGGGGAGGTAATGGACCGATGGTATGAAGGAGGGAAGATTGAAAGTTGCAGAGGGGGTAAAGGAAGACATCACACAAGGGAAATACAAACTAACCAATACATTCTCACCGAACAACCTCTTGACAAGGTACCAAGGACTATCTACACAAAGATTAATGAAATAACTAATCCTCGGGTCACCGACATGTCCATGTATGCTCTCCCCCTGGGGTAAGTTCTCCAAAACCGTAACAATGTGTGCAATGCTTAAAATATTTTATAAATCTCCGGACGGTGTTTAGTATGACCCAGCCAGCTGTTCCTTATCAACCGTTTTGTTGGTGTGCTTGGTTGAGTGCTTAAAAGTGATGGGCAGAATCGATTCCAAAGTATTCAATTCCAACCATGGAATCAAAAGGAATCGAGTGGTGAACCGGAATCAGCGTCTCGTCTGAGTAATTCCTACTTCATAGAAAGAAGCGTTTTTTTTTTCGGGGAAAATTTTTCATCCCTGTTGGGCGTTCCAGTTACACATGACTTGGTTGTGTATTAATTGAAAAGGAACATGCCCCTGGGTTGTCCCATTTGCAATATAGCAGTAAAAGCAAATCATTTGCAAACTAAACACGCCACGAGGGTGTATTCCTTTTAAATGAATCGCAAGGCATTTCGAGTTGACCGGTAAAGCATGCTGATTGCTTTGCTGACGAATGGGTAGGCAATACATCCACTGATAAGTTTTGAAAACATGTCGTTAAAAAGGTTCAGAAGTGCAGTTTGGAATTATTTTGGGAGGATTAAAGAAGACAGTCCTGAAGTTGCATGCTCACTTTGTTCAATAGACATTGCTCATCACTAATGCATCCAATATGCGAAAACATTTGAAAACCAAACACAAGAGAGAGTACCGATTCGTGACGGTTGAGAATACGGATTCAAGAAACCAAAGTTTGCAAGAGCAACAAGTTCACTTTTGCAATCGACGATTGAAAGCACTTTTTCCTTGGTAATCACCGGTTCGCTGCCTTCCCTTCTTCTCCTCACACTGTCTTCCCTTCTCCTCCTCACGCTATCTTCCCTTCCCCTCCTCATGCTGTCTTCCCTTCCCCTCCTCACGCTGTCTCCCCTTCCCCTCCTCACGCTGTCTCCCCTTCCCCTCCTCACGCTGTCTCCCCTTCCCCTCCTCACGCTGTCTCCATTTCCCCTCCTCACGCTGTCTCCCCTTCCCCTCCTCACGCTGTCTCCCCTTCCCCTCCTCACGCTGTCTTCCCTTCCCCTCCTCACGCTGTCTTCCCTTCCCCTCCTCATGCTGTCTTCCCTTCCCCTCCTCACGCTGTCTTCCCTTCCCCTCCTCACGCTGTCTTCTCTTCCCCTCCTCATGCTGTCATTTCCCTTCCCCTCCTCACGCTGTCATTTCCCTTCCCCTCCTCATGCAGTCTTTTCCCTTCCCTTCCTCACGCTGCTTTTTCCCTTCCCGTCCTCATGCTGCCTTTTCCCTTCCCCTCCTCACGCTGTAATTTCTCTTCCCCTCCTCACGCTGTCATTTCCCTTCCCTTCCTCACGCAGTCTTTTCCCTTCCCTTCCTCACGCTGGCTATTCCCTTCCCTTCCTCATGCTGCCTTTTCCCTTCCCCTCCTCACGCTGTCTCCCCTTCCCCTCCTCACGCTGTCTCCCCTTCCCCTCCTCACGCTGTCTTCCCTTCCCCTCCTCATGCTGTCTTCCCTTCCCCTCCTCACGCTGTCTTCCCTTCCCCTCCTCACGCTGTCTTCCCTTCCCCTCCTCACGCTGTCTTCTCTTCCCCTCCTCATGCTGTCATTTCCCTTCCCCTCCTCACGCTGTCATTTCCCTTCCCCTCCTCATGCAGTCTTTTCCCTTCCCTTCCTCACGCTGCTTTTTCCCTTCCCTTCCTCATGCTCCCTTTTCCCTTCCCCTCCTCACGCTGTCATTTCTCTCCCCCTCCTCACGCTGTCATTTCCCTTCCCTTCCTCACGCAGTCTTTTCCCTTCCCTTCCTCACGCTGCCTTTTCCCTTCCCTTCCTCATGCTGCCTTTTCCCTTCCCCTCATCACGCTGTCTTCCCTTCCCCTCCTCACACTGCCTTTTCCTTCCTTCCTTCCTTCATTCCTTCACATTCCTTCCTTCATTCCTTATCCATTTCCTTTTTAATTACATATCCTTTCTTTGGTCTTAAATTTTTTTTTTGCCTGAAATTGAAACTTTTAAATGATCATTTCCTTTCACTCATTAATACAAACACCTTGTGTCCTGATGTTTTCTTCCTCTTGATACAATTTATGTTCCAATTGTTGCCCTCTCGAAGCACTCCACTGCCTTTTCAGCATGCCTGGCTGCCTCTTGTTACACCCTTCCACCCCCACTGCACACCTATGTATTAGATTGATAAGCTCTTTGTTTGACCCTGTGCTTTGGTATTGGGACCTTCGTGCTCCACCTATCTTGTGCTGTTGTTTTTGATGATCATTTGTGCCAAATTCAATTCATTTGATTAATGCCAATGTGAAAAGGGTGTGATGCACCCTTTTTGAATTGACAGTGGATGGAAATTTTCCATGTTTAATGTGGACAATAAAAAAAAGAATATATATATATGTATATATATATATATATATATATATATATATATATATATATATATATATATATATATATATATATATATATATATATGTATATATATATATATATATATATATATATATATATATATATATATATATATATATATATTTAATGGAATTAATTAAATAAATGGATTTTTTTTTTAGGATAATACCGCATTGTTTCTTAATGTAATGTAAACCAACAATATTAAGATTTTGCATCTTAACTGATTTTCTATAACTGTGCTTGCTTTTATCATTACAGCAACTTACCAGCGAAGTGTGTGCAAGAGGCACAGAAGCATCGTCAGGAGTATGAGGAAATGGTGGCTCAAGCACGAAAGAGAGGTAAGGTTATACATGTTTTACTTTAGCCATCACACTTTCACTGGCATTCTTTAACACTAGTGGGTGGACGTAGCTGAATACATGAGGTAACTAGAAAAGCATTGGGTAGAGCACATACCTATGCCAGGCTGAACAGTTTATGCTTTGTATCCCACTGTTAAGTTTGATCTGCATCTGACTTGAACCAAAATCTAATTGGCTTGTTCTCATCACCTAACCAACTCATCCACCTAGTTTTGTCATAATTCGTCCACAACTTTTTGGAAGTTATTCCAATTCAACTGGAAGTTTGGGGATGTTCAGTTGTTATATTATTCATAACTTTCTCCCAACAATGGATGGAGGTCCTCAATGCCAGACATGAAATCAGAGCCATATCCCTGGACATATCGCATGCTTTTGACACAGTCTGGCACCCTGCCCTGCTCACAAAACTCTCTTCCTATAGTATCCAAGGCCATCTCCACTCATGGCTCGCCAACGGCATAGTCAGGCTGAGGCAGACGAGGCAGTTTCCTCGTCGCTCATTTCCTGAAATATGATCTGGCAAGAGCCCTCTGGCCATCTGAGTCTCATTTGAGCATTAAAATTAGCCAAGAATAGGTTTCTGGGCATCAAAAATGCATTGGCTTCTGGGGGCCTTGAGCGCCCCCCAGACCCCTCGCCATAATGGCTTCACGCCGTTGGCGCTCACAACGCTGCGCTACGCGCACCGTCACGTCAACCAAGTTCACCTCTTTTCGCCTCATCGCTTTTGGACCTCTGGCTACGCCCCTGCTCGCAGACTTCCTCTCCTGACGCAGGAGTTTCATCCCGCTGGAGTTCCTCAAGGGTGCGTTCTGGGCCCTGTTCTTTTTCTGGTTCTCACCAACGCTCTCTCCTCCTCTCTGGAAAATCCTCTTTATCTCTTTGCTGATGACTGCACCCTCTGCCGTACCATCGGTCATCCCTCAGACCAGCAAGCAGCAGCTTCTTCACTCACTGCAGATCTGGGTAACATCACAAACTGGTCCAACACGTGGAACATGTCTTTCAATCCGGACAAATCTCACACTCACTGTCTCTCCGAAAGGACCGTTTGGCAACCCCCCCCTCACTTTCTCAACAATCCTCTGGAAGAAGTCCTTTCTTTCAAGCTTCTGGGTCTCACTATCTGCCATGATCTTTCCTGGGAAAGCCACATTTCCAACCTGGCCTCCAAAGCCAGTTGCCGACTGGGAATCCTCTGTCATTCAAATTACTTCCTCAGCCCACCTGAGCTCCTGACCACATACAAAGCTTTCATCTGCAGCCTGATTGAGTACTGCTCTGCCCTCTGGGCTGGTGCTCCTGCCTCTCACCTTTCTCGGCTTCACGCTGTGGAAACCAAGGCATTTTGGATCATTGGCATCTCCCGCGATGAGGTTGACTCTTTGGGTCTCTCACTGCAGGCAGGTCGGTGGTCTTTCTGTCTTTTACCGTCTCCTCTCTGGTCTCGCCTGCCCCTGCTGTGTCTGCGATTTGTCCCCACCATATTTCTGCAGGGCGCTCAAGTTCCGCCAACAACCCCCTTCTGGTAAAACTACCAAAATCACCAATCACTGCTCACCTTCACTCTTTCATTCCTCTTTTTTTTCCCACCGTTGGAATAAACTCCCTCACTCTGTTCAATCCCATTCTTCCCTCCAGGCTTTCAAAACAGCTGCTCACCACCACCTCTTATTACCCCACATCAAAATCCTCGATCTTTTCTACTCCCAATAATCCACCCCAAACCCACCTCCTTCAAATTCCCTACTTTCCTTCCTGAAAGTCACTGTAATGTCCATCCTGTATACCCCGTGTTCCCCGCCCCATCCCTCTCCCTTCCACAGATCTCCTAATGTCTCTGTCCCCACTGTTTTGTCCTTCCCACTCCCTCCCCTCTTGTCTCATGCCCCCCTTGCTGTGTGTGCATTGTGTGTTAGCTCTCATATGAGACTCGACAAGGTATACAAAAAACCAAAAATCTTTTGGAAGTTATTGTTGTGGAATTTGTTGTTAACCGACTCGGTGTAAATCCTATCACTCAATTTTCTTTTTACCCAAATAATCCACTGTCCACAAGGAAAAGTACATTTTATCAAAGAACATTTATTTTGCGGTACCACGGAGTCCAAAACACTGAGATGGAAACATCCACAATGATTCGCACAAAACTAAGTTTACATTTCCTGATATATATATATATATATATATATATATATATATATATATATATATATATATATATATATATATATATATATATATATATATATATATATATATATATATATATATATATATATATATATATATATATATATATATATATACTTTGGTTGGAGTGGAGGGGTCTGATAAGCATTAGGCAAAATAATTCAAAACGCAATACGTGTCCATTGGGTGGAAAGAGAATGACATAATCATGGCAAAAGTTGCAGTGTTATCAACCAGGTCACCCTGTTTCATAGTAAGGTATTCCTTTTTATCAATATTTAGGTCAAAAGACTCTTGGGTAAAGGGAAACATGACTGACAGCCAATTTGACTACAGCATAAAAAATTAAATTTATAAAGCACCAGCAACAATTATAATTGAGAGTACATGAATATAATTATTTTCTTCAACATTATCATACTTACTGCATATCATGCTCCATATCATTTTGGCCCTATCTCTCAATCGTAAAAAATCACTTGGAAAATAAAAAATTATCTCTTATCCGGATCTTCACCAAAATCAAATCAATTTGTCCTTATCACACACCCGACCTGTCCACCGAGCTACGTCCGTATCCATCTTTAACATTTTGAGATATAATGCTATGTATCATTTTTGGCCTTACCCAATGGTAAAGAATCACTTTAAATAATTATCAGATCGGATCTTCACCGAATCAAATTGATTTGTCCTTGTCACACACACACAAAACTTGTCCACCAAGTTTCATCCAAATCCGTTCATAACTTTTTTGAGATATCCTGCTTGCAGACAGACAGACAGACAGACAGAGAGACAGACAGGTGAAGACATAAACTCCGTCCACCTTCGGTGGCGGAGGTAATATAATAAGCATATTATTATGTAGGATGTTTATTATCTATTCTGGGACTTTTGTTTAACACTGGAATTTCAACAGAAACAAAGTAAAGAAAAAATATATATCATCAAGTTTTACCTTTAATAATGCATTTTCTCTTGTGCCATGGACACGCAGTTATTGCATTACTACTACATCGCCTACTTGTATCCTTCTCAATGGCATGCAGTTGTTGAGGATTGTTCATCGCAGCAGTTTTTCACAGCTTCATGTTTACACACAAACGTTACCTGCATTCAGAGTTCTTGTTAGCCCCTGTTGGGCTTCGAGCCTTAGACCGAAACGGGGGCTGATGGATTTGGTGTCAATTTTCATGTGCATACGTGCGTGCGTGCATCCACAACCATAGCTCGGACATGTATGGATGGATTTTATTCTTACTTGGCACAAAGACAACACTTGATGGGACACATATGCACATCATTTTGTTTCACAACGTGATCAAAGATTTCCAACTAGCGGCCATTTTAATTGTAAAGTAAAACAAAAACCTGGTGTCGAACATGTCCTCAACCATTTCTCGGCATGCATTTACCGATCTTGTTCAAACGTGGCACACAGATAATGAATGATGGCTTATGTAAGCACTTCATGTTTTTTCCGACATCAGATCCAAAATTGCCGACTGGCGGACATTTTGTTACTTAAATGTGTCCCCAACCATTTCTCAGAAATGCATGGTCCGATTTCGTTCAAAAGGGCAAAAACACAGCACATGATAGCATACACATCCACCACACTTTATTTTGTGATCTTATCAAAGATGGCCGACTGGTGGACTGGTGGCTATTTTAGTTGTAAAAATAAAAACCCGATGTTAAGCACGTCCTCAACCATTTCTCGGACATGCATTTACCGATGTTGTTCAAACTTGGCACACAGATCAGGAATGATTGCTTACATCTGCACCTCATTTTTTTTTGAGATGAGATCCAATATGGCTGACTGGCAGCCATTTTAGTTATAAACAAGTAAAAAAGACATAAAATATCATAGCCCCCATTGCTTTAGTAATTTTGCTGTACGGAGTTAAAGGGCGAGCCCATATTTATGTACAACTAAAATGGTCGCCAGTCTACCAGTCGGCCATCTTTGATCAGATCGCAAAAATAAAGTGAAGGATGCGTGTATGCTATCATGTACAGTGTTTGTGCCATGTTTGAACAAAATCGGACAATGCTTGTCTGAGAAATGGTTGGGGACACATTCAAGAAACACAATGGCCACCAATCGGCCATCTTGGATCTGATCTTAATATAAAAAGACGTGCTTGTGGAAACCATCATTCGTTATCGGTGTGCCAAATTTAAACAACATCGGTGCATGCATGTCTGAGAAATGGTTGAGGACGTGTTCAACACCTGTTTTTTTGTTTTGTTTTGTTTTACAAGTAAAATGGCCGCCAGTTGGCCATCTTGGATCTGATCTCGAAAAAAAAATGACGTGCATATGCATTCCATCCTATGTTGTCTTTTGCCAAGTAAGAATAAAATTGGTCCATACATGTCCGAGATATAGTTGCGGACGCACAAGCACACACACACTCATGCACGGACACGAAAATAGACACCAAATCCATAATCCCCCATTTCGGACTAAGTCCAACTGGGGTAAAAAAAAAAAACTCGATGTTGAACACCTCTTCAACCATTGCTCAGACATGCACTTATCAATGTTGTTCAAACTTGAAACGCAGATAAAGAATGATGGCTTACATTTGCACTTCATTTTTTTCGAGATCAGATCTAAGATGGCTGACTGGCGGCCATTTTGTTACTGAAATGGTTCCCCAACCATTTCTCAGACTTGCATGGTACGATTTTGTTCAAACTTGGCACAAGCACCGTACATGATGACGTACACGCGCACCTCGCTTTATTTTGCGATCTGATCAAAGATGGCCGACTGGTAGACTGACGGCCATTTTAGGTGTACATAAATATGGGCTCGCCCTTTAACTCTGTACAGCAAAGTTCTTAAAACAACAGGGGCTATGACATTTTGTCTTTTTTTTTTTTAACTTGTTTTATTTTAAATTGGCTTTCCTTTGTTGCACAATCTTAACTGGTGCTTTTCTGTCTTGACAGAGGTAAAAGAGGCAGAGAAACGCAAGAAGAAAATGAAAGAGCGGTGCAAGATCGAGGATGGCATATCCACCGCTGTGATGACCTGGAACACAGAGATTCTACCCAACTGGGAAACGTTGTAAGCCAGCTCTGGGACATTATATCACAACCTTATGGAATGGCACTTTGGTGTCTCAAACTGCATTGTTGTCATCCTTGCTTTGCATCATTGAGGTTTCCCTCTTGTTCAAAGTTGCAGGCATTGTACATTCAATACCTGCAGGAATTTCTTCAAATTACTGAAAATATTTGAAATAATCCAGGATAGCACTTGTGACATATGTTATGCCATTGAGATTCAAACGAAATCCTCTGTACAATTTCTTTCAGTTGGAATCAAAAGAGCCTTCAACAACAAACAGTTTAAACAACAAACAGTTTAAACAACAAACAGCATTCAAAACAGTTTAAACTAGAAGGGCACTCGGAAGAGCGCATACCTCCGCCACGCAATGCCTGATCCATGAGAACATATCAGGCCCAATACATTTTTGAAGTAGAAGGGCACTCGGTAGAGCGCATATCTTCTGCCCCATAATGACTGATCCACGAGAACATATCGGGCCAAATACATTTTTGAAATATCATTTTTGAGCACTATCTCTCACTGGAGAAGAGGGGCTTAAAAATTTCTAGTAGTCGGATCTGGATTCGGATCTTCACTAAAATCAAATGAATTCTTCCTTGTCACACACCCAACATGTCCACCAAGTTTCGTCCGAATCCGTTCACAACTTTTTGAGATATCATGCTTTATATTGGTTTAGCCCGATCTCTCAATGGTGAAGAATCACTGAAATAATTCTAGTGGTCGGATCCGGATCTTCACCAAAATCCAATCCTTACGTCCTTGTCACACACCGAACCTGTCCACCAAATTTCATCCGGATCCGTCCACAACTTTTTGAGTTATCTTGTACACAAACAAACACAAACAAACAGACAGAAAGAGGTGAAAACATAACCTCCTTCACCTCTGATGGTAGAGCTAATTATAAATCTGACAATAAAAAGAGCAATCAGAGATTGCAGACCCTCGCCTGGACTTGTTTTGTGTAGTGTTTGTGTCGTTTTGTGTGGTGTATTTTGTGTACTGGTGTGTTACCTAATTAATAAGAGACATAATTAGAACTGTCACTTTATAAATGTTGGCATTGATGACTGATTCAGCCATTTCAGAGATTTTTGAAGGTTAAAAAGAAATAAAATTAAACAATATGGCTGCCAAATGATGTGACTGATGACATCATGAATTTTTTCCCCTATGGACCATTTTATCCCTAGATGACCCTCAAAAATTTTTGTACTGATTGGAAGTGGCATTCTACATATGCAATAATGACGTCATAACGAGGGCACCCGTGACATCAAAAACAAAAAGTTAGCGGTTGCAGTTGACATTCGTGTCTCTCGGGACATGTTGCTCTCTTCGAGTTATCCAGCGGCGATGTCCTCACTAGAATAAAGTCCTGTCTCCTTCAAACGTTCCTCATAGCTTACTCTCGCTAAGCCCTGAAATCAATCCAGTAGCTCGATGCTGTACCCTCTCGATGACGGATAGATCCTTCTCCAGAAGTGGTGACCAAAACAGGACACAATATGCTAGATAACACCTCACCATATTGCTAAATCCCATTAACACGACCGACCGTTTATATTTATAATTAGCAAAGGTACACAGCGTTGCCGGGCACCGCTGGGTCCCTCCTCCCAACACCCTCCCCTTCCTCATTCCTCCTCCTCCCCCCCTCCACCCATCCCCCTCCCTCTTGACTCCCATCTCACCCCTTCACCTCCTCCCTCCCTCTTCCCCTCTGCCTCCTCCCACCCCACCCCACCCTCGCTCTTCCCATCTGTCGAAGTTGATTTCCTCTTTAAGCATTTGTAATTAGTGTGAATGAATAAAGACATTGTTCCTCAATCACAAAATGTTAATTGAAATTTGGTGAAATGCTGCAGTTGAGAGGATTCCATTGTAAACATAATTATCCATGTATTCTGTTATATTTGCTTTCTGTAAAACGTACATCTGCCTTCGGTTGATATTAATGTGTGATATTGATTTGTCATTTTTGATTAAAACTTTGGAACAACCTGGAAATGTTGCATCGGTTCCAGGAAGACTTAAGTTTATCAATTAGTACATGATTACATCTAACTTTAGATATTTCTTATTTAGTTCACAAATTTAATGAATACAATTCATGGCTTTTGTGTAGTGGCACCTGTCAGAATGTCAGAATGCAATGTTGTTCTTTATCAAGGCTGAGAACGTGCTGAAGTAATGATTCACTCCCTTGATCTGTATGCCTGGTGTTGGCTTAATGGTTCGGGTGGCAGGCTTTGGATCCTCGGGAACTGAGTTCAAATCCCGCTCAGCTGTTGAATTAATACCAGGTGGGGTTAACTCGGCCTGTCATCCTTCCGAGGTCGGCAAAATGAGTGCCATCTTGTTGGTATCGTGGGTCGGAGTGGCGACCCATCCAGGATTGTGCCCAATAGCCCAGGAGACTGCTTAAGCAGGACCAACGCTCTGCACAGAGTATGGTCCCAATGGATGGATGTATGGATGCTGGTATCCTGTGTCGGAGTGGCGACCCGTCCAGGATTGTGCCCAATAGCCAAGGAGACTGCTTAAGCAGCACCAACGCTCTGCACAGAGTGTGGTCCCAATGTCCTCTCCTCCTCCTTGATCCGTGCAACTGTTGGTACCTCCAAACCCCGTGGGACCTTGAGGGGCTGTTTGTGCTCTTTTCTGATTGGCTGCACTTGGGCCTTGCCTACTGGAACTAACATTGTTTAGACTCTGTTCCCATCCTTTCCCAGGAGCAGAAAGTAGTTAGTTTGACTTAAAACTTTGAGAAAAGTTACTCTTACTCTTTCCCAGATGAAAGGCTATTTTTCTTTATCCTGCTTGTTCAATCATTTCCCAGACTTGTCCCTGCTTCGATATATTAGGCTTGGATTAGTGAATTTTTTTTTTTTGAGAGTTTAATTGATGGATATTTCTTCCATGTGTGCGCACATACGTAATGTATTGAAGATTCTACTTTGTATGCCGAACCTGGGTGGAAATCGAGTTCATTCTTCCACAATTTGGCGTCCCTGGGTGGGCCACAACGGCACCGACTGGGGTAACAGCAAATAAGTGGCCATGAACTAAGAGGTAATGGGAGATGTTTGCTCTTACTTCAGGTCAGATGCTGCGCGTCTCAACTAAACGGGTAACGTGCTCCATTGATGGGAGAGGTGTACAAAGGAGAACCTTTATTGACAGGCATAAATTAGGAGGTTAGTGTCCTTCGAGACGGAATATGTGTTCAGGATGTTTGGGGAATTATCTATTTTTTTAATTTGTGTATTTGTTCATTGTCCTTGTTCGACTGCTCGTTGTGAAACTGCTTTGCATTGTGACAGTTTAGTTGGAAAGGTCTCTGTGCATGGATTTGAGACCCGTCTGTTGAAGAGTTGGTGTGTTTCAAGGTTGGAGTCCTGTCCTGATCAGCCAAAGAGCCATTGTGTGCAACCCTCCCTGCCCCGTTGAGGTCTCGGTGCCACACTCGGACATAATTTGGCAGTTCCACCTGAAGCTGGGACATAATTGAATAATACTGTTATCTCCTCCATCTGTAGTGATGGAATTCCTTTGCCGAAGGATTCGGAGAGGGTATTGCAGTTGAGTCCTTTTGTTTGCCTGTTTGTCTGTCTGTCTATTTGCATCATCTTGCCATGTGCCAATAACAAAAATGTAAATGCATGCACACTTCTCCACGTATGTTGTGTTCTCACATGTATGATTGATGAACGATGCAGTGAATTAAACCCTCATTACTTTTAATACCACACACACACACACACACACACACACACACACACACACACACACACACACACACACACACACACACACACACACACACACACACACACACACACACACACACACACACACACACACACACACACACACACACACATCCTTCAAAATTGTACTTGCCACCTGTTGTTTTCTTGAATGTGCCTTGCAGATGAACTTTTCTTTTGCAATTGAAAATTCTTTAGTTTTGATTGCTTACTAGAGTTTAAGAAAAAAAGACAATGCATTATCGGCTGGTTACAGGAAGCAGACGCGCTGGGTGAGGGATCTATGGTGGCAGGGTATCCCTCCAAGTGTGCGGGATAAAGTCTGGAGCCTGGCTATTGGCAATGACCTCAACATCACACATGGCACGTGACTACTTCCTTTTTCAGAACACTATTAAAAAAAATATATATATATATATATATATATATATATATATATATATATATATATATATATATATATATATATATATTTCATGGTATAATAGTTGACTGTTTTGTTCTTATTATATACAGGAAAAAATATCGGAATTTGATAAATTTGTCTCTTCTTGTGTCCAATAGTTGAACATTTTATGATATACCTGCAGAGGTCCACTGCTCTTGGGTCCTCGGTGTAAATCGAGGTTTTCAACTTTGTTAACCATTTGTTTTGGTCTCTTGGATGTAAATCGTCACATATTGAAGTGTTCAATAGATAGGATGCCAGATAATAAGGCTTTAAGAAAAACCGTCGGTGGTTTAAAAAAAAACAAACCCCCAATGTATTGCACATCGTTTTTGAATGGGGATAACAATATCAAAATATTTATTTATTTATCTATTTTTGTAGTTTTTAGATCCTCGTGGAGGATCTCTAAGTCTTACTCACGTTGTTGTTCTTCATCTTCTTCTTGTGGACTTTTTTGTTTCACAGCCTACAGTTTTCATCGAAACTTCCTGAAACTTGGCGTATATATGTAAAAATACCCTGCGCAGACAGTAATCATCTCCGATTTTGAAAATTCCTCCTAGAAAAAAAAGTTATGACCTCAAAATATCTCCGCTAATGGAAATCGCCTAAAAAATTATCTCCGAAACTCGGCAAGCTTTTTGAATTCTGTTTGCGGGAATCGAACAGGGCATTAGCAGAGATGAATTACCGCACATATGATACATCACTATGACAAGCCTGGTGTTGGCTTCGTGGTTAGGATGGTGGCTTGGGATCCCAGGGTCCTGAGTTCAAGTCCCGTTGGCTGCTGAATTAACACCAGGGGGTTAACTCAGCCTGTCATCCTTCCGAGGTCGGCGAACCGGGCGTAGTGGCGTGCGCCTGTAATCCGGCTACTCGGAGGCTTGGGTTGGAGGATCGCTTGAGGACGGGAGCTCTGCGCTGGGCCGCGCTATGAGAGGGTGTATGGTAGCCCGGAATCATGGCGAAACACAACCCTTATCCCTGTGTCGTAAGAGGCGACCAGGGTTGCGTCAGGAAGGGCATCCGGCGTAAAACCTGTGCCAAATCAGTATGCGGATCATAACAGATGATCCGCTGTGGCGACCCCTAATGGGAGCAGCCGGAAGACGAACAACAACAACATGATACATCACTATGACGTCATTCCTATTTTTATGACGTCATTCCTATTTTTTGACATTTTTTGTTTCACAACCCAGAGTTTTCATCGGATCTTTGTGAAACTTGCCATGTATATGCAGAAAGCCCACGCGCAGGCAGTAACAATCTCTGATTTTGGAAATTCTTCCTAGAAAAAAAAGTTGACGTCATAATATCGCCGCTAATAGAAATTGCCTATACCATTATCTCCGAAACTAGGCAAGCTGTTTGAATTTTGTTTGCGGGAATCAAGCCGGGCATTAGCACAGATAATTTATCGCAAACCTGATACATCACAATGATGTTGTATTCGTTTTTATGATGTCATCATAAAGAGGACGAGGATCTTAGCTCATTCGAGCTTGTTATTTTTCAGTGTTACGTTCGTTTTGTTTGGAAGTCCCTTTAAAAGGAGGGGTAGTGAACATTGAGACGTTAAGTTTTATTGTCGTCAACGACTCAGCTGATGTAATGGTTAGAGCGTCCACTCTGAGTCAAGTCGGTTAGTGGTTCAAACACCAGCCGAGTCATACCAAATAATTTAAAAATGGGAGGTGCTACTTCTTTTCTTGACCTCAGCATTAAAAAGACAAGAGACAGACAAATAACCATAGGTTGGCAAACATTGCATTGACCTGATGGGTCTATTGGTGTCCTCCTGTATTGAAGTTCCTTGAAGAACACGTGTAACTTAATGAAGTATTTTTTTACATTTTGGGGAGAATGGCAGAATAATATTTTACAGTAAAATGCAGACAGCCATGATTGGGCCATTTTTTTGTTTCCATTTTCTGAAACTCGTCAATTTTGATGGCATGATTAAAATGCAACATTACACCTTGCTGAAGGATTACATAACCATTTAGTCGTTAATTGTTTTGTGTATATATATCCAGGGTGTTCCCAAAAAACGTACACACACTTTGCATGTTAAGACATTGAAAAATGTGGATTGAGATGTGATAATTTGTACGATGGCATTCGTGTTGGCGTATGAATTCACACATTGCATTATGGGTACAAATTCAAAATGACGGAATCTCTTCTGATGTTTGAGCAACGTCAGTTGATTTTGAAGTGTTAACCTTGCACATCAGCTGATGAAGAAAGTGCTACCACTGTGTTGCAAGTTTTAATTTGTTTGCCAAAATTTTTGCTAAAACACTGTTTCCATGAGACTGACACTTCCAAAACAAGTGTACACTGGATTCTGAAAGCTGCCAAGTGGAAATGGTACATACCGAGAGTGGCCCAGGCCTTCAGTGAAGACTATCCAGATTGTCGGGTTTAATCTTGTGAATGGTATTTATGTATGCGTGATGACAAATCCTTTCCTGATATAATGGTGTTTGCGGATGAAGCGACTCTCAAACTTAGTGGCACCATCATTCTGCACAACTGTGTTTACTGGTCCTCTGTTAATCCACAATTGATTGAAGAAAAGGCGCTAAATCTTCCAGGCGTAACATTGTGGTACGGGATGTCTTTCAAAGGACTGGTCAGACTTTTGTTTTCTTTGAAGGGACTGTCACTGGTATTTCTTACTTACCAATGCTTGAGGAAAACGTGATGCATTGCATTGATGTGATGTACACCAAGGAAGATGTTGTTTTATTCCCAACAAGATGGAACACCACTGCATTTCCACCACGGTGTGAGAGGTTATCTCGATACTCATTTACTCTCGATAGAGGTTATCTCGATACTCATACACACTTCTCGAAAAGGAAGTGTGGAGTATCTCTCTCTCTCTCTCACTCACTCACTCACTCACTCACTCACTCACTCACTCACTCACTCACTCACTCACTCACTCACTCACTCACACATTTTATCCATGAGACAAATTGGAATAAAAACAGTGATACGGAAGTTTACAACTCTCATCTGAAGGTGTGTGAAAGCAACATCAATGAGGATCCTATTTTGGATATGACCTCATTCAAATGCTTGTATACAATCTATGCAATTTATCTCTGTGTTCAAAAGGAAACTCGGTGCTCAGGTGCAAGAGAGTTGATAATTATTGATACATCAAAAGAGGAGAGGCAGAGGAAATTGACGCTTATCGTCTGCTTTCTTTTTTTTCTTCTGTTCCCCCCCCCCCCCAAAGAAACTGACATACAAATTTCTGAGCTATTGAGCTCCTGTGTTTGAAGAGCTAACTAAACAATACGTGAATATCCAGTATGTTACGAGCATTTCAACTAAAGGGTTATCCATAATAGAGTCCCCATTTTCAATCCCATGTTCATGTAAATTAAACACTAAAATATTTTCTTCCTGCAAGGCCATTTATTACAGTTTTAATTTGTAGACATCCAATTGCGACATAAGCTCCTGCGTTCTCAAGCAGGTTTTTAATGTTATTTATTTATTTATTTATTTCTTTTCAATTGTTCGACAATATTTTTCATTTAACGCCAAAGAAACTCCTCTTGTGAATCAACAAAAACATTGTGGATATAACTTTCTAATTAATCCAAATTAGTGGGTTTGCTGGCATATACTTTTTCTTTAACGCATCTCCACAAACAATTTTTTTTATATTTTTTATCACACGGGGTTAAATCAAGACTTTCTTGATAGTCACTCTATCGGTCCTCGTCACCTGATCCATCTTTGTTCAATGAGGTATCCAACCAATTACGAATTTCATCCAAGAAGTGCGGAGGGGCACCATCTTGTATATAAATGGTTTCATCTGCGTTGTCCCATTGCTGATTTTTGGGCATTTCTAAGGATCTCTGTCCGTTCATCGAATCGCCGAAGATCTAAGGTCCGATGAGTTGGATTGAAGTCATTGCGCACCGAAGAAGCAGTTTTGGCCGACTTTGGCTGCTTTTCACTGTCATTTCTGGATCATTTCCTGATCAACATGGAAAACAGACTCGTCAGTCTAGACTCTAGACAATGTGATGTAACACACCTTGGATGCAAGTGATGAATCCACTGAAGGAAATGTTCACAAACTCCTTTCTCTTGTCACAATCATCAGGAAGCGACTGCTCAACATAATGAGAGGTTTGTATGGTTTCCATCCCAATTCCTTCAAAATTGCATGAATTGCTCTAACTTATTCCACTCTCCC
The DNA here is from genome assembly GCF_056783735.1 of Eptatretus burgeri. Lineage (NCBI taxonomy): Eukaryota > Metazoa > Chordata > Myxini > Myxiniformes > Myxinidae > Eptatretus > Eptatretus burgeri. The sequence continues at coordinate 73,213,277 of NC_140961.1, read as the reverse complement.
TCACCGCTGTCTGCTTGACTTATTTGGGCTCTTGTGAACATGTCTCTCACCCGGTCAATGATTTCTGGTGATCTCGCTGTGGTATGTCTTCTTGATCTTCTTGCGTTCATGACTGAACCATTTGTTATAAGCATTTGGTGACAGTTTTTAATCGTTTTTGAATCCAAAGTGGCATGTCTTCCCATTTATGGAAACCAACATCTTTGAACTGCATTTACAGACTGCCAAACCTCATACCATGCAGCAATTTGTACTCTTTGAGGAACAGTTAATCTCTCAACCATAATGGATTAATCTGAAAGTAAAGAAGAAAAAAAATTATAATAATAGCAATAAGCAAGCTTTGTACCTTTAATACTCGACCCATAATAACAACAGAGTATTTCTATATTTAAAATAGGTCACCCTGTATGTGCTAGATTATATAAAGGACCACCCATTAATGAGTATATTGTGAGTTAAAATCGAATCGCATAAAAAATGAGGACAAATTGTACTATTGTAATCTGTAATATAGACAACATTATGTTAACTGTACCTAAACATTGTGTGTGTGTGTGCGTGCGTGCGTGCGTGCGTGCGTGCACGCGCGCGCGCACCTGCAAATTGCTTCTGTTGTTATCTTCACATGTGGGTGGGTTTCAGGAGTTGAAACAGAGACCTGCCAGGTCTCAAAATATGTGCGTGTGCGCGCTTGCGCGCTTTCACACGTGCATGTGTTTTTAGTTTTGTTTCTTTTGCTTTGCAGAGCTGTATGAAATATTTTTATCACGAGCCATGGAGAAATGGAAACGGTTTGAAGATTTGAATATGGAGAATGGAGATGGTATTGATCATTTTTTAAAAATTTATTTCAAAAATCAAATTGTCTATTTTCTTTGCTGTACTTTCTATCGATCACGGTTGGGTTCAGGGGCTGTTTTGGAATTCCTATCTGAGCATGGATCCCATATACGGTGTTTATTTGTCTTATTGTCTACAAATCTTGTATTTCACATAAAAATACACTGATGTTTCACAATATTCTTGTCACATTTGTATTAATATGTATCAGCTCCAACAAAATTTTGTGATACGGTATGGTGGTGGTGTATAATTTCTAAACTATTAATTGTAAAGGCAAAGGAAGTTATGTTTTCACCCCTGTCTGTCTGTCTGTCTTTGTTTGTTTCAGTGCAGGATATCTCAAGAAGTTGTGTACTGATTCAGACGAAACTTGGTGGGCACGTTGGGTGTGTGACGCAGAAGAATTGGTTCAATTTCAGTTAAGATCCGAATCCAGATCCGGTTTCGAAATTTTTTTTGAATTTTCAAGGTGATTCTTCACCATTGAACAAAAACGATATATAGCACGATATTTCAAAAATTTCTTGGGCCGAATATGTTCAACTGGATCGGGCATTGCATGGTGGAGGTGTGCTCTCTTCCGAGTGCCCTTCTAGTTTTTTGTGGGGGGTTTTTTGCTCTTACACTTGGGATACTTGAGTTGTATTGTGTTTTGTAATTGTTAATTGTATGTTTTCACCCTTTTCTGTTTGTTTGTCTGTGAGCACGATGTCTCAAAAAGTTGTGGATGGATTTGGTTGAAACTTGGTGGACAGGTTGGGTGTGTGACAACGACAAATTGATTAGGTTTTGGTGACGATCCGGATACAGATCCAGCCTATTCGTGGGATACAAACCCGAAACTGTTCAGTGTGCCCTCCACTGAGTGTCGTTCTCGTTTTGTGTGTATCTGCACTTGTCATGACATGGATGTGTAATTCAGCAAGCACATCGTCCACAAAGACTTTTTTTGATTATCTGGGTCATTGTGATTGAAAAGTGTTTTGATATGAGTGAATCGGTCAAAAATGACCAGTGAGGATGTTACCTGAATCGGCTTCAGGCATATGTTTCGGCATGCCCAGAAATAACCGTGTGCAATTGGCCTTATGATCAGTCCTTCAGGTACAAACGGTTGTCCTTCATCCAGGGCATGTAAAAAGAGCATAGACCGGGAGCTCGTCGGTCATCTCTCGTACCTCATGATAAGGTCATGGTACCTGATGATAATGATGTGATAATTCTGCATCTAATGGGCCAACACATTGATCAATAAGCATGGTAAGTCTGAGGTGACAGGGACATCAACTGTGGGGCAGTTCTGTTGAACATTGATCATGAGCACTATTCTGCTGAAACAAAGGCCTTTGTCAATGCAGACTTTGTACGCTACATACCACTCATAAAATCTTGTGTTGATCTCGTTTTTGTGTCATTGAGGAAAAATCTGCAGACTTTGTCCTCACTGCAAAAGAATAGAAACATATGTGGCAGGACTACCTGCAGTTTAAAGTCTGAGACTTTAAATACTCTGCATTGAACAAAAATACTTGATGATCTGCCATATCCCTTTTAAGTGACATAGTTAAGGATAAGTAAGATAAGGTTAGGTTTTAGCATACTATTCATGGTTAGATAATAGAGTAAAGTTGCTGTGCTAAATGTCAAATAAAGATTTATTTTTGTATTACAGACATTCTGGTATGTGTCCTGGCAGGGAGATTGGGTGGGTTGGAGCATCCCTCTGGCTCATTCAAGTTGGGGTGTGTCGTCAGATTTGAATATACAGCTTTTTGTCATACTTTTGCATGTAATAAGAGTTCAAGAAGAATAAATCTCTGTGAGAAGATTTTATGAGAAAAACATTTCCCACTCCCCTCCATGATTCTTCACAAATTTCAGACTAAAACCAATTTTCTATTTTTGTTGGCCTTGCCACTGCTTTTCTTCCAATTTAAAATGCCCACTTTAAGTTTTCGTGGCAACTCTATTTAGCTGAGAAAAGTAGCTCATTACTATAAAAAGCTATTAAATAAAGTAACTCACAACTGTTCAGCGACTGCAAAAAGTAGTTAACAACATGACCGTCACTATGCTTCGTAAACGACTCCCCAACTGCTCATTTGTTAAAATCCCGATGCAAAGTTGCTTCCAAAAGACAAGCTATCATGAACTGCGATCTGGTACATTGGCCGTCCATTTTAATTGTCGCTAATAAGTCTTGTCCTTCTCGGGTACCATGCCAGTTGAATCATACGAGTTGTTAATTTGGATGTTACTTTGTTTTCACCTTGCAAAAAAAACTCTTATCAAAATTGACATGCCAGCTTCTCTTGTGCATTGCACCATAAAGTTCTTCACTGATTATTGTTTTTTTTTTTCTGTTTAGCCCTGCATGAATGAAGCCTTTGGTTTCTGAGACTTTAAAATATTATCTTCATACTCAACTAAAACCCTTACGATTGTCTGCCGACTTTCTTTCAAGTGGTGGGGCAAAGATTAAGTAAGATTGGGTCTGACTTTATGATAATATTTATGGTTTGATAATGGAGTGAAGTAGCTGTGCCAAATGTGAAATAAATATTTATTTTTGCATCAAGGGCATTCTGGTATGAGTCTGGTTTGCGAGTCATAGTTTATTTGTTCTTTCCTTAACGGTTCGGGGCCTACAAGCGACCCCATGATGTGGCGTGTGTTCCGCCTTTTACTACAGTCACATCTGGATGCGACTTCTAAGCGATCGCAACCCCTGAGTATGTGACAGTATTTTTCAATATTTATTTCTAATTAAAAACAAACAAACTTTGTTAATGATGCGTTGTTGTTCTTGTTGTTGAGGAAGTTTATTACCCTGCACATGTGAAGCGAAAAGCAGACTTCAGCAATTGGTTCACTTCTGTCTGTCTCTTTCCATCCGTCCACAAACGTCAGTTTATGATCGAGGTATAACTTAATTTCAGTTGAATGTTATATTTTGAACACAAATTGGAACATGAATCGGGAAAAACAAACCTGTAGTTTTGTAGTACTTTGGCTTTGAATTTGTCCCAATTTTATATGCGCAGAGAGGAATGAGAATGATTTTTTCTCATTCTGCCCGTCTGGCAGTCAAACGTAATTGAAAATCATTCCAAAGAGGAAACTTACTATTTTAAGGACGTTATAAAGGATACACAAAACGGACAAATAACGAATGTAATGTGTGTGATAAGGTGGTCTAAAGCTACCACGTCAACAGTGGTAAACTTCTGGAAAAAATTTAATACGACCTTTAAAATTTATATTTTATTTCAGTTGAATTATTAACTTAAACAATGTACGGGGTAAGGTGTTCTATGAACTCTAGTTATAGATGTGGTCGATAGACTGCTCTCATGATAAAAAAAAATGACCATCATTTCAGTGAACAACTCCATAGATGTGGCTGAAGATTTGTCAAGAGTGTGATTTGAGAAACAGTTTTGTTAGTGATAAATCGTATGTCTGTCTAGGCATTCTTCCCAAGTGTTTTGAGGAAGATCAAATGGATGCTTTATGGACGTTTTTCAGTTAATTGTCTGTTGTTACAGTATGCCTTTTATGCATTTGTGTGTAGTGGAAGCAGAGCTGGAGCTGGAGCTGGAAGCTGTTGGAGCTGACAGGGAGAATAGTCTGGAGTTGATAAAGTTGGACATTTCTCGCACATTTCCCACATTGTGCATATTCCAGAAGGTAAGTCATCACAAATTACACCTCTTGTTTTTATATGCCCCATATCCTAATCTATCAAGTCGTCATTGTGTTCACTGAACTTTAGTAGAATGTGTAAATGATTTTATTGCATTACACCTTGGAGCAAAGCTCAAACTTTCTTTTGCTGCATAATTTTTTAACAACCCTCTATGGTGTGCCTTTTGCAGGGGGGGCCATACCACAATGTTTTGCAGAACATCCTTGGAGCTTACACTTGTTACCGGCCTGATGTAGGCTATGTAAGTCTGTGCTTGTAAAATAAATATTGGGGATTCCCAATTTTGATTTTATATATATATATATATACAGATATATATATATATACAGATATATATATATATATATATATATATATATATATATATATGTATATATATATATATATACAGATATATATATATATACAGATATATATATATATATATATATATATATATATATATATATGTATATATATATATATATATGCAGATAAAGTCATCCCTCGCCATATTGCGGTTCACCTTTCGTGGTCTCGCTGTATCGCGGATTTTTAACTCTTACATATCTAATTTTATATCGCGGATTTTTCGCTATATCAAGGGATTTTGCAGTATAAATGTATTTTTATATATTTATTATTTTAATTATTTTTATGGTAAAATAAGCATTTTCTTGCCTAAAAAATAAAAAACATAAAAAATAAAAATAAAAAAAATATATTACAAGAAATAAAATACTGTCCATCGTGTACAGTAGAAGAGTAGACAGAGTCGTGCGTATGGAAAACGCAGATGCAGCCGCTTCCACTTGCGCTAGTTTACCCATGTGAGATCGTACACAGCATGCTATTGGCTGATGGATGGGAGGCGACCAACCAGAGCATGGTGTTCTGTATCCTGGGTTCTGATTGGCTCAGCGACCGTAGCATCATTCTCTGCATCTCCCGCGCATAGCATGCATTCAGCATCTCGCCTTGTCCATTTCACATCGACGTGCGATCGCTACTCGTAGTGTTACTCTGCAGTGTTGTGTTTGTGTGAATTATCTGTGAAAGTTTTTAATTTATTTCAACCCCTACAATGCCGCCCAAACGTTCTGCACCTTCTAAGGTAACTGGCACTGAACCTAAGCAGCAGAGGAAGATGCTAACCATCGTAGAAAAAGTGCAACTTCTCGACATGTTGAGGCAAGGGAGAAGCTTCGCTGCTGTAGGCCGCCATTACGGCATCAATGAATCTGTTTAAGAGTATAGGAAGTGTTCATAAGAGTATGGGAAAGGTTAATAAGAGTGTGGGGAGGGTCATAATGCTTTAAAATATATATAAATAATAAAATTAACATATGGTTGCTACTTCGCGGATTTTCACTTATCGCGGGGGGGGCGGTTTGGAACGTAACCCCCGCGATAAACGGGGGATTACTGTGTGTGTGTGTGTGTGTGTGTGTGTGTGTGTGTGTGTGTGTGTGTGTGTGTGTGTGTGTGTGTGTGTGTGTGTGTGTGTGTGTGTGTATATATATACACATATACATATATATATATATATTTACATGTGTATATATATATATATATATATATATATATATATATATATATATATATATATATATATATATATATATATATATATATATATATATATATATATATATATATATATATATACATACATACACACTTGCGGTTATGTAAAAGCCCTGGGGAGGTACATCCATCACACAAAATAATGCTGGAGTTTAGATATTTCCATTGTGCATGTTTAGTTTGGTTATCTATCCCCTCATATCAGGGGAAAGGGAGATTTGTTGTGATTATAGGTAAAACCTTCCCCATTGTTCTCTTCTTTTCTGAACCTTCATTTTCCAACTCCGTATTCGAACCTCATTTCCAAGCCCTTATTTTCTGACACCCGTACTTGAACCGACCGCCATTTTCAAACACCCATTCTCAAATCCTTAGTTTCCCACACCAGGATTCAGGTCGGGTATGGGAGCATGCGCCGGAGCAGTGCGTCGCTGCGTCCACTTTCTGCCGGTACTCCAGCTTAAACGGATTTAAGCTGCAACTTAACACCGGATTTAAGCTGAAACCAGGACTTGAACACCCGTTTTCATGCATTATTCTCAACGACGTATTCAAACCACATCACCTCACCAGAATTTCAGCCAGATAATAGCCATTCCAGCGCTGCATTGGTTGTCGTTAATCACTGTTCCAGAATCGGATCAAACAAGACTGCTTGAAATGCCTCTCCTCCCCCCTCCCCCACTCCTCCGGTAACCAATCACAGCCACTGCATCGCAGCGTGGGTTGGTTGCCAAAAGCGGACATGACACTGCAGGAGACAATAAAAAAATGTGCAGATCTGGTACGGTTCGAAACCGAGAAGGGGGCAGCCCAGATCCTGAGGGAGTTTGCGTCCAGTCCAGGGGTGAATACTAGAGCACTTCGAGCGAGAGAGCGCCAGGCGGGACAAGTGCTGATGGTGGTTTGCAAAGCGCCAAGCAGAGTGCTTCTCAATGCTACCAAGTGGAATGTGAGGGCATATGAAGTAGGGCATTCCCCAATGCGGCAGGTGACATGGGCGTTCTTCACGTCTTGGTGACTCAAAAGGTTACTTGCGTAGCACTCTCCAAACTGCAGGTGGAATGGGTAGAACTGATTTCTTACATGTCTTTCACACACGCACCATAAAACCTTGCATCTTTCAGCACGTACGCATCATGGCTCACCTGTTGTGGATTATCAATGAACGACATAAGACGCCCAACAGTTATTTTCTGAACGAAGCACCACATTATACTGTATGACAGTGCACCTCCCACCCGCTCCTCTCACTCACCTGCATCAACACCTCATTGAGACCCACAGGGACCAAGCCTGCTCACATATGGGTGAGGAAGGGGTCACCAACGTACCCCGGTCTTTCTTTCTTTCTTTCTTTCTTTCTTTCTTTCTTTCTTTCTTTCTTTCTTTCTTTCTTTCCCCTTGTCTGGCTAATTCCCCGGATGGATGTGGCGCCTCTCTGTATTAAGGCTGGTTGTATAAGGGGTTTTTTTGAGTGCTCGGGCAAGGCTTTCTTATGTGACACTGCATTTCTTTAAATACTTGAATCGTTGTAAATACATAACTGTTCAATACAAGATTTGTTTTTTCCAAACCTGATCGATTGAGTTTCCTTCATTGGTTGCACATGGTGTTTGTAATAAATAGACAAGAAGTTGTACCCCACTGATTTACTCCATTGGAATAGCCAACGCCCACCTATGGTTTAGCTCGGTTGTACTATAATGAGTCGATGAGGTGGAACGTTGAGAGTGCGGTTCCCCATCTGGGCGGGGCTAAATCAGTGGTAAGATAATACAAGTCTTGGAGCGGGGACCTTGCTCAACTTGGCCTTCTCAGATCGTGTTTGCGGTTGCTCAGCAACCTGTCAGGTTGCGGAGTTATCCCTGACTTGCAGCTGCAGGGTCGGACGTCGAGTCGTAGGTCCGAGCAACCCCCTTGTGAACACCACGCTCACTCCGGAAGTGTGTGTGTGTGTGCATGCGTGCGTGCGTCGCATCCGAGTACACGTTAATACGGAATTCCTCAGAGCCGGGACCTTTCATCCTGCGGGATGGTCCAATTGTCTTTTTAAATGGCACTGCATTCAGTATTACTCTACTCCACTGTTTCCCAAGGTTACCCAAATGAGCCAAAATTGATGGCAAACACATACAGAAAGCAGATTGCTGAAACACGCTTTTTTACCTTTTAAAAGATTTATTTTGAAAAGGAAAGTACAGTAAACCCTCCAATATCATAGGAGTTAGGTTCCTGGAAAATGCCGTGATAGTTGAAACCGCGATCGTGGAAACCAAGGCCAATGTGAAGAGGGAGTTCCTGTACTTTGAGAAAATATCAAGGAAGATCCATGGCAGTTAGAACTAAACACATTGCAATTGAAATAAACGTGTAAATATATACGAGGTCCATCTAAAAAGTAACGGGACTGACTTCACAGAAATTTTATTCCAAAACATATATTGAAATCACAGCTTGCCCCCTTCAAAATAGTTTCCCTCCAGTCTCCCACACTTGTCCATCCTCTTCTTCCACGCTTCGATGCACCCCCGGAAGGGTTCTTCTGGAATCCTCCGGAGCTCCGTCATCACAGCCCTTTTGATGACCTCCACATCAGGAAATCGGGTCCCCTTGATCACCCCCTTGAGCTGGGGAATAGGAAAAAAATCACAAGGGGCCAAGTCTGGCGAATACGGGGGTTGCTCCAGAGTTGGCACATCGTTCTCCACCAGTAACTGTCGGATGCTCAGGGCACTGTGAGCAGGGGCGTTGTCATGGTGAAGCACCCAGGCGTTGTTCTCCCACAGATCCCTCCTCTTGTCCCGGATTGATCTCATGAGGTGCCGGAGGATCTCCTTGTACACGTATTGATTCACTGTTTGACCCTGTGGTGGAAACTCGAAGTGGACGATGCCCTTGATGTCAAAAAATGTGATGAGCATCACCTTGACCTTCGACTTCGACATCCTTGCTTTCTTTGGTCTTGGTGATGCCAGACTTTTCAACTGATGACTCTGCCGTTTGGTCTTGGGATCGTATTCGAATATCCACGATTCATCGCCTGTAATGACTCTCCCGAGCAGGTCTGGATCGTCCTCAAGGCGCTCGATAATGTCTTGACAGACGGTGACTCTGCTGTTTCTGGTCCTCGGACAACAGCTTGGGGACCATCTTTGCGCACACCTTGCACATTTTGAGATTTTCAGTGATGATGCTCCAGACAGTGTCCTTGTTGATGGAAAGTTCCTCCGCAATCATCCGCACCGTGAGTTGACTATCTGCGCACACCATCTGCTTCACACGCTCGATGTTGTCCGCCGTTCTGCTGGTTCAAGGTCTTCCAGACCATGGATCGTCTTCAACCTCCTCCCGTCCCTCTTTGAACCTCTTGTGCCATTCAAATGTACGTGTACGTGACATCGTTTCTTCCCCGGAGACTTGCTGCAGCATTGTGAAGGATTCAGAAGGTGTTTTGCCAAGCTTGGCAAGAAACTTCAGATTGGTTCTCTGCTTACGACTCATAGCGCAACGGCTCAGACTAGACAACTTGTAAAGCACGACCTGTAAAAAATCACACAATGAGCGCAATCAACCATCACCAACCATATATATTTCTGGAATGTTGCGAAAAGCTGCGACGCAACCCGTTCATTCAAGTTGTGTAAGTGGAGCACACAGCAGGTTCAGTCCCGTAACTTTTTAGACCGAGCTCGTAAAGCATTTTAACATTGAAATAAATCAGTCACCCGCAGGGTGACTATGTTTGACCTAAAGCGCTAACCATGAAGGTCAAGGCCAATCTCCACCAAAAATTAATCAGCTGAGCGCCAGACCATGAACTATATTCCCATGAAGTTTGAAGACGATCCGATCAAAATTACTCAAAAAATAAGGGTTTCGTCGACTCCCCTGATTTGCGACAAAGTGACCTTGACCTTTGACCTTGACCTTCAAAATTTTATGCGCTGAAAGGGACCACTATAGGCCTCTGATATGCGAACTTACAAAAATTTCCAATGATAACTGTGCTCTGCACAATGATTTATACGTGATTACAGACCAAAAAAAAAAAAAAAACATATGAAGGTCAAGGCCAATCGCCACCAAAAATTAATCAGCTGAGCGCCAGACCATGAACTATATTCCCATGAAGTTTGAAGACGATCCGATCAAAATTACTCAAAAAATAAGGGTTTCGTCAACTCCCGTGATTTGCACCAAAGTGACCTTGACCTTTGACCTTGACCTTCAAAATTTTGTGCACTGAAAGGGACCTCTATAGGCCTCTGATATGCGAAGTCACAAAAATTTCCGATGATAACTGTGCTCTGCAGAATTTTTTTAATATGTGATTACAGACAAACAACAAACAAAAAAAAACATACAAGCTGATTAACATATCTTGTAAAAACTTCGTTTTGGCAAGATAATATTCATGTAAATACAATATATACAGCATATAATATACAAAAACGCAAGAGGTTTACCTTTTTAAAATTGACTCAAAAACAGCGAGGTGGGTGAGGGTAAACATATTACGTGCTGTTCGAACTGTACTCTGCCATAAATAGAAAACACAAGACCTAGCTCAGGATGATGACTATGCTGCTTTTGGGGGAAGGGTGGAGGTTAGAAAGATGTGGATGTACAACTTACGATGGCTGTTGGATCATCGGGAGCACGACAAAGGCACCTGCTGCATTTCCACATGGAAGAAGGGTAAAACGATCCTTAGCTTCCATGACCCAGAGCAGATCTTCCCTCATTGGACAGGAAGGTACGAAATGGCATCCTCTTCCAAAATAATCCCATCTCTTTGGCATTAAAAAACCTGCTCTGACATAAATCCCTTCACCTCAATTAGTTCCATGAGCCATGGTTGAACAAGAGCCTTCGGTCCCGGGTGCCTCGTGAAAACGTTGGTAAATCCACATTAGTTTCTCCCGTACACCAGTCCACTCAAAGGCATGCTTTTGTTTGGTTCTCGATCCAAATATTAAGCGTTTTCCCATCCTTTCAAAATGAGGATCACGGAATTGGAATGATCCTTTTGCGCTTTGCTGGCAGGAACCCTTGCACGGATATTTGCCTCGCGTTTACCAACAGTTGATTCATTGATCAACAGTAATGTTTACCAATTGTAATGGCGGCACGCAGATGCTGCACTTTCACTTCCTGCTGATGTATCGAACAACTCGATTTATTCGCATGTCATAACCTTTCTTTGCCTTTTGGCACGATTAATTTTGACCATAATTTTACGTTTGAGCACCATTGTTAACTGTTGTGTGTGTACGAGATCTTGTAGATTTGGTATTACAGGATTTCCTTCTGTCATTTCCTGTTCAATGACTATTCATTATTAAATTTAGCATTGTTCCCTTAAGCTGGTCTGATTAATACAATTTATGGTGCACGAGAAACAATAAAAGCTTCGTAATGAGAGGTAATTGCACATGCTGATGCAAACAATGACTCGTCTCAGCTCAAAAACCACGATTGGCTGAAATTAAACACCATGATAACAAAATCGGAACACAATAGGTTGCACCGTGATTGGGAGAAACCCACGATATTGGAATCCATGATATTTGAGGGTTCACTGAATATAGAAGAGGGTCGACAAGACCCCATCATAAACAGAACAAACCAAGCGAGTCAAAAGACACAAATAGAGGAATAGAAATGTGAAAAACTTGAATACAAGGAGAAATAAAATGCAAAACCCAACCCACTGGACACCACAGATCACACTTGTACAACAACACAGTAATGCAGGCGGGACTTCCCTTTGTCTCTATGATGCGCAGGGTGGATGCAGGACTCGATGCAGCCCGCTTTAGAGACCAGTAGGGAGATGAGAGCCAGTAATGAGCAGAGCCAGCGATGGGTCGTCCCGAAGATGAAGAACGCTGGAGGACGATCAAGTGACTCACCCACAAAGAGCATTAGTGACGAGGAGCTCCTCAACCAGGCCTCCTGCTCCCCTTTGTCCTTTGTAGACAGAGGCCTCCTGGTCTGCCCTCTGTCTTCTCCCTTCAGGCCCTCCAACAACACAGGGTGATTTCAGCTCGGGTTGATTCCACAGAGACAAAGCCACAATCAATGCCTTCTCACACATCTTCGTGAACCACTTGTTTGTGCTCCTTTCACATGAGGCTTCCTCCTCCAAGCGAGTAGATCGTTCTTTACACAAGCCTCTCCTCGTTCTTTCATGGTGGACTCTTCCTCTTAGATGGCACCCATGGGGGCGGCCCCAATAAAAGTAAACTTGCATCTTTTCTTCCGGCTCCACAGCACACTGCGCCACTATGGCCTTAAATTTTTAAAATATTTAATCCCCTCCAACCGCCTTCCAATTTTTGCCGATAACACGTGCCACAAAGCGAGTGGTTTATTGACCCCTGCTGCAGACGGGAGATTATTAGCCACAGCACAAAATATATTGACCCCACCTCCCCAACTATCCCCCTCCCCCCCCCACCCAAGACTGCTTCCAAAGGGAGCAGGTGTTCCTGGTAATACGAAATGGTTATTCCATGCAAACTCTTCTTTCTCAAACATAAATGCTCTTCACGTTAAAATGTTTTAAAAAATAATTGATTTGCATTCTTCCATCACATTGTTATAAGTTAATTACTGTTGTACATATTTATTTACTCACTTAAGTGACCTCACATGCCCTTTTGCAAGAGATAAAAGTCTGTTTTTCTGGCCACCACAAAATATGTTGAATTCATTATTTTATCTTACTCTCTTTGGGACGCAGGTCCAGGGTATGTCCTTCATTGCTGCTGTACTCCTGCTCAACCTGAATGCAGCTGATGCCTTTGTGGTTTTCGCAAACCTTCTTAACAAGCCTTGTCAACTTGCATTCTTCCGTGTTGACCACGGCCTGGTGTGTTCATCATTGCCTGCATATCCTAACCATTTTTTATGCCTCTGCTGAAGAAGTCACTGGAGGTGTTATGTTTTTGCATTGGCTGTGCTTCCGCGACAGGATTTTGTGATGGCAATAACTTAAGAACGGCTGAAGGAATCCAAGTCAAACTTGGTCCAAGTATGTTTAATGATGTAAATTTAAACTTATTAGATTATGGAGTTAAAAGGTCAAAGTTCAGAGGTCCTATTAGGTAAAATTCTGTTCCCATACCAACTTGTGAACTAGTGATGGGATTTTAACCAAACTTGGTATGAGTGTATATTTTGATTCAAAGATGAACCGAATGGATTTCGCTATCAAGAAGTCGTAGGTCAGAGGTCATGTCAGGTAAAAATGTGATACTTGAGAACAGCTGAGGGATTGAAATCAAACTTTGCACAAGTATGTATGCATAAACCTTTGTCAGTGCATCCATCCATGATCAATTTTTTGTTACTAAGAGGTCAAGGGTCAGAGGTCACATTAAACTCCTGTTAATGTGATACCATTGGCTATGGGATTTGAACTAAACGAGTACATGTACCATGATGCATATTTACAATTTGGATATTGAGGTCAAGTGGTTTGAGGTTTTAGGTCAGAGTTAGTCAGCAAAGACAATGTGGCGGAGCCATTTTGGTCGATGTTGTGACATTGGATTGTGTCTAGTTCCCTTTTTGAAAAAGAGAAAGCTTTATCAAAGAAATAATTTGGTTGCAAATTATATTCAGGATAAAAAGGAGGTATTACCAATCACTCAGGTTCAAGCCGCACATTTTTCCGTAGAAATATCTGATCAAATTTTTGGGTGCGTTTTATCCATGAGAATAGTTTTTTGTACACAAAATTGAGGCTTGTGGGAGAGCTATCACACTGAATGGATCAAGATGTAACAGAACAAAAGGAGCAGTAGAAGGAGGGGGGAGCAACACCAGGGTTAAAGGATGAAATGGGGAAGACATGGCCAAATCAGGGATGAGAGGCAAGGGAGAATGCATGGATGGGGTGGACAAGATGGATACAGAAGCAAATTCTCAGGAAGGAAAAACTGGAGATTTGGAAGGAGGTGGGGATGGAGGGGTGGTTAACAGGGATAGAAAAGATCATGGTTTTGAGTGGAGGATCTGAGATAGTGGTAAACAGCTGTCTTGAATTGAAGTGCTAAAGGGAAAGCTCTTTTTCTCGCACCGACACAAGACCAACCTTCGTTACTCGGTGCTGCCATCTTAACAATGCAGTGCATTGTGGGATATATTGTGCAAATATGAATGTATTTTCTTTTTTTGTTCTGAATAACAATTGGTTTAATAGAAGGATTAAAATTGTTTGGTTCTTTTAAAATCTTTTATGAAAACTTCCAAAAAATATACACTGCCAGAGCAGAAAAAAATAGGCTTAGGGATTAAGACGTGCATTTCAGCACAACAAACTGTTTGAGAATTACCAGAAGCTAATGACTCACTCAAGATTTAAGAGTTACTAATGATCTTGTACTCTGCTAATTGAATAGATGTCACATTTCACTCAGTAAGAGTACATTAAAAATGCCATATCTGTCATTTATCATATTGTGTTTCATACAAGTTACAAGTCATCTATTTTGCTGAATTTTAACATTTAAAATGGCTCTCTCCACAGATCAGCTAAACGATGCTTTTGAATTGATGAAATTTCCAGTCCTGAGTTGTTCATCTTTGTTGGAGTTAATTTTTGAGTTACGAGTTGTGCAGACTGTATATACAGTATATATAATCTGGTATTTTCCTGAGAATTTTATCTGAAAAGTGCTCTGCTAATTACATACAGTTGTGGATTATATTTGAGTGATTATGGTATTTAATAGTATGATCATAAGTCGTATCATGAAAGGGAAATGTTGCTGAATTTGTGTGGAATCTGTTACTAAAATGAGGTATTGTTGCGAATCTGGAAGCCATGAGCACACAGACATTCAGGTTCCTATAGCTCAGTTATTTTGATAAGTGAATGTGGATATATAGCTCCCTTTCCCTTGTTTAATGGGTTGGATAAATGTACTTGCGCTGTGAGTTACTTTGATAGTCAGGGTTTTCTTTTATTTTTTTACACCACCATCAACGCCAGCATCATCTTCCCCTCGCTCTGCTCGACGCCATTGTCTACGTGTGTTTGATCACGTACGGGGGCGGAGATTTCCTTCACCTCAGATCGAAACTCCGCCCAGAAGGGCAGGGGCATGTCCCTTGTCCAACCAGGAACCTTATCACCTCAGATTGAGACTCTGCCCAGAAGAGCAGAGGCTTGCCCCTTGTCCAACCAGGAACCTCATCACCTCAGATCGAGACTCCGGCCAGGAGGGCAGGGGAGTGCCCCTTGCCCAATCAGGAAGCTCAGCACCTCAGGCTGGCTCCGCCTTAACCAGATAGAGTGTTCGGCCCCGGCCAATCGGGAGGCCGCGACGAGCCGTCCGAGAACGGACCATCCAATGAGGGGGCGAGTGGCAAAAAAGGTCTCTCGCGCCTGAGCACAAAAAGGAGGGGTGGTCTGGACGAGGGTGAGGGAGAGACGGTGTGCTCGTGGCAGGAGCATTTGCGAGTTCGGGGGATCGTGTGTGAGACATCCCTGGAGGGAGAGGATGATTCAGTCCAGGCAGTTTCTAACCTGGCTTCCAGGGCCAGTGAGTGGTTGTCGACGAGGGCCCTGCAGACGTTCGTGGTTGCGGGTTCGAGTCCCGCCCCCCCCCCCCCCCAAGATCGTGAAGACCACACGAAGTGGACAGGTCCGAGGTAGAATCTGGTCTTCAGCTCGCTTTCCCTCCGAGCTGGAGGCCTCAAAGACCGCTTTGGGTCCGATTATTGTGTGTGTGTGTGTGTGTGTGTGTGTGTGTGTGTGTGTGTGTGTGTGTGTGTGTGTGTGTGTGTGTGTGTGTGTGTGTGTGTGTGTGTGTGTGTGTGTGTGTGTGTGGCGCCAGTCAGTTAAGTAGGAAATTGTATAAATGCATTGCTGTACATACGTGCCTCTTATAGTCTGATAACTCTGCCCTTATGTGCTCCCTTCATTTCCCCTATGACTGTTAATAAATTCCCTAATTGTTAAATGTATCGGTTCATTTTTGTCTTTCTTTTATTGGATTAACACGGAGCGTGTTGGAGAATTAGCCAGGCGGTTGCTGCTATAACGAGATATTTGGACCGACGGGACTTTGATGACCGTCCGCTCGGGTCACACACGGTTCGAGTACGCTAGCGGCTCGTTCCGTATGGGTGCTGTCGAGGGTGTGAAGACTCGGTAAATCGCCACGTGGTCTTCAGGTATCTTGAGAATTGGCAAATAACCCTGTACCACGTGGTGGAAATATTGATGCTTCAAGGTCTGATAAGGGACCCCGTACTTTCCTGAGTTCTCTGGAAAAGTACGATCTAAATTCCGGGTGATCGGCGGAGTCGACCCTACGGCTCCATCTCGCAGTCGTGCTCGCAGCCGATACCCGGCCCCGCAACAGTATGTCCATGTGTGTCGTGAATAAGAAGCAGCAGCAGCAGCAGCAGCAGCAGCAGCAGCAGCAGCAGCTCGACCTCGAGCTTTAGTGGTTCCTTCTGTCGAAGAATAATATTAAAAAATGGTTCCACTGGAAAGCTCATCGATTTATTTGGAATAAATATTCATGTCTGTTGAATACCAGGTGTAGTGGCGTGCGCCTGTAATCCGGCTACTTGGAGGCTTGGGTTGGAGGATCGCTTGAGGACGGGAGCTCTGCACTGGGCCGCGCTATGAGAGGGTGCAGGGCAGCCCGGAATCATGGCGAAACCCAATCCTTATCCCTGTGTCGTAAGAGGCGACCAGGGTTGCGTCAGGAGGGGCATCCGGCGTAAAACCTATGCCAAATCAATATGCGGATCATAACGGATGATCCGCTGTGGCGACCCCTATCGGGAGCAGCCGAAAGAAGAACTACATTCATGTCTGATGAATCTTAAAGATGCCTGTTTTTAAAGCCCTCTTTCTGACATTGAAGAAGAAGAACAAGTGGGAATGGGAGCTTAATGTAATAGTTCAAATGGTACCATGTATTATTGTATGACAGCCAGAACACTTTAGAAGGGCACAAAAGGAACACAAAATTATATGTAATATTTTGCGAAGCAATAGAGCAACGTATAAATGTGCACGGAAGGAGCACACACACACACAACACCAATAACAACAACTGTGTTATTCAAAAAGAAATATTTATTTATTTATTTTGTGCATTTCATTTCATGTTACATCCTCACTCAGACTCGGAGATAGACATACAATACGTTAGTGAAGTACAACATGTTGCCTTTTGATTAAACACTTCAGCGAAGCGACGGGTCGTCACCGCTACTGTTGAATATAATCAGTATGTTTTTGTTTTCCAGATGTTGAAATACTATGCAGCTTTTGAAGTGTTTTTTGAAGAAAACCTTCCAAATCTCTTTGCACACTTTAAAAAATACAACCTAACACCTGATATTTATTTGATTGACTGGTAAGTCAGACCTGTTGAATTCTTAAATGCACAACTTTGCTTTTACATCAGATTTATTGGCACACTCTGTTCGTTATCAAAATTGTTGTTACAAGTGTTCAATCTTTTTCGTGTGTGTGTGTGTGTGTGTGTGTGTGTGTGTGTGTGTGTGTGTGTGTGTGTGTGTGTGTGTGTGTGTGTGTGTGTGTGTGTGTGTGTGTGTGTGTGTGTGTGTGTGTGTGTGTGTGTGTGTGTGTGTGTGTGTGTGTTGTGTGTGTGTGTGTGTAGCTTTGTACAAACTGGTAATCACAACTTAAAAGAGCGAATACCAATTAACCATCAACTACAAGCTATTTCACATATTTAATTCACACCATTATTTCACATCCATCAAGGAAAATCGCCCCCCCCCACCCCTCCACAGCCCCAATCCCTCCTTCCAAATTTCCACTTCCCCCTTGAGAGTTTCCTTCTGTATACATCTTGTCTACCACATGCATCATCGTGTCCACCCCATGCATCCCCAAACCCACTCTTTCCCCCCTCTCTCTGCTGTTCCTTTTGTTCTGTTGCGTCCTGATCCATTCACTAGTACTAGCAATTCCACGAGCCTTGACTATGTATACAAAAAAAATGCATGGCTCATGGTGCTGATCCATTTCAATTCAAAACAGCTTAAAGTTCATCACTCAGACATTTATAAGCTACATCATGAGTTCATCGATTTTGAGTCGTGAACTGGAAAGCAAAATTTGATAAATGTGGAATATTTTATGTGAAATAAAATATAATGACTATAGATGCCAAGCTGTGAAGCAACTGACACCAAGTCTTTTAAAAGGCATGTGATACTAATTTAAGTTTATAGATTATGCACACATATTGAAAATACTACCACGGTGAAGCAATTTTGTGTTCTCCAGGGTGGCCTGAAAGTCCTTTTATACCCCTCCCTGTAAAGCATTCATTCTTAAACTCTTTTAATATGCAGGTTTTATTGTGCAGCACTTGCAGTAATTAATCAGTCATTGTATCTCTGCAAATACTGCACATTAATACCGGTAAAGGGACTTTCAGGACACCTTGTACAAATTTCAATCTTTGCTATTAGCAAATTATTGTCAAAAGTCTTATTAGCACCCAACATCAGCTTGGCTGGGGGGGGGGCTTATATTGTGGGTGCTGCCAGTCTCTCAGGAACATCGACTCAAAAATGACTGGATGCATTTCTTTTGTATTCAACACATGTATGCATTAATATCTGGAAATGAGTTAAGTCAAATGATTTTGGGATCAGAGCCAAAAGTCATGGGACACACGATTTTATTTCTGAATTTTGGCATTTAAATTCTTCTTTTTTTCCACTGGAGAGAATAGTACAGGATTGTACTGTATATGATTTTGGGAACCATAATTTATTTATACGAGCAGAATACCCGCCCAATGTGTGATCTTGTTCCAAGCATGCAACATGTTCTTCTAACGCATACCTTTATTTGGGCAGTGTATAGGCAACTGACACCACCACTGTGTAGGCAAAAGAAACATGAAGTTACGTGCATGAAGCAAAAACATACCCACTGCTCATAATTCAAAACGCCTCACTGTACTGGAAAATGTGGGGACAGGAATACTGCACTGTAAATGGTGGAGAGTTGTAATACCCTCCCCTACCTGGAGGCGGCGCTACACGATACACATTTACATAGAGAATTTGTGTCCCTCCCCCTCCCTCCAAGACCACCGGCAAAGATAAAACACCCCTTTGCACGAATTGGGGTCATGCTGACCCATGTAGCAAGTCTGGATGGGATCAGCCCACAACTGTAGGAGGAGTAGCGCGACAAACAAACAAACACCGGTCCGTGAATTTTAGTAAGGATACACTTTACCACCTCCATCAACTTTGAATTATTTATTTTATCCACTTTACCACAACTACTGCAAACACACAACTTTGAATTTATTATTTGTTTTTGTCTGCATTACCATCATTGCTACCGACATCTGCCACCTTGAATTATTTATTTATTTATGTATATACGCTTTACCATCACCACTATCTCCATATTACCTTGATTTATTCATTTAGTGATCTAAACTTTACCATCTCCCCTATCGACACAATTATTACCTTCGCAAACTTCGTTTGACGAAGGTATTTTATTAACCCCTGTGTATTTATTTATTGGTAAATATGTGTGCGGACAACATTGCGCAAAAACTGCTGGACCGATTTGCATGAAATTTTCAGAGATGATGTGCAGTTACTCAAGGACGCCAGGCGAAGCTATTGATAGCGATCGGATCAAAGGTCAAGGTCAAGGTCACAAAAAGGTCAAAATCGTTTTTTTGCAATTAAAGTATCAATTTTGTTCCGATTTACATCAAATTAAGTCCAAAATGTTCAGTATTCAAATCCCGATCCAGTGATATAGCGTATGGTATAGTGTTTGCAACCCTAGTTAGTCTGTGGAAGTCAAAGGTCAAGGGGGTCACCAAAATGGAGTTTTTGATTGGGAAGCGTTGTGGACAACATTACACAAAAACCACTTCGCAGATTGTCATGAAATTTTGTGGATGTGTTTGGCATCACGAGCGGACAAATCAATTAGATTTTGGGAGCGATCGGATCAATGGTTAAGGTCAAGGTCACAAAAAGGTCAAAATCGTTTTTTCGCGATGAAATTGTCAATTTTGTTTTGATTTACAGCAAATGTTTGATTTACAGCAAACTCCAAAATGTTCAAAATTAAATTCCCCATCCTCTAATATGACACATGGTATAGTAATTTTGTCACCCAAGGCAGCGGTTGGGGGTCAAAGGTCAAGGGGGTCACACAAATTCACATTTATATCGGAAAGCGTTGTGGACAACTTAACGCAAAAAAACAAAACGCAGAGAGGCTTTAATTGTTTTGGATTTGTTTGGCATTATGAAAGGACAAATCCATTAGATTTTGGGAGCGATTGGATCAAAGGTCAAGGTCACAAAAAGGTCAACATCGTTTTTTCATGATGAAAACGGTTAATATGTTTCCGATTTACATCAAATTAACTCCAAATTGTTCAGTGTTCAATTCCCCATCTTCTGAAATGACACAAGGTATAGTACTATTGTCACCCTAGGTAGCGGTTGTGGGTCAAAGGTCATGGGGGTCACGAAATGCATATTTGTATTGAGATGCGTTGTGGACAACTTAATACAAAGGTAACTAGTGGCTGCGGCGAAGGTATGCGCTCTACGAGTGCCCGTTCTAGTTTCTTTAGTTATTTAAATGTAAAATATACACATTCGATTTTTTGTTGTTGTTGTTGTTTTTGTTGTTGTTAAATGTGGGTTTGGGGGCTGTCCTTTGAGGACTTGCATTCTTGTTTGTTTGTTTTTTCTTTTGTTTCCATGACAGCTGTCAAGGGCCACCATTAGCTGTGACGTTCCACAAGGCCATTAGCTCCAAGTTAAGACAGGCATGAATCATGCTGACCCGATGTTCATGGCATAAATTGTGTGATTGAGGATGGTGAATGCTGTATAGAATATGGAATCGCTCAATGAGAAGTGGACTGTTGTTCATCTCGACTTATCAGAGAAGGAGCAGGATCAGCTGGAAGGGAAGTTTGACATAACTAAATGGAACAAAGGACTTGGAAAACATTTCAAAATGTAATGTCCCCATCCGCTTTGTACTCAAACTAAACTTGACGAAAATATCACCAAAAATTAAAAACCCAAAAATGTAAAATGTGTTCAAAAGTTTTCTCCATATTCTCAAAATAAATTTTGTTGAAAATTTGATGACAAAAGCTCAAATGGTAATGACCTGGATGCACACGCACACACACACACACACACACACACACACACACACACACACACACACACACACACACACACACACACACACACACACACACACACACACACACTCACTCACTTGTAAAACCCTGTGTCCCGCTACATGTTGAACGGGCTAATGATTGCCATTGGGTAACTTATTGTATTGCAACACATCTTTGAGATGTATAATGATTGCATGCACATGAATAAACATAAATTTCTTATAATGCACAAATATATTCTCTATTATAATACCAAGCTTGCACACAAAAAACTCCGCTCGCCGTCACACGATCCCTATGAAATTGCTGTGACACTTAGCGGACATGCCGACAATGTTTGGGAAGTCTTGGCGTTCCATAGTACCACTTGCATTTTGCACAATGCGTATTTTTGTCATTCCCCGTGTACGGTCTGTCGTCTGCTACCAGCTATGTTGTACTGCTATCCCGTGCATGTGCATGGGTATCGCTAGTACAATAGATTGTTATCAATGCCAGAATAAAAGGTGTACAATATATACGTTCAGAAAATACTCGTAAGCTTAAAATGTTACTTCTTGAGTTTGAGATTCCAATGAAGTGTATTTTACCCTGCTTTTGCTGAGGACAGGAGAAAATAACTGATTTGACACACATGTTCAAAGGACCTGCTGTGCTAAAATCACATATCCATAAACTGATGTAGCTTTGTTTTATGTGGGAGTTGTTAGTGGTTGGGATGGGTAAGGAGGATTCTGGGTGGTGTTGGAGAGGGGGGTGAGGTGGTAGAAGAAGAGGATGGGGGAGGGGGAAAGTAACTTATTTTTTCCCTCCCAGACTTTGCATGTAATCTTCATCTTTTATATGCAGCATTGGGCTGTGGGATAGCATCATTGGCTGGGGGTGTGGCTATGCCACTGATGCATTTCTGTAGGGCAGGAATTTGGAATTTGTTCTTGGTGCCGGCGTAAGCTCGCCTACTATACACAAAGGACTGAGATCTTTAACGTCCACCAACTAATGCTGGCAGACAGGACACCCAGTTTAACATCCATCCAAGTGATGGCACACACATTAATGAGTCACCCTGCCGATGAAAGACAAGGATGACAGTTTATAGCTGGGTCAGGATTCAAACCCAGGCTATACAGCTTTGAGGTGAGTGCGCATACCTCTAGGCCATCCTGCCAGCTCATAATACAGCCACTTCCATCTAAATTGTACCTTTACTTGAGCTTCATGTAGGTGTTTGTATAAATGTTTAAATGTAGGCCAAAAACATGACATACTAGTGTATTTTCCACTTTTATAACAAGGGCATTTGAAGACAATGTAGAATGGGTGTATTGGTTTAGCTGAAAGTTGACAGATGGTGTCTGTGCTACTTGAAGTTAAAATTCAATATTTGGTTTAATTGCAGAGTGTGAAAGACACAAACCTCAATTGTTAAATGCATTGTCAGCTGTAACTCTGGTGTGTGTGTGTGTGTGTGTGTGTGTGTGTGTGTGTGTGTGTGTGTGTGTGTGTGTGTGTGTGTGTGTGTGTGTGTGTGTGTGTGTGTGTGTGTGTGTGTGTGTGTGTGTGTGTGTGTGTGTTTGCGTGTGTTTGCTCATGCGTCCATGAGTGCTCATGTATTTGCGCATTGTGTGGTCTTCTGTTGTTGTTTTTTCTTTGTGTGTCTGCCGCTGGTGGCATTATATTTTCTGGTTGTCCTTCCGGCTGTACTTGCTTGCGTCAATCCATCTCTGATCAATTTTTGTTGCTGCGATAAAAATCTCTTCAGTGGAATACAAGTTAACAAAGTTGGTACAAAGGTATATCTTACTGCAAATATGAACTTAGATTTGGGGTTAAAAGGGTCAAAGGTCAATATACCTTTTGCTGAAAGTAGCAGATTTTAGTTGCCATTGATAATTTGTGAACTGCGAATGAGATTTTGACCAAACCTGGTACAGGTATGTACTATGATGCAAAGATGAACGGATACGATGTTGTGGTCAAAGGTCATGTGATCTTTCGTGGAGATTAGCAGATTTTGTTGCCGATTTTTTATTTTTTTTTTTTACCAAACTTGGTACAAAGGTGTATTGTGATGCAAAGATGAACGGATTGAATTTTGGGTTCAAATGGTGAAAAGTCATGTCACCTTCAGCGGAAAGTAGCAGATTTTAG
Source organism: Eptatretus burgeri (assembly GCF_056783735.1). NCBI lineage: Eukaryota > Metazoa > Chordata > Myxini > Myxiniformes > Myxinidae > Eptatretus > Eptatretus burgeri. The sequence goes on along the minus strand of NC_140961.1, from coordinate 73,189,790 downwards.
TTGCCGTGATGATGTGTGAACTGGAGAAGTGATTTTGACCAATCTTGGCATAACTATGGACTGTAATATAAAGATTAAGTGATTAAATTTTGGGTTCAAAGGTTAAACGCTTAACGTCAGGTGTGCTTTAATTGAAAATGTGTTACTGCAACAACTTATGAACCACTCGAGAGATTTCAACCATAATTGACACGCATATGGATTGCAATACAAAGATGAACTGATTAAATTTTAGATTGAACATGTCAAAGGTCATGTGCCATTTGAACATCATTTTGCAGACCATGACTCGAGTTAGAAGCATCTGATGTTTCTCTTCGACCTACCTGTCTTTTCTCTCTCTCCTCTCTCTCTCTCCTCTCTCTCTCCTCTCTCTCTCCTCTCTCTCCTCTCTCTCCTCTCTCTCTCCTCTCTCCCCTCTCTCTCCTCTCTCTCCTCTCTCTCCTCATCTTTTTCCCTTCTCCTTCTCCTCCTTCTCCTTCTCCTTCTTCTCCTCCTTCTCCTCCTTCTCCTCCTTCTCCTTCTCCTTCTCTCTCTCTTGGACCTACCTGTCCTCTCTCTCTCTCTGTCTCTCTCTCTCTCTCTCTCTCTCTCTCTCTCTCTCTCTCTCTCTCTCTCTCTCTCTCTCTCTCTCTCTCTCTCTGTCTCTGTCTCTGTCTCTGTCTCTGTCTCTGTCTCTGTCTCTGTCTCTGTCTCTGTCTCTGTCTCACACTCTATCTCTCTTACACTCTCTCTCTTTCTCTCACACTCTATCTCTCTCACACACTCCCTCTCTCTCTAACTTTCTTGAGACCTATAATTATTTTTTTTATTCAGATGAAACGTAACATTGGGTTTATATCTAATGTCAGCAGAGGTATATCCATTGACACATTCGTGTCAAATTCTACGTTCTGGATTTCTTTTAATATCGATGAAAATGTGTATTGAGGAGCATGCATGATGAAGAAAATGATCAAGCAAATTGAGATGCAAAAAATAATGTTGCAGTGATGTATTGTCCCCTTCCCACCTCAAGGATTTTCACACTTTACAGCAAGTCACTCCCACTGGATGTGGCATGTCGTGTCTGGGATGTATTTTGTCGAGATGGAGAAGAGTTTCTTTTTCGCACAGCCATCGCCATTCTACTCATGTTTGAAGAGGTCCTCCTTCGCATGGATTTCATTCACATGGCACAAATGCTGACACGTTTGCCTGAGAATCTTTCTATTGATGAGCTCTTCACAGCAATTGCTGCAGTACAATTGCAAAGTCGCAACAAGAAATGGGGCCAGGTGAGTGTCAGATTCACTCCAACACGTAACGTTACAGCTAATGTGTAGATTTCTCGGCTCTGTGATGAAGCTATGCAAAGTGATTTGTTGTAATGAAGGAAACCTGAATGTTGTTTGTAGCCAGAATTATTAAGGAACAACAATCATCCACTTGGACTGCGACTGCTGTCACTCTGATTTGAGCAAGAGTCCTTCAAATTGAATCTATTCATTTATTAGATGTTCTTGATTTTGGAAGAATATTCTCTAAAAAAAAAATGAAACTGCATGAAATCAGTGGGTGTTAAATTGCATGGTTATCTATCATTGTTCTGCAAGATATAAAAAAATATTGATAATTTTTTTTCATTTGCACAGTGCACTTAAACATTTTGTTTTCTGGAACTTCCATGCAGGAACTTGTAGAAAGATTCCCTGCAAGCTAAAAACATTACATGCAAGTGCACTTTCTACTTTTGTAGCAGGGACATTGGAGGAGGGTGAATTGATTAGATCAAACAGTAAGAACAGTAATTGGATTTTTTGAAACACATTTTATGACCATTGTTTTGTTTTGTTTTTGCATTGGGCTGTTTGGCATTCAAACTCGTATATGTGATTCATCGTATTCCACATTTTTCCAACACTTGACAAGACTACATGCCACAACCCATTCCACATCTCTTTATCTAAACTCAGGGTATTACCTTCATTTTGACGATTCATTGTGCCAGAATTCCGCTGGCATTCGACGGTCGATAAATATATTTAATCATAACGATTGATTTTTATCTTGCCAAAACGAAGTTTTTGCAAGATATGTTAGTCAGCTTGTATGTTTTTTTTTGTTTGTTTGTTTGTTTGTTTGTTTGTTTGTTTGTCTGTAATCACGTATAAAAAAATTCTGCAGAGCACAGTTATCATTGGAAATTTTTGTAACTTCGCATATCAGAGGCCTATAGAGGTCCCTTTCAGTGCACAAATTTTTGAAGGTCAAGGTCAATGGTCAAGGTCACTTTGTCGCAAATCAGGGGAGTTGACGAAACCCTTATTTTTTTGAGTAATTTTGATCGGATCGTCTTCAAACTTCATGGGAATATAGTTCCTGGTCTGGCGCTCAGCTGATTAATTTTTGGTGGCGATTGGCCTTGACCTTCATGGTTAGCCCCTGAGGTCAAATATATTTGACCCCAAGGTCAAATTTTCAAGTTTTAGGAACCATATCATGTAGTACCTCAAATTGAACACCTCGATGAGTGCTTTTAGATATGTCAAGCTTGAGACATTATGACGTCATTTGGTGACGTTATGAGGAAAACGCATATTTTTCATGGTTACTCTGTAGAACGATTCTCATCGGAATCTCTCGTAGGCAGATATTCCTCAAGGAGTCGCTCCTGGTGGATAGCAGCTCTGTTCACCTCAGTGTGACTTTAAAGAAGTCACACATGGTCACCTTTTGGCAAGATACGGGTCACCCTGCGGGTGACATTGTTTTTATTTTATTTTATATTTTTGGCAAAAAGATAAAAACTACAGTTATCTTTCCTATCAAATTTGGCAAGAAATTTGTCATCACGTCATCAAATTTCAAACACTTATTATTCCAAATGTGTGAACACCGTGTCACTCTGATGTCAACCAAGGCAAGGTAGGTCATGGAACGGTAGAGCAATGCGCCATGTCTAAATCAGTCCACCACTGAAGTAGTGAAGCTACTTTGACCCTATATTGTGAGTTAATTTGTTTCTACTTTTGAAAAGGCATTCCAAATTAACAAATAGACTGGGCTTGTTGATAAAAGTGTGCTCATTTGTATAAATAATAGGACGGTAAGTCCTGTAATTTCATGGGCGGTGCATCCAGTGATTGTTTTTGTTTTGTATTTCTCACATATATTAAATAATAATTTTGATTCAAAAAACAATACAATGAGGGAGAAAAAAATTAATGAGGTTGTAAAAACGGAGAAGTTGATGAGTGAAATTAAGCATCCAGAGAGGACTGAAACCCTCCAAGAACCAGTATCCAAAGAGGATTGAGACCTTCCAAGAACCAGGAAAAAATATATTCCTACTAATTTTCCACCCAGCAGGAAGTGTTGCTGGGTTATCCTGGTTCGATGTTTGTGAGTTTGAGCCAATTCTGCAAAACAAAAATAACAATTGATTGACTAATTTTTATGACACTGGCATTTATTTGACAACAAGGACAAATGTATCCAAGAGCAGCGTCCTAAAGGTTTTGTCAGCTAAAAAAAATAAAAATAAAAAAACAACTTCCGATATTTTGTCACGTGCCTTGATTAAGCCAATAGCGAGACCTGTCATAGTGTATTTACGTATTTATGAAATATATATGTATTTATGAAATAAATAATGTATTTACGAAATTACAATACATTTAATGGAATAATCTTTAAATAGTAATGTGAACTTTTCGAAACTTTAAAGCAAATGTCCGAATATATTTAAAAGTTCATGATAGACGCTCTCAAAAGGCACCCTCAATGCGAGGATGTGTACAAGTGTTTAGTATTTAAGGAGATCTGGATTGTGTATATAAAAGAGCCCAGTCCTAATATAAAGGTTTTGTTTTCACAAGAAGAAGAAGAACAACAACAACAACAACAACAACAACGCCGAGCTCTCTTAGAGCAGCGTTCGCGACGCGCCACTGCTAAAAATTATTGCATCTACATATAAAAAGACCTCAGTCTTGGCATGAGTCTGTCCATCCGTCCAGTCGTGTGACTGTATGTCGATTATTTACGTACTATTGGAATGTACCTTTCAACCCTTTTGGCTGCTGAGACCCCTTAGACCTATGAAGACCCTGAGGACCCTTAAGATGCAAAAGATTCCCCCCCCCCGAGACCCACAAGTCCCAAAAGACCCCGAAGACCGAAAAGACTTTAGACCAGAATTATTGTCGACCTAAACACCATTTTGACCCCTTCCATCCTTCAGACAGCTTAGACCCTTGACCACTTCAACCAACTTGGTCCTTCTTATATCGTAAATGAACTTTCAAATAAATACAATATCAGCAATATTTCAAATAAATTTGTAGAAAAGAAATGTTTGTATTATGATTGGTGTAAATCTTGCCAACACAGCAAATCTGTGACGTAAATCTCTGCAACGACGTGTGGAAAGGCGAGCGTTGTGAGCTGAACCATACTAGTTCTATAGAAAGAAGAAAATAACGGACAGAATAGTAAGCCATAATGAATTACCAACCGATCTAGGTATTGTCAAGATAGTTAGAGTTTTGCTCTGTAATGCTGCTGATTTACTGCCTTGATAACAAGCAATAGATGTATCTTTACGTGTAATTTTGACTGATATTACCTTTTGCAGGTGCTTGCGACTTTGCAGAGAGATTGGAGAGAGAGTGGAGAGAGTAGCAGGAACAGCAGTCCAAACAGACAATGATTAAAGAGCTCTGTTCACACCTAATGAAGGTTCCCTCTTTCCCATATGCACACTGGACACTTAGGAATTTCCTCGGTAGGGGCAGGGATTTTTATGGAGGAAAATGTGCCTTTGGGAGGGTGCCTGTAGGCCCATATGTCTGTGTTCTTTGTTCCAAAGAGCAACCAATGCTTCATGAACTCTCTCTGCTGCATCTGTACAATGCTATCTTTACAACTGTTTCATCATACACTATTTATGGCCGTCATTCGTCGAGCAGATGTTTCTTTTGCTGCTCTTTGGATCAAGAAAGGAGCCACTCGTTGAATATTCAACAAGTGGTTGCTCAGCATGGCAGTATGTTTTTCTTTTTTGTGCGAGTCAGTCAATTACAGTATATATCGGTGCATGTCTTGTCTGTCGTCTCACAAAATAGTTTTGCCTTTCTATTTTTCTTTTTATTGTGGTCTGAACTGGCTTGTAAAATTCCCATTAAAAATCGTCCTTGGCTGAAGCCATTGCTCATTTGGAACATAAAATGGAAACTGCTTCTTGATTGTTCAAAGGTCGTATAAGCATTAACTTATTTAATTGTGCATTGCTAAATAATAACTTAAATGGTGGTTGTATGTCATTTTGATTTGCTCTGTTATATGGACTATTTTTGAAAGTACAGTTGTGAAACAGAAGGGTTTTGGAAGCGAAATGTATAACTAACTTTTGAAAAACTTTCTTTCCCATCAAGTTTTGTTCACAAGATTTGCACAACAATGTAACACATTGGAGTACATCCTCGGTTGTCCAGCACCAGGCTGGAAAAACCCAAAGCAAGTATTGAAGTGTTGCAACACAGGGAATGTTATGACCTGTAATTCAAGGGTAAGTTGACAAGTGAAGTGAATTTTCAATATACCCAACAAATATGCATCACCATTGTTAAAAAAAAAATCTTTGACATTGTCTCCTTGCACATCCATACACTCCTTCACAAGGTTATGGATGCACTCATAAAATAATGATGGTGATTGGTCACTGATTCATTCCTGCATGATCATGTATCTCATCCCTGACTGTTCGGCTGGATTTTTTGTGGATAATGGCATGTTCTGTTCAATGAAACAGATCTACAATGCCACATATGTTTATTGATACTTGTATATCAGTCGGGCAGTCCTGGACAAATTCTCCTGTGTGGCGGCAGACCATGCCTATTTGTGGACCAAGAGATGTTTCTCCTCTTGACTTCAAAAAGACAATCTCACAGTCATCCATCCTTTTTGAAACAGTAAACACCATTTGTACTATTTTTCAATGACACAGTTTGTATCATATTGTGCAGTATTCTCCAAAAAATGACATGGTTTGACACCTTAACTGGAAAGCACGAAACTGATTCTTCCTCATTGCTCCATGACTGCACTCTTATAGTGGCGTAGCCATGTTTATAGCATGGTTACGAGCACCACACGCAGGGAATCTGGGTACCAAGTGATCAACAAACGACTTGCATTTGCCCCTGCAATATCGCTCAAAATACAATGTATCACACACATACACTCTTCATGACTGTAAAATTCACTTTATTTATTGACTTGCACTCATATATTATGTATCTATTCTGTTCCTGGCGGAAAGTTACTATTTCGTCTCAAAATTTTCAACTTCAGGTTTATTCTATGTTTTGTCTCTTTTGGTAGACAAAGTTGAGGTGCATGGAAGAGCTAGAATACAGAACAGCAAGAATGCAGTATAAAGTGTGCAAATGGAAAGGTAGATTGCCATTTGGAGGAAGGATGAGTGAGGAGAAGAAAGAGAGCAACAGGAGGGAGAGGACACCAGGGATGAATAAGCTGGATGCAAGCTCAAACACAGAAAGAAAGGGGCTGAAGGAACGAAGGCAAGACCGGGGATGACACAGCAATGGAATAAAGAAAAAATAGTTAGGGGAGAACCAATAACCTGGAAAGGAAGGTATGGGCTTGGGAAGGGTTAATGAGGGTAGAAAAGATCATGAGCATGGATGGGGGAATGATCTGAGTTGGTGAACAGCCATCTTGAAGCCTTGGCGGGAAGAATGGGATTGAACAGACAAGGAAGTTGGTACCCCAGGTGTGAGAAAAGAGGAACGAATTAGTGGAGGTGAGTAGCAAGCCTGGATTTTGGGATTTTCATCAGACATGAGTTACTGGCAGACCATATGCACCCCGCAGAAACCCATCTAAACATTTGCAGAAAGGGCAGAGGTGTAAGTCCAGAAAGGATGTGATAGAAGATGCAAACCTGCCTGTGATGTGATCTTGTCAAATTTTCATTTCATTTTGTTGTTTGGCGCATTCTTTTGTTTACTGTCCCTGCACTTCATTATCATTGCTGTTAACTAGTCAATGATGCCATGTAAGATCTCTTAAACAACTCAAACCAGGAACAATCCACAAAATTGAAATTCTTCGAAAAGACATCTTATACGACTTGAATATATCTGATTAGTATGAAAATAAAACAAAACACAATGATATTGCATTGCAATTTACAAAAAGTTTTAATCACAAAAACAATTCTGACAATGACAATGATATGATGTTTGATGTGAACTGAGAGGTAGTTTAATGCCTTTTCACAAAATGCTTTGTAACAAATAATTATATAATTTATTATTTTAATTATTTACGAGCAAATACAAACCGTCACTTCGCTGACAGGTCAATAAAGTGTGGGGAAGAGAGAGAGAGAGAGAGAGAGAGAGAGAGAGAGAGAGAGAGAGAGAGAGAGAGAGAGAGAGAGAGAGAGAGAGAGAGAGAGAGAGAGAGAGAGAGAGAGAGAGAGAGAGAGAGAGAGAGAGAGAGAGAGAGAGAGAGAGAGAGAGAGAGAGAGAGAGAGAGAGAGAGAGGGAGAGGGAGAGACACACACGCAGGCGCGCGCGCGCACCCACCCACACACCCCCACACACACACACACACACACACACACACACACACACACACACACACACACACACACACACACACACACACACACACACACATAGCGACAGAGGTGTGGGAGGAAAGTGCTGCATTTTATGAGGGAGGAGCAAGGAGGGGACAGAGTGAGAGAAAAGGGTAGGGGAGAGAAGAAAAAAAATAAAAGACAGGTGAATGGTGGAGGTGGGGTTTGCAATGATATGTGGCGCTTAATGACTAGACACGAAAAAAAGCAAAAAAAAAAGTGTCAGAACAGCTGTACACACAGCAACGCAACAGAGTTTGTAAAGTAATCCACTGACACATCTGCAAAAACTTTGATATTCCAGTTCCAGAAAATTTGTGGGTAAATTAACCAAAAACAATCACTGAAAACATAGAAGTACCGCTCACGTGCGACATTATGATCCCATCGGGCATGAACATCGAAAACAAATAATTGTGACCAGATATCATACTTAAGTGCATAAAAAAGAGAAGGCATTGCTAATTGAGGTGTTAATACTGACGATGCAGAAATCAAGAAAATGACCAAATACCAAGACCTCAAGAATGAAGTGAAAAGATCCTGGAAGCTGAAGAATGCCAAAGTTGTACCAGTGATGACAAAGCACCTCACAGTGATACTTACAAACCATCCTTGGCAATATCACGACAAACGAACTACAGTTGGAAGCCGTCTGGGGCTCAGGAACGCTCCTGAAGAGAGCCCTTGGCACAAAACATTGAAAACAGAAAACTTCACAGCTTGGTCCGTAAATCGTGACCTCTTACCAAAATGAAGGTGGATACTTTGAACCCACCCTTGGAGGACTCATTCCACATTCTGAACCCCACATATGTAGATACCAATCAATGATGCACACACACACACACACACACACACACACACACACACACACACACACACACACACACACACACACACACACACACACACACACACACACACACTTTGAGACCTCACAGGTCTCTTTCAGCTCCTGAAACCCACCCAAATGTTGAGATGGCAGGCAACAGCAACAACTTTCATGAACACACGTACATACACTTCTGCAATGGTAATACAATTTATATAATTTGTACACACGCATAAAATACATAAAAATGACAAACACAAAGATATACCTTTCAACAGAGTTGTTTGAAAGAGGAATTCAAGTGGGACATTAACAAAATTCAATTGAAAAATATATCAAGGCCCAGAACACAAAATGTTGATCTATGCTTTGTGCCTTCACAGCTCGGTTATGGCAAACACGTGGTCGGATGGACCTTATTGTATTTATATATGTATCGATGTCGAAGTGAGGAGTGGATTATATTAGGAGATCACACAAAAGGTTAAACAAAGCGATGTCCTGTAAAAATAAAATTGCACATTTTCAGCGGATGAGACACCTCCCGAGACACCAACCGCACGAGACACATGCCAACACGAGACCCAACACAGGCGGAAACGTACATCTAGTCTGGGATCCAGGGCTCCAAAATTTGAGATGACCCGTCACGGAAAGATAAACTTTGCAGGCCACTTTTTTTTGCAAGTTCAGACCCTTAGGAAACATAATCCAGAGGCCTGCTCTGCCGGAGGAATTGCAAAATTGAATAAAAATGCATTTTTTACCACTACTACCTTCAAATATAAAATCGCCTCGTGAAAAATTGAAAAACGCAGAAGGATAAAGTTTGGGTAATTTTAATTAAAATAGGACTAAACTTGGCACATTAATAGAACATAACATCCTTTTAAGTATTCACTATAAATTTGACGAAAGGTTTTCAAAATGGCCGCCATATTTTTAATATGGCCGCCATTTTCCAAGATGGATGCCATATTTTCTCATAGATATCTATGTTCATTATATTCTGAGTATTATTGCAATTGTTCAAGTGTTTTGTGTTTGTTACGAAACCATTGCTTGGTTTACTCTTTTTTTTTAGGCATAAAAAACCCAATGTATTGTGGCTGTATCTTTCGAAGATGGCTGCCATTTTGCATGACTGACGATAATTTGGTCCGTAAAGAAACATTTTCAGAATTGTGTTACTTGCTTGATATATGTACTATTCGACCTTTGAAAGTTGGACAAGAAAACACACTATTAAATTTAATGCAAAATTCAATATGGCTACCATTTTTTTCAAAATAGCTGTCAATTTCTGACTAAATGTCTGTTCTCACCACAGATTCGATATAAATGCACAACATGAGTTCTTTTTGTGTCTTTTATGTTGTGACCATCTCTAATATAATAAATACAAATAGTTTCACATGATGACACTTAGTAAAATTACATCTTTTTACAAAGTCTTGCAAAATTTGACATGTATCATGTTGCACTCATCAATTAAAATGAATATTCCACTGACTCGTTCATTATTTCGTTCTCATCAGGAATCAAGAGGTTTGCTTCAACGCGTCCACATTTCAGTGGGTCGCCCATGCAAAGACTAGCAAAAACACATTTCGAGTTGGTTCGAGCGCACAGGCAGCTCCGAAGACAGTTGCTCTTCTTGCATTTACAGAACTTTTCCTGTACAGCTCTTGGCTTTGGATCCTTTGTCATCATTATTGGCACCAGTTTGCCATTCCTGATTTCTCTGCCGAATGCAGTTGCTATTGGGTGTACTGGTTTCGAAATGTGAGCACTCTTACACACAGCCATTTGGTGAAGACTTCGTAGCAAGTGAAGGTAAAATGCATCCTCTGTAGGAGGCAGGCATCTGAGGTCACATTCTTTGGTAGCGAAAATGTGTGCACGCAGGACATCCAGACTACCCAGGAAATCAGATTGTGTATAGAGGGCCAGAAAGAAGAATCTAGCAGCTTCAATGACATCAGTCGATACATCAAGGATAGAGTTCTCGCCAGGTTTGCCATACTGAGCGAGTGGAAGAAGCATTTCTGGATTGTCTACAGCACATTTGAAAGCCCGCTTCTTTCCTCTTTGGAATGGATAGCTGACTATCACAGCCACTCAAGATGTAGGCACTGAGGGTAACAGAACATATTTAGTCCTGTACTGCTTTCATAGGGTTGTAATATAGAATACCTTATTCTCAAGAAATAGGGGCGCTTCTATCTCGGAAATCAGTTTTTCAAATGCATCATTATATGGATCATTCTCAGCTTGCTGTTTTGCGCCAGTGATCCTCTCGTTCATGTAAGTTGTCATGCAAGAGTGGTGATAGCGAAAATCTGCTGCAACTATGTCAATGCTACCACTATCAAATACATGTAATCTCTTCAGCATCACTTCATCATGAAGGCTTCTTGCTTTCTGTTGAATCGGTTTATGCCCTTCTAGATCTGTGATGAGCAAGAGCTTCCATTCGCCCTTTTTATCTCGCTCTCTGCAACAAATGAAACACTGTTGCTTGTATCGGATAGGTTGCCCAGAACTTGACCTTGTTCCCATATGTGCTGTGTTGGAACTAGAGCTTGATTCGTCACAATTGTTCACAGTAGTCTTAACATTTCGTATATTCTGTTCAACTGTCTTTCGTTTTGTATAACTGTTACGACATTTTGCATGCATTTTTGGTTCATACAGCATAAAGTTATGTTCATCTATAATGTCTCGTTCCAATCTAAAAGCTGCTTCATCCATTTGTTTAGTGACAGCGTTAAGAAGTGCTGGATAACCCAGTGGCGTTAATTGTTGGAGTGGCACAGTTTCTGATACATGCTGACAAATTAGACATCTGGAATAATCTGTGTCAGATCGGGATCTTTTCTCCCTTGTGTGTTCTGGTTCCATGATTTATTCAGTCTACTCCACCATGCCAGATAATCTGTGGAAGAAACAAATATCTACTATAGGTTGCAGTCGAGAATAATACAAGAATATCTTTTTATCTCAAAAACGTTACATGTACAGCCACTTGGAATAAGACAATTTCTTCTAAAGCAAGAACAAGTATGCACATCTAAATAAGGACTGCTCCCTTGCACTAAGTGACTTGACATTCCAGAGAACTAGATGAATGTTGAGATTTACCATTTGTTTTATTAATCTCATTGACTTGATATGTATTTTAATAAATTAGGATTTGGGGCATCCTTCATCTCAGGTTCACAATATATATTTTTATATATATATATATATATATATATATATATATATATATATATATATATATATATATATATATATATATATATATATATATATATATATATATATATTTGTATGTGTATGTGTATGTGTATATATATATATATATATATATATATATATATATATATATATATATATATGTATATGTATATGTATATATATATGTATATGTATATGTATATGTATGTGTATGTGTATGTATATATATATATATATATATATATATGTATATATATATATATATATATATATATATATATATATATATATATATATATATATATATATATATATATATATATATATACACACATACACATACACATACACATACATATACATATATATATATATATATATATATATATATATATATATATATATATATATATATATATATATATATATATATATATATATATAACATGTATAACATGTCTTGTAGAAAGTAGTACATTAGTCAAAAGTTTGAGTGGGGGGATTTCCAAATTGATGATAGGTTTCATTTGCCATTATATCGTTTCTTTACATGTTTTGATTGTATTTTTTATCATTATGAGTGCAGAAGTATTTCATTTGCGATATGAATGTAGCATTACTCACCTTCTTCTGTAAATTGATCGCCAAACAGTCATTTAAAGGTGGCTACAGTGATGACCTTCTGGTTATTTAGGCCTCGGTCACATTTGCCACGGCGGCCGTGGGGTCTCCAAAATCTGCGGCCACTAGCAATTCTACGGCGGCCGCAGTATTTCCATGGTCACACAATGCAGCAGTCACATATGTTTTTATTTTTCGGGTAGCCGCACGGTGTGTTTATAAATTGTGGAGACCAAAAACGTGGGGGTGCCGTACGGTCTTTGATTTGATGTCGCACGGTGACCTTAGGGCGTCCCTGCGGCAGCAATATAATTTTCAAGGCAGACGCAAGGAGACCTCAAGGTGCCCGCAAGGCGACCGCAGGGGGGGCCTAAGGCGAACGTGCGAACAGACGGACGGTAACGAGTGGGTATATACCAGTCCTTTTTTTAACTGAATTAAAAAATATATCAGTATATATAACTGAATATACTATAACTATAATATACCGTGGTCCCCCAGAATCTGAACGGCCAAGCTGTTTGAACAAATTGGAATCCGAACAATTTTTTCAAGAAGGTTTGGCCCTAAAAACCCAATACATTAAAAAAAACCGAACACAGCGTAGCGTTCATGTTTGTTCACGTGTCTCCCCCACCTGTTTGACCCACATCTTCACGCTTTGTTCATTCAGTTCGTCGGTGGAAGTACTCAATCACATTTGCTCTACGGCGAGGATAAGGCGGCCGTACGCCCTCTGAATTGACAGAAACGTGCGGCGGCCGCAGAGAAACTGAGGTGGCCTTAGGGTGGCCCTATGCCGTTTGGCTATATTTTACAGCGGAGTTATAACTTTTTTCATTTCTACGCTCGCCATCGCAATTCGACAAGCCAAGCTATGACGTAGATGTGTTCCACGTCGACCGTACGTAGGGCGTACGGGGGGCTTGCGTTTTCCGTGTGGCTGCCGTAAGCTCTTCTTAATGAAAAATGAATTTTCCCAACCCCCAAAAAATTACGGCACCCCCACGCTTTCGGTCTCCACAATTTATAAACACGCCGCGCAGCTACCCGAAAAATAAAAAAATGTGTGACTGCTACATTGTGTGACCGTTGAAATACTGTGGCCGCTTTATAATTGCGAGTGTCCGTACATTTTGTAGACTCCAGGCGCTGAGCCAAATGTGACTTAGGCCTTACCTCGTGTTTTCACCTTAATTTTTTTTTAATTATTAACAAAAAATGCAATCTGATCACGTGGTGTGACGGAGTGTCGGGCAAGGATTGAATTTCACAGCAAAACCGGTTGTAATTTTTAATAGCCATGATTGCGTCAGCCCGATGCGCTTGATGAAAGTGATTGTGGTTCTGGGGGCATCCGCCTGGGGCAAAGCTCCAGGGATCTGTGGCATCCATGCTGAACTTCTCAAGGCTGGTGAAAATGCTGCACTCGTGTCGTTGCATGCAGTTTTGTGCTCTGCCTGGAACATAGGTATTATCCCAACTGATTGGAAGAGGGGCCTTGTTGTTCCTCTTTGGAAAGGGAAGGGTGATCACCAAGACTGCAACAACTACCGAGGGGTGACGCTGCTCTCAGTGCCGGGTAAGGTCTTTGCTCGGATAATTCTTGATAGGGTTCGCCACCATCTGCTTGAGCACCAGCGTCCAGAGCAGTCAGCCTTTACACCAAAGAGGTCAACGATTGACCATATCTTTGCTCTTCGTGTCCTCACCGAACGCAGACGAGAGTTTCGGCAGGGGCTGCTTGCAGCCGATGTTGATCTCTGTAAAGCGTTCGATTCAGTGAATCGGGATATCCTCTGGAGGATTCTTGGTCTTCGTGGGGTGCCACCAAAACTGATCGATCTGATGTCAACTCTACTCTGGTACTGAGAGTGCTGTGAAGTGTGGTGGTACCATCTCTGACTTATTTCCAGTTGTTCCTGGAGTTCGTCAGGGGTGTGGACTGGCCCCCACACTTTTCAGCACTTGTATGGACTGGTTTTTAGGGAGGATGTCTGAGAGATCAAGCTGCAGTGCATCGTTTTGGGAATGTCAAGATCTCGGACCTTGATTTTTGCAGATGATGCAGTCATCTTTGCGGAGACTTTAGATATCCTTTTGGGGGCCCTCAAGGTGCTGAATGAGGAGTCGGAGCCGCTGGGATTACGGGTTTCTTGGGTCAAAACTAAGATCCAGGCTTTGGGTGACATCTTGGATGCTGCTGTCCTGTCTGTGTCTGTTTGTGGTGAGGATGTTGTGGTCGTGGAGAGATTCACTTACCTTGGCAGTGATATTCATGTCTCTGCTGGCTGTGAGTCAGCGCTCAATACTGTCTGTGTCTGTTTGTGGTGAGGATGTTGAGGTCGTGGAGAGATTCACTTACCTTGGCAGTGATATTCATGTCTCTGCTGGCTGTGAGTCAGCGGTCAATAGACGTCTGGGTTGGGCCTGGGGAGTCATGGATTCACTGCATCATGGGGTGTGGCGCTGCCGGTACCTTGCGGGACGACGAAAGTCTGAGTCTTCAGGTCCTTGGTACTTCCAGTCTTGCTCTATGGATGCGAGACTTGGACTCTGACCAAGGATCTGAGACGGAGACTTAATTCCTTTGGTACCAGGTCTCTTCGGAGAATCATTGGCTATCGCTGGTCGGATTTTGTGTCCAATGAGCGGTTGCTGAGAGAGACTCGGATGAGATTTGTTACCTGCATAGTCCGTGAGCGTCAGTTGCGGCTATATGGACATGTGGCTCGTTTTCCTGACGCTGATCCTGCTCACCAGATTCTCTCCGCGGGGGAGTCTCGTGAGTGGAGGAGGCCAATGGGCCGACCACATGCCTCGTGGTTGCAGCAGGTTGACCATCATCTCAAGGAGATGGGGATGGGCCTGGCATCTGCCAGGGGGATGGCCAGACGGAGGCCCCTGGAGTACTGGCGGAAAGTGGACGCAGCGACGCGTTGTTCTGGCACATGCTCCCATACCTAACCTGATTGTGGTTCTGGGGGCATCATGTTTGATGAGTTGCCCTGGGGGCAGCGCTCTCGCAGAGTGCGCGAGCGATCGAAACCCAGGCCGGAGCTCGAGCCTATGTGGGCCTTTGGATGTGGCAATTGTACCAGTTTACATACAATACACCACCACCGAAGGTCATTTACTCATCCTATTTTACCTTAAACATGAGCCTGGTGTTGGCGCAGTGGTTAGGGCAGTGTCTTGGGATCCAAAATGTCCTGAGTTCAAGCCCTGTTGAGCCACTGAATTAATACACCAGGGGATTGACTCAGCCTGTCATCCTTCCGAGGTCGGCGAAATGAGTACCAGTATACTGGGCCGGTGTATACCCCGGTTAAAATAGGTGTACCATATCCCTGTGTCGTAAGAAGCGACCAGGGTTGCGTCAGGAAGGGCATCCAGCGTAAAACATGTGCCAAATCACTATGCGGATCATACGGATGATCCGCTGTGGCGACCCCGAACGGGAACAGCCGAAAGAAGAAGATTTTACCTTAAACATAGGGAATTTCAGTTTAAAGTGTCTTGAAAGTGGGTTTTCTTTTGGTCCACAAACGGATTAATTCACTTTCCATTATTTCTTATTGGGAAAATATTTTTTGAATCCGAACTCTTTGCAATCCGAACAGCCTCCAGGAACTAATTAAATTCGGATTCTGGGGGCACCACTGTGTATAGGCAAACAACTATACTCCGATCTGTAGTGGTAGCGCACGGCGGACGCACGGTCGACGCAGACTGCCACGGAGGCCGTATGTAGGTGCACGGCGGGCGTAGGGGAACCGTGCGTCGACCTTGCGTTGCCCGCAGGTAGTCGCACAGACCGCAAGGCCAACGTACGGCGACCGTGTAAATAGTGCGGCTGCCGTAATATTGGAGGGGTTGGGAAAATTAATTTTTCATTGAGAAGAGCTTTCGGCAGCCGCACGGAAAACACAAGCCCACCGTACGCCCTATGTACGGTCGACGTGGAACACATCGACGTCATAGCTTGGCTTGTCAAATTGCTACGGCGAGCGTAGAAATGAAAAAAGTTATAACTCCGCGATTTCATTCCACGGCGACCCTACGACCTGTAAAATATAGCCAAACGGCGTAGGTCCTCCCTGAGGCCACCTCAGTTTCTCTGCGGCCGCCGCACATTTCTGTCAATTCAGAGGGCTTACGGCCGCCGTATCCTCGCCGTAGAGCAAATGTGACTGAGGCCTTACCACCGGAGCAGGTGCACTTCCTGTGCTACTTGCATGTCAACAAATAATTATTAGTAGCATCATCAAACGGACGAAAACAAAAATTTCATTTTCACATATGTTATTAATATGCATCTTCGGAAAAATAATGGGAGGGTTATATTTGTATAAGGACGGTAAGTAGACTATTAAAATGCTTGTAATTATGTTGCCATGGTAACCAAAAATCCTGTTTTTGGCATTATTTAAATATTGCATTCAGAATAGTTAATTAGCTGACATAATATTTTCGGCAGAAATATTTTATATTAAATTAATTAATCTTATTATTTAATGTATAAATGCTATTCCACCTAAAACTTTTACATGTAACCAGGCCTCCAATTGGTCCGTGGAAATTGGGTTCTATATCTAATTTTTTAATGTATGGGTCAATGTGTAAGTGTGCCAAGTTTCATGCTTTTAACACAAAATGCACATTCCACTGCCTTAGCCGCCCCACTATTATGGGTGTGTTTTGTTTAATTGATAACATGGTCACTTGCACATATATTATGCAACATTCCAATGTGGTTTCATGCATACTATAACAACATACGTACCTTTTGCTGTGGAGATCTGCTTCAATGTTGTCGTCTGCTAGTATGCCAATTTGGAAGAGAGGGAGTATTCATTGTTTCAAAATGCATTTTGTAATATTTTTATTACTTTATTTAAACAAGACAATGAAAATGTTATCTTAAATATCCAGCCTGATATTAGTTGTGTACATGATTTTTAAATAAAATAAAATAATTTAATCATTTGACATGTCAACTATTCTATGAATTTTCTTTTAACTATGGGTATTTTTATTGAGAAAAAAAAAGTATTCTCGAAGATAAGGGCCGTATTTATGTATATTTCCAAATTATTTATCTGAGGGTCAGACATATGAGAAACTCAAAACTTCGCAATACCTTTTTAATATATGTGCTAAATCGTTCGGGTCAACATTGGGAGGAAAACAGATTTGACACCACAAACAAGCCCCAATACATTGTATTGCACTCCCTAATAGTGTAAACCATGCAATGGTTTTATAACAAACACAAAGCAATGAAACAATTTGAATAATACTCAACGTATAATGGAAGATTAATATCCATGGTCAAACATATTGTCCTATCTTGGAAAAAAAATGGCGGCCATCTTGAAAAAAATGGCGGCCATCTTGGAAATTTTATGTCAAAAGTATAGTGGCAATTTTCAGTATGTTATTTTCTATTAATGTGCCAAGTTTAGTACTATTTCCATTAAAATTACCCTAACTTTATCATTCTGCATTTTTCATTTTTTCACGAGAGGCGAGTTTCGATTTGAGGGTAGTAGTGGTAAAAAATGCAATTTTTTCC
>NC_140961.1:73144356-73169356 GCF_056783735.1 Eptatretus burgeri | reverse complement strand
TCCTTCACCGACGGGCCAACAAACACATCCAGTCGTTTGTCATTATCGGAGGATCTTGATGGGTCAGATGGCTGAAAACGATGTGCATGTATCCCATGCAGCGGTGCCATTTTGGTGTACACGCATAATGTCGGTATGGTTCTGTGATTTTTAAAATGTTCTTTTCTTTTATTAATCTACTGCCCAGTGCCTTTTGAAGGCAGATGTCTCAATTCATCAGAGAAGCATAATATGGTAAATATTGAAATTCGAATATGGAGCGCTTCCTTGTTATTTATCAGTTATTGGTTGCTCTTTTATTGACTCATCTTCTGAACACATGACACTGCTATTGATAAGAAAACCACGAACCATGTGTATTTGTGGGTGAAGAGGTTTCTCCTCTTTACTATTTCTTTAAAAAAAAAATATATATATTTATTTATTGTCTTTTGTTTTGTCATTACTTTGGGTTTTTTATTCTCGGTGTGCTTGTTTGACACAAAAGATTCATTTAGACCCCAAATGGTCCTATTTTATCACACAAGTGGCAACAACACTGTTTGTACAATATGGTTAACTGCATTGTGAATTTGGAAACCAATCAGTGTGACTTGATATCGAGTTTCCTTCAAGATAAAGATGTATTTCGTCAACAGTATGAATTGAAAACTCAGCTTTCCGATGCTCTGTCCTTTCAATATACATAACCGTAATATTATGGTTTGTTGTGTGCTTATTTGAAAAGTTAACACACACTTTGATCCTTGTAATTTGTGATAACTGCATTTTGTTTCTTATTTCTCTGTGTGTAGGTCTGGTAGAGTGGGCTACCTTTAGACTCGCCAAAGCTTTGCGATGGAATGTTTGTACATACCACTCTTTATGTGATAATGGCTCAACGATATTGAATATATGCACTGAATGATGTAAAAATCTGTAATTATGGGATAGACCTTAATGTAAATACAATCCTAATTTTGATGAATCCTGTCTTATGTATTTTACAATAAAGGAATGGTTTCAGGTGTGTTATTCATTTGTCATGCTTGTTGTTTTGGAGCTATTGATGTCATTGTGGTTGTAAATTGTATCATAATATCCGTTTGTGCATTATTAAACCACAGATGGCCGCATCACTGATTCTCACTCTGACACTGCAACTTAAAGGCAGAAGACAAAGTTAAATTTTTTTTCAAGGGGAAGGAAAGGTGTGATGAATTCGTCGTTAATTCGTTCTTATTGTTGAGCATGTTGGGTCAGGTCAATTAACGCTTCAGCAGCATTTCTGAGGAATGCAACTCGATCGGTGTTGCAGTGCCCCCTATAGCTTAGGAATTTGGAACATTTAAATAAACTGTGCTGGCGATACCTCGCCTGTTTGTTGAAAGGCACTACGGAATCATAATGTGCACTGACTAATGCAAGTAGACAGGACCATGGCTTATTGTCAAAAGGACGGCACACTTTGTGAGGGAGGAGGGGGGTGAGGGGGAGGATGCACATTCTCTATGTAAATGTGTATCGTGTAGCGCCACCTCCAGGTGGGAGAGGGAATGACGAGACTCCACCTTTTACAGTACAGTATTCCTGTCTCCACGTTTTCCAGTGTTGCGGGGAGTTTTGCATTTTAAGCAGTAGGTATGTTTTTGCTTCATGCACGTAACCCGGGTTATTTATTTTTGCGAATGAAGAGCTGCCACTTGCCGATACACCGCCCAAATAAAGGTATACGTCAGAAGAATGTGTTGCATGCTTGGAACAAGATCACCCGTCGGGCAGGTGCTCTGCTAGTAGCCTATAATTCAATTGAAATAAAATAAAGATTTTTAAAGGTTGTAAAATAAAATTAATCCTGGAGGTTAACCGCCACTGATGCGCAGTCTATTGCATCACCCAATCAACCACATCACAATAATTAGTTATTCGTGCCTGTTGTTTGCGTCCTTTTGGTTCATGAAAAAATATTTTCACAAAAAATATAAGTGACCACTATATTCGTTATTGTTGTGTGTCTGTCTGTCTGTCTGTCTGTCCCGAGCATAGCTCCGTGGGTTTTGATCCGATCCTGATGAAATTTTGGTGGGAGGTTTGTATCATGATCTAGTTGTGTTTTCCTGAAAATGGGCGTGGTCCGCCCATTATGGGCGTAGCCACGCCCAAAAAACGCGTGTTTTTAGGGGGTAGCCGATTTCAATTTGCATCTTCTCTTAGGGGATTTGTCGAATCTGACGGGTATCGGTATTTGGTTAGCCCAATGGCACGTGCATAGCCCCATGGAGCTGGATTTTTCATTTTCGTCCCAAGGTCAAGGTCACAAGGTCACGAACTTAGAAAATTGCGATTTTGACATTAGAAAATTTCTTCTCCGAGGGGTTTGTCGAATCTGGCAGGGGTTTCAGTATTTGGTTAGCACAATGGCACCTGTATAGCCCCACGGAGCTCGATTTTTCATTTTCGTCCCAAGGTCAAGGTCACAAGGTCATGAACTTAGAAAATTTCGAATTTTGACATAAAAATCATACGCCCGCCCAAACTTTGAAAGCGGGGATGACAACATTTTTTTATGCATAATCTTGAGGTCATTCCCCACCTAAAGTCTTGAAACCATTTTGCTCTATCTCGAACACCTTGCCCGTGGCGCCCCCTTCAAGTTTGTTTTTATGCTGATTTCATCAAAGTATGAATAAACCAATGTCACCCGCAGGGTGACCTGTATCTTGCCAAAAGGTGACCACGTGTGACTTCTTTAAGGTCACACTGAGGTGAACAGAGCTGCTATCCACCAGGAGCGACTCCTTGAGGAATATCTGCCTACGAGAGATTCCGATGAGAATCGTTCTACAGAGTAACCATGAAAAATATGCGTTTGCCTCATAACGTCACCAAATGACGTCATAATGTCTCAAGCTTGATATATCTTGAAAGCACTCATCGAGGTGTTCAATTTGAGGTACTACACGATATGGTTCCTAAAACTTGAAAATTTGACCTTGGGGTCAAAATATTTCGACCTAAGGCGCTAACCATGGAGGTCAAGGCCAATCGCCACCAAAAACTAATCAGCTGAGTGCCAGACTATATACTACATTCCCATAAAGTTTGAAGATGATTCGATTTAAAAATTACTCAAAAAAATAAGGGTTTCGGCGACCTCCATGATTTACCGCAAAGTGACCTTGACCTTTGACCTTGACCTTTATGTGTGCTGAAGGGTATTGTAATAATACTATGATATGTGTACCCACAAGAGTTTCCGATGAGAATTGTGCTCTACAGAGTGATATAAAGGTGAAAAATCCAATGATTACAGACAAACAAACAAAAAAAGTTACCAAGTAACAGATCTTGCAAAAACTTCGTTTTGGCAAGATAATAATCCGAGGAGTGTGAAATGCCATATTGCCGAAATGACGTTATATTGTTCCTGGAATGTTCCAGAGGAAGTTTTGCACCAAAGGTCATGATCCTTGACCTTTGACCTTTAAAGTTCACAAAGGTCAAATTTTCAAAGTTGTGGGAATCGAACCGGGTTTTCGACCTTCTTCGACGAACTAACTCCAATAAGCTATAGCACGTATCCTGTTTCCTTATTTTAATATCCACAACATTGTTTTGTGACGTTTAAAGGTTATGCACAGGTCAAATTTTTAAAGTTGTTGAACGAAACCTGGTTTTCAACATTTTGCAGCTAATAACCTGTCACTCGTACCACATCATGTTGATCATTTTTATAACTAGGTCAAACATTATCACATTGTCTCATCCTTGACTTCTGAAACAATCTACATCGTCAAATACCGCTCGTGAATATCGTCGTCTTCAGACTTGTATGAAGTCTTAAAAACAGCAAGTTTCCTATTTGGAATGATTTTCAATTTTGTTTGACTGCCAGACAGACAGATGGACAACAAATCAAAAATGACCGCACTGTGGTCACAACCTGCGACAAAATTTGGTAACTGGCCAATTTGGGAACGCGCAGTTTAAGCACTCCTTTAAAGATGAATAGCACGATTGGGAAATGCATATTTACTGCATTGCTGAAACATTAGCTCGACACCTCTCCTCCATGTCATCCTCCGCCATGGTCATATCATAACGAGCTGATTCATCGTATGGTCACGGATTGTTTAACCCCCATGTGGGGTGGTTCAAAAACTGCATCACGATTATTTTGTTCGGGAGATGTTTACTGTGCATGCTGACTGGCTTGATTAAACCTTAATTATAATTTTTATTCGACAATGATTGGATGTTTTTGGGGTCCCTCATCTTGAGTAACACTTGACCCAAACAAAGCCAATGGCAATCTAATGCAACAAACCTGGGCAGTGGAAAATCAGCAAAGGCTTACAGGCCTGATGTCTTTGGCCCACCAGAAAACCAAGATGGCGGTCATATTATTTTGTCTGGGTGCAATGCTGGGTGGAGTCGAGCAACAAATCTGGGTGGTGTCTGGCAGCTGTCCGACAAATGGGTCCACATTTCAAAAGTTGACCCCTAACAAGAACTACCACAACAACAACAACAACAACAACAACAACAGCAACAACAAACATGCGGAGCTCATGTTGACCTGCCACATGTTACAGGTAAAAACTATAAGGGCACTTCGTCGAGCGCATACCTCCGTCCTCAAATGCCTGATCCACGAGAACATATCTGGCCCAATACATTTTTGAAATATCGTTTTTCGCCCTATCTCTCAATGGTGAAGAATCACTTTATAATTCTAGTAGTCGGATTCGGATCTTCACTAAAATCTAATCAATTATTCTGTGTCACACACCCAACCTGTCCACCGAGTTTCATCCGAATCCATCCAGAACTTTTTGAGATATCCTGCTATATATCATTTTTGAGCCCGATCTCTCAATGGTGAAGAATCACTTAAAAAATTATCAGATCCGGATCCGGATCCAGATCTTCACCAAAATCTTCACCAACATCATCTCTCCATGGCCTGTGACATCGTCCAGCTCTCAACGGCCTGTGACATCGTCCACCTCTCCACGGCCTGTGGCATCGTCCACCTCTCCATGGCCGGTGACATCGTCAAACTCTCTATGGCTGATGACATCATCAACCTCTCCATTGCTTATGACATCATCAACCTCTCCATGGCCGGTGACATCGTCTAACTCTCTCCAGCCTGTGACATCGTCCACATCTCCACGGCCTGTGAAACAATCAACCTCTTCTCTCTACGGCATGTGACACCATAAACCTCTTCTCTTCATGGCCTGAGACATCATCGACTCTTCATGGCCTGTGACATCGTCCACATCTTCACGGCCTGTGAAACAATCAACCTCTTCTCTCTACGGCATGTGACACCATCAACCCCTTCTCTCCACGGCCGATGACATCGTCAACCTCTCCATGGCCTGTGACACCATCAAGCCGTTCTCTCCACGGCCGATGACATCGTCAACCTCTCCATGGCCTGTGACACCATCAACCCCTTCTCTCCACGGTCGATGACATCGTCGACCTCTCCATGGCTTTGGACATCATCAACCTCTCCATGGCCTGTGACATCGTCCACATCTCCACGGCCTGTGAAACAATCAACCTCTTCTCTCTACGGCATGTGACACCATCAACCCCTTCTCTCCACGGCCTGTGACACCATCAACCCCTTCTCTCCACGGCCGATGACATCGTCAACCTCTCCACGGCCTGTGACACCATCAACCCCTTCTCTCCACGGCCGATGACATCGTCAACCTCTCCATGGCCTGTGACACCATCAACCTCTTCTCTCCACGGCCGTTGACATCGTCGACCTCTCCATGGCTTTGGACATCATCAACCTCTCCACGGCCTGTGATATCTTCAACCTCTCTCCAGCCTGTGACATCGTCAACCTCTCCACGGCCTGTGAAACAATCAACCTCTTCTCTCTACGGCCTGTGACACCATCAACCTCTTCTCTCCATGGCCTGTGACATCGTCAACCTCTCCACAGCCTGTGACACCGTCAACCCCTTCTCTCCACGGCTGATGACATCATCAACCTCTCCACGGCTGGTGACATCATCAACCTCTCCACGGCTGGTGACATCGTCAACGTCTCCACAGTTGGTGACGTCATAAACCTCTCCACAGCTGGTGACATCATTAACGTCTCCACGGCTGGTGACGTCATCAACCTCTCCACAGCTGGTGACGTCATTAACGTCTCCACGGCTGGTGACGTCATCAACCTCTCCACAGCTGGTGACGTCATTAACGTCTCCACGGCTGGTGACGTCATCAATCTCTCCACGGCTGGTGACGTCATCAACCTCTCCACGGCTGGTGACATCAACCTCTCCACGGCTGGTGACATCAACGTCTCCTCGGCTGGTGACGTCATCAACCTCTCCACGGCTGGTGACATCAACCTCTCCACAGCTGGTGACATCATTAACGTCTCCACGGCTGGTGACGTCATCAACCTCTCCACGGCTGGTGACATCAACCTCTCCACAGCTGGTGACATCATCAACCTCTCCACGGCCTGTGATATCTTCAACCTCTCTCCAGCCTGTGACATTGTCAACCTCTCCACGGCCTGTGAAACAATCAACCTCTTCTCTCTACGGCCTGTGACACCATCAACCTCTTCTCTCCATGGCCTGTGACATCGTCAACCTCTCCACAGCCTGTGACACCGTCAACCCCTTCTCTCCACGGCTGATGACATCATCAACCTCTCCACGGCTGGTGACATCATCAACCTCTCCACGGCTGGTGACATCGTCAACGTCTCCACAGTTGGTGACGTCATAAACCTCTCCACAGCTGGTGACATCATTAACGTCTCCACGGCTGGTGACGTCATCAACCTCTCCACAGTTGGTGACATCATTCACGTCTCCACGGCTGGTGACTACATCAACCTCTCCACGGCTGGTGACGTCATCAACCTCTCCACGGCTGGTGACGTCATCAACCTCTCCACGGCCGGTGACGTCATCAACCTCTCCACGGCCTGTGACGTCATCAACCTCTCCACGGCCTGTGACGTCAATTTTGGGCCTCTCACCGCAGGCAGGTCGGTGGTCTTTCTGTCTTCTACCGTCTCCTCTCCGGTCTCGCCCCTCCCCCCTCCCCCTTGCTGTGTCTGTGATTTGTCCCCACCACATTTCCTCAGGGCGCTCAAGGTCCTTCAACAACCCCCTTCTGGTAAAACTACCAAAATCACGAATCGCTGCTCATCTTCACTCTTTCATTCCTCTTTTTTTTCTCGTCTTTGGAAAAAACTACCTCACTCTCTTCAATCCCATTCTTCCCTCCAGGCTTTCAAAACAGCTGTTCACCACCACCTCTTATCACCCCCCATCCAAATCCTCGATATTTTCTACCCCCGATAATCCACCCCAAGCCCACCTCCTACAAATTCCCTACTTTCCTTCCTGAAAGTCCCTGTAATGTCCATCTTGTATTCCCCACGTTCCCCGTCCCATCCCTCTCCCTCCCCTCTTGTCTCATGCCCCCCTTGATGTGTGTTGTGTGTTATCTCTCATACGAGCCTCGACAAGATATACAAAACAAAAAAAAAAAGAGTTCTTTGAAGATTCTTGTTTTGATTTGATGTACCATACTCTTTGTTGGTGCTGCCAAATACCGTTTTTTGGCAAAAGTTGTACTGGGTGGTTTGCCATTGCTTTCCCAATGTGCATCAAATAAGGTAGCAGCAAATGTACCATTTTTAGTTTTTGGTATGACTCGGATGGGGTTTGAATACATCACTGAGCCTGGTGAAGTTTCTATGATGATGATGATGATGATGATGATGATGATGATGATGATGATGATGATGATGATGATTATTGCTCCCGATGGAAGTGACAGGGTCATGTTATTATCCTATCTGGGGTGTATAGATTCCTTTGGCGTACAAGATAAGCGGAGAATGCCTCAAGGATGCCGGGATTCCTCCAGATTTCTTTCAGTTTCGTGTTAAACAGCAGAAGCAACTATTTAAAAAGGTAATCAGACGTGTTTGTGGTTTATAATATCTTTAAATTCTGGTTGGCCTCTTCTTCTTCGTGGGGCTTGCCCCTCAAAACGCCACGATAAGCGATTCATACACGTCAACGCGGCGTTTGTCCAAGGAGGAAAGACCCATTGGAGAGAGGGGATATCATTTTTTTTTTGGTATTAATTTTGTTTTGTAATAACATTAGTATGATGCGAGTAATAATAATTGGTTAGTGGGCGCCAGCAGTGTTGGTTCGCGGGCGCCAGCAGTGACCACTATTTTTGTTGTGTCTGTGTGTCTGTCTGTCTGTCTGTTTGTGACTCTCTCCAGAGCATAGCTCCGTGACGTTTGATGCAATCTTAATGTAACTTGGACACAAGCTAGATATCATGGTCTAGTTGTGTCTTTTTGTATGAGGGGCGTCCCACACCCCATTGTGGGCGGAGCCATACCCACTTGAACTTTTTATTTATTTATATTTTTTCTCTTTTTATTTATTTATAACTATTTATTTTTTTATTTTTTTTCAGTTTCTGCGCTGGTGTTGCTTTGAAACTTTGACCGGATTTCATCCCTCATTTGAACACCTTTTTAAATGAGAAAAAGTACGGGCTCACCTTGCATCGTTGGAATTCATTTTTCAGGAACACCATCTCACTCTTGTGTTGCATGAAAAACCTTCTTCGCACATTTCATCAAATAACTCCAAACATTTGATTTCATCGTCATTGTACATTCGATCCCACCTTCGATGGAAACACCGTTGAACCCCATTACAAGTCTCATCGCAATTTACCAGAACTTTCTTTCACCCTTGATTTGTTTTAAATATGGAGGCTTCAACTCCCAACTGAGTTACAATACATGTTGTGTCCTCAGCTCAAATCCTCCTTCTTCTTCTTCTTCTTCTTTCGTATGCAGAACATGGTTACAGGTTGCATCATTGACTGAGGGTGAGGTTGTGCCACTGATGTAACGCCCTCTGTCGGTTCGAGCTGGAATTTGTTCAGGGTGCTGGCAATAGCTCGCCTGTTCTTTGCGAAGGACACCGTGGGATCTTTAACATCTATCAACTGATGCTGACACATGGAACGCCCAGTTTAATGTCTATCCGTGTGACGGCACACACATTGATGAATCGCCCTGCCTGTGAAACATTAGGATGACACTTTGTTGCTGGGTCGAGATTCAAATCCGTGCCAGATGGCTCAGAGGCAAGTATGCGTACCTCTTGGCCATCCTGCCAGCTCCTTGGCTCAACTCTAATGGGACACAAGACTTGTATTCGGGTATTTTTTTATCAGCAGGATGAGTCTTATGGTTCCTGGAAAACAATGTTACCATAACTTGTACACTTCGAAGGGCATTCAACGAAGTCTTATGGTACAAGGCAGCAATACGTGCTGCTGGAAAAAATATTTTATACAAGTATGTGTCAACCCTCAGGAGAGTCAGAAAACAACATCTTTCTAATCTCAAGTCTGAACTCTCAAACCTCTCTGCCTCCTCCAAATCCTGGTGGCATCTAATCAAAATCTGTTTCTGGTGTATGTTCCCCCTCCATCCCCTCCCTTACCTCAATTGGCCACACTGCTGACACCGCACGTAAAAAGGCTGAATGCCTAAACTCGGTGTTTGCATCTAAATTTTGTTTCCAAAACTCATCGCTTTCTGGACCCACCTTACCCAGTCACACCCAGCTGTCCCTGGACTCCTTGTCCTTTTCTCCTGACAAGGTGGAGAGTTTGCTATCAAACCTCGACTCAGATTTTGCAACTGGTCCAGACGGCATCAGCCCACGTGTCATAAAAACCTGCTCCTCTGCTCTTGCTCACCCTCTCTCTGTTCGATTCACCCTCTCATTTGCTCAAGGTCATCTGCCATCTGCTTGGAAATCAGCAAACGTTACCGTTCTGTATAAAAAATGTGAAAAAACAGATCCCTGCAAATACAGACCAATTAGCCTTCTCCCTATCATCAGCAAGGTTATGGAATCCATCATCGCTTCAGACATTAAATCCTTCCTCTTCTCCAATGGCTTGATTTCCGATCATCAACTTGGTTTCAGACCAGGTCACTCTACCCTGGATATGCTGCTTCTGCCCTCCCATCAATGGATGGAGGTCCTCAATGCCAGACATGAAATCAGAGACATATCCTTGGACATTTCGCGTGCTTTTGACACTGTATGGCACCCTGCCCTGCTCACCAAACTCTCTTCCTATGGTATCCAAGGCCATCTCCACTCATGGCTCGCAGACTTCCTCTCCTGTCGCAGTCAACGTGTGGCCCTAAATGGAGTTCTTTCATCCCCTCTTCCTGTCCAGGCTGGAGTTCCTCAAGGTTGCGTTCTGGGCCATGTTCTTTTTCTGGTTTTCATCAATGATCTCTCCGACTCTCTGGAAAATCCTCTTTATCTCTTTGCTGATGACTCCACTCTCTGCCGTACCATCTGTCATCACTCAGACCGGCAAGCAGCAGCTTCTTCGCTCACTGCAGATCTGGATAAAATCACAAACTGGTCCAACACGTGGAACATGTCTTTCAATCTGGACAAATCTCACACTCTCACCTTGTCTCAACAAAAGGATTGTTTAGAACCCCACCTCTTCCCCCCATCCACTTTCTCAACAATCCTCTGGAAGAAGTCCTTTCTTTGAAGCTTCTATCTGCCATGACCTTTCCTGGGAAAGCCACATTTACAACCTCGCCTCCAAAGCCATTCACTGACTGGGAATCCTCCATCGTGCAAAGTCCTTCCTCGGCCCACCTGAGCTCCTGACCACATACAAAGCTTTCATCCATAGTCTGATGGAGTACTGCTCTCCCCTCTGTGCCGGTGCTCCTGCCTCTCACCTTTCTCGGCTTCACGCTGTGGAAACCAAGGCATTTAGGATCATTGGTATCTCCCGCGATGAGGCTGTCTTTGGGCCTCTCATTCACCGCAAACAGGTCAGTGATCTTTCTGTCTTCTACTGTCTCGCCCCACCCCCCTGCTCTGTGTGCAATATGTCCCCCCCCCTCCATATTTCTGCAGGGCGCTCAAGGTCCTCCAGCAGCCCCCTTCTGGTAAAACTATCAAAATCTCGAATGACTGCTCACCTTCACTCTTTCATTCCTCTTTTTTCCCCGCCTTTGGAAGAAACCCCCACATTCTTCAATCCCATTCTTCCCTCCAGGCCTTCAAAATAGTTGTACACCACCACCTCATATCTTTCGCCATCCAAAATCATGATCTTTTCTACCCCCGTTAATCCACCCCAATCCCACCTCTTTCAAATTCCCTGTTTTCCTTCCTGAAAGTCCCTGTTGTGTCCATCTTGTATTCCCCATGTTCCCCATCCCATCCCTCTCCCTTCCACAGATCTCCTAATGTCTCTGTTCCCCACTGTTTTGTCCTTCCCTCTCCCTCCCCTCTTGTCTCCTCGCCCCTTGTTGTGCGTTGTGTGTTAGCTCTCATACGAGCCTCGACAAGGTATACAAAAAACTATATAAAAATAGAAAACAGCGTGATATTTATTGTTAAAGATGTGGAAGTTTTGTTTTTGCATCGAGCAACTGACATGTTATCTCCATCCTTTTCTCCTGTGTTTTCTTTCTCCGCACTTCTTCTCTTGCATAATGTTCTTTTCAAAAAGAGAAAGTAAAAAAAACAACAAAATCCCATAATTCGTTGTGCCCTCACACTCCCAATGCTCATTCTTGAACATCCTTTTCCTTCTGATATCTTCTTCCTTACTCGCAGAACTCCAATCCGATGTTCCATACTCTCTGATGAAGAGAGTAAAATGGTTCTACTGAAGCAGGTTCTCGGCTTGAGGTCATGGTGTGCGGTTTGCCATCCCTCTCCCAACAGTAGTAAGGTGAAAAATTTGTTCATGGTTTTGGTCATAGCTGGTCTACTCTTGGCGAAGGACACCGTGGGATCTTTAATATCCCAGAGACGGCACGCATGTTGATGAAACACCGGGATGACGGTTTATAGCTGGATCGGGATTCGAATCCAGGCTAGACAGGTTAGAGGTAAGTGTGCATACCTCAAGGCCATCTTGCCAGTGGTTTTTTGAAACATAATAAAAGTGTATAATTGTTTTTGAAAGCCATTGTTTCATTAAAACATTCGCATTCCTAAAACTTCTATTCACATCCTTTTGAGTGCAAAGTTAAAAAAAATAATAAAATATTAAAAGAAAACTTTGGAGAATGATCTTAGGTCACCAAAAGAGCAGCTACCCGCATTGCAAACCCAAGGATTGGGATGCCAATGAAATGAGGGATGGGGGTGGCAGAGAGACTTTTTCTATTTAAATTTTCTTTATGGATTTATTTTGGGAGAGATAAGGAAAATAGTTACACAGAAATGAAAGTGGGCAGCGAATGTAAACTTGGACGGACAAAAGGAGGAATTGATTGTACGAAGGAGAGCACGAACAATGAACACAAACAACAGTGTACCAAGATGCACTGAAGTTAAAGGTAGCAAAATAAACACAAAGGACATTTAAAATGTTGAAATGACGACTTTGAGGAGAAGGGGAACAAAAATGGGTCTTGAAAACAAGGGAGGAAGCTTGTGGAGCATGTGAGGCTCATGCCGTACCAAGAGAACCAATCAAATGAAGTATCCAAAGACTTATGGGATTCTCAAGGACAGCGATTAATACAATGTCTGAGATTGTAAAAACGAAGTTACACCTGGTGGAGTGAAAAATAATCCAACAAGTTGTACTGAGCTTTGCAGGAGCTAAGCGGGCTTTGTCTGCATCGCCAAGAAGCTGGAAATGGACGAAATCAACAACGATTGGATGGGATCGTCTGAATGCACTCTTGCTCCTGCATGCACACCATTGAATGGAGTTGATCTGCTATGATTATTAACTTTTACAATTTCTTGCTCAATGACCATCCTTGACACTTTTCCAACACATCCTTTAATGACTCATGTTTGAGTTTGAATGAGCATTTTGAGAAGATTGCTGCCATCATGCTCATCCCTGATCTCCAGATAGAGGCCTGAAAGTGCTCCTCAGCAGTGTCCTCAACTACTCCAAAACGTTTTATTTTCATAACAACTTGTCCTTATTTTGATGGGAATTTTCTGTAACTGTTCTCCTCATCAGCTTGTACCTCTTTGATGATGTGCCATCCTAGCTTGGTGTTTGCTTAATCGTTAAAGGTGGCTGGCTTAAGATCTTTGGGTCTTGAGTTCAAGCTCCTGTTGTGCCGTTGCATCACACCAGGTGGGTTGACTCAGTTTGTTATGCCTTCCGAGGTTGTCAAAATGAGTACCAGCTTGCTGGAAACAGGGGGGCACTGCATCAGTGGTACAGCTGTGCTCCTAGCCAAGATGCAACTCACAGGCTGCATACAAAATGATCATGTACACATCCTGATTATCTTTGTCATCTATTCTCGATATACAGATCTTTCGGCCTCCAACTCTGCTGCTTTGTACAGTCCAGATGGTCTTGTTCTTGTCCTTGCAATGGGATCTCCTGGTTGGTGGGAGCAGAAAACAAGGGCTTCTTTCCAAGAGCCTCAAGGTATGGTTTAATAAGCAACAGAAAAATTGAAGTCTGCTTCTCTGTTTTCATAAAACTCTCCTTGCAGCTGATTTGCCCCAAAACTCTTGTTCAAACTTGAATGAGCTATAACAATATGGGGGTTCATATGGTAACAAATTTAATAGCTCTTGAAACGCACAATGATAGCTTGTTCTGTTGTTAGTTTCCATTAACGCGTTGATGCTTTTGTCTGGTGCTCGGTGACAAATATTAGCAAAGAGTTTGGCTTTTCACCAACAGTTGAGTGATCACAGCGAGCTTAAGGGAGAGCTCAAAGTCAAACAGCTTGTATAGTCAATGCTGTGAAGCTATAACAATGTAATGGTGTTAACAGTATGTAGTTTTAGAGGGAGTACATTTGCTTTTGTTTTCAGCCTGTTGTCATCCATTTGCATTCGCTTGTATCTGCTCGCAAGATCCCATGACACCTTTCAAAACCAATTGGTCATAAAGTTTTGGTATCCTGGCTAAATTCCAAAATCTTGCTTCAAGCTACAAGGATACTGCATCGGTGGTCTAATTGTACTATTGGAATGATACAACTAGCAGATAAAACTATTAAGTGAACATATGCTCGCAGTACCTTGTGCATGTCCTTCGTCTTCCAATAAAGTGCAAAAACCTCTAATAGTCTGAGGAGGAGTATTATCACACTGAATTATGTTAAAGATCTGATATGTTTCAAACACGGCAGGTACATTCCGTTTTTTGGTCCCTTCGAAGAATTTCTACTTCAAGTTTCAGGGATACGGAGTTAGTGGTCTCATTGTACCTTCTTGTCGAAGTGACCAGCAAGTTGCATTGTGGAGTGAATCCCACTCAAATTATGTGTTTTTATCAGATAAACTTGTTTCCAAAAGGATTTTTTTTTTCATCCATGTATTTTCTTTCTGTATTCTGTACTTATTCTTTCCCCCAAGAAAGTTTTAACAGCTGTATGAGAACATTACATTCAAAAATGTCCAGATTTCAAATCGTATTCCCATTCCTGAGAGGTAATGCTTTTTCCTTCATTTCAAACATAAACATGACAGTGTATCATCCCATCCGAACCCCCCCCCCAACCCCCAAAAAAACCTAACAAACGATGGAAGCAACACAGCTACAAAGTGGGCATCTCGTAGTTTTTTTCAGTATATTCTGAAAAAAATGGTCTTTTCTGGAGGCTGCATTGAGGCTTTTAGTGCTTCACGCATAAGCTCGCCATCTTGGTCCGGCAGGTCCTGAATTCTCACAGACTGCCCAGAAACTTTCATTTTCCTCTCGAGGCCCCAACACAGAGCCTGGGAAAGAGGGTGGGGATGGGGGGAGTGAATGAAAAGCAATGCATGTTGTATCTTGGAACATAACGTTATATTTGCCTGTGTACCCAGACCGACACTTATTGTGTACCGACCTGCACGTGTTTGGTACGTGGGTGCAGCGCTCCATGTGTGCTGAGCAACACAGAAAGCACTTCACACAAAAGACCATGACCCTCTTCCAGCTCACCATAAATGCAAGCTACCGCTGCTGCTTTCATGAACACGCTGACCACCTTGGGTGCCCAGGATAAGCCCAACTTTCTGCAGGTACAGGTGAATAGCATTACACTCTAACAACAAAGACCTGATTATCGACTAATAACAATATACCATTATTCCATTTTACTTATTGACAAGTTAACCTCGGCGGCCATGATTTGTTAAAAGATGACCAGCCTCAGTGGTGTAATGGTTAGTGTCCACTCTGAGTCTGGGATGTTAGCAGATTGAAACCCCCTGCTGAGTCACACTAAAGACAGGCCTCGATTGGCCTAATGCCTTCCTGCTGCATCAAAGTTCATTCTAAGTATAACCATCTTTAATGTCTTTGTTTGTTCATTTTATGTTTTTTGTTTTGCTCTCCAACCATTTTCAGTTTCAAGAATTCTCTTGTTGCTGGCCTTATAGTCTTTGTAAAAGTCTTTGTAAAAACAGTTGTTTTTTGTCCCACATTATCTAAATACCTAAAAGAATTGGTTGCTTGAGTGACGAGGGAAAGAGCTTTATCAGTTGACAAATGGCAGGCAGCAGAAAGTGCAGCATTAAGGACACACAGTCTGTAGGCATGAGTGACTCCGAGGACACCTTCTTGTTTCACAAGCGACTCCAGGCACAACTCCCAAGCCTGCCAAAGCAAAATAAACCGTTGAGCAGCTCCATTTTGAGATTTAACATTAAACCAATTACCAGATATCATTGAAAAGACCATTCTACAACAAACAAGATCTCAAAAAGAGCTTCCAATGCATGACAACTTTTCGTTTGCTAACTTGTTCTTATTTAACACCAGCAAAGGTACCCGGTGTTGCTGGCCGATGCTGGGTCCCTCTTCTCACACCTTCCCCTCCCTCTGCACTCCTTCCCACCCCTTTCCTTCTCCCACCTCCTTATACCCCATCCCCCTCCCCCCCTCATACCCCACACCCTCTCTCCTCCCACCTCTTAATGCTCACAGTAGCTTCTGCATGGGTCTTAAGGGTCTTATGGGTCTTTAGGGTCTTAGAAGTTGAAAGTCTTAAAGGATCTTAGGGGTCTTAAGGATCTTTGGGGTCTCCAGGGTCTTCTGGGTCTTAAGTGTCTTTGGGGTCTTAAAGGATCTTTGAGGTCATAAAGGGTAATACAGGTCTCTGGGGTTTTTGGAGTCTTAAAGGGTGTTAGAGATCTTTGGGATATTTGGGTTTGAAAGGGTCTTTGTGGTCAAAAGGGTCTTCAGAGTATTAGGGGTCTTCGAAGGCTGAAGTGGTGGATGAAAATACCTTGAGGCTAATCCCTGGGTCAGTCTTGGTCTGTGTGCCAAATTTGGTGGTTGTCAGCCCAGTTTGCTTTGCAAAAAATGTGAACATATTTAAATACAGATAGACAGACAGACAACTTTTATTTACTCGTGGGAAACCCATGGGCATAGGACATGCATGATATTTGGACATCTTGAGTTAGATGCTGCACATAGATTCTTCCAAAATGGGTTCTGGCAATTCATCAGATCCAGAAATGATGTGTAATGTATACAATTTATTTACATCACAAAACATGTGAATACATAATATGTGAAATACAGTTTGTTTATAAATCCCAGATATCTGAAATGGCCGTGTTTGGAGCAGAGCTGAATTGCAACTTTGGATATTGCGATATTTTCCATCATTACCTTGATAATGTTGTTGTAATCGAACAGGTATGGCAAATAGTGGAGGTAATTGGACTTTTCCCTTGGAGTGACACAGTGTAAATCCATCCCCTTTTCCTGTTGATTAATTTGTGAAATATTTTGCAGAACAGCACACAACATGGTGAGGTCAAAGGACCGCAATTATGCTGTTGGTAAATATTATCGGATACTTTGTCCGATTTATTAAGGCTGCTGTTGTATATGTTTGCTGAGCATGCATTACCCTCCAAAGTCTTCGTTGCTCAGCATTTCGTGCAAGTCGATGTTGAAGTTGATCAGTCATCTCATTCTCCCACCTCATTCTTTTTCTTGCTGCATCCTGTGCAAGTCTGAGTTGAAGTTGATCAGCCATCTCATTATCTTGCCTCATTCTTTTTCTTGCTGCATCCTGTGCAAGTCTGTGTTTCAGTTGATCAACCATCTCATTCTCTTGCCTCATTCTTTTTCTTTCTGCTTCCCATACAAGTCTATGATGACGTTCATCAGCTGATTCATTCTGTTCCTTCATTATTTTATTCATTTTTGAAATGTCAGTTCCAAACTCAATGTGTCACATCCTCTGGTTTAACGTCCCTCACCATACATGCTAAACACCAGGATGGTAGTTTATATGGCTGGGTTGGAATTCTAATCCTGGCAAGGTAGCTTAAAGCCAAATGTGAAATCCTTTTCGAGTGAAAGCTATCCAGGCAGGCCATAAAATAACAAATGCAATGCAAATTATTATTTGAAATAATACTTTACTTTTACTATGCTTAAGATGTGTGACGTCATCATATCAACATCATCCTGCTTCACATAGGAGCTTTATGCTTGTGTGACTGGGATCAAAGAGTACTGAAGACTTGCAAGTTTTTATTGTGATTAGGTCTAAATAGTTCAATATTTTATTGTGACGACTGTCGAACGAATACAGCTCAAATGGAAAAGTCCCTGGAAAAAAGTGTTGTGGGCAGTGTATGTAAGTATGACACCCATCTGTCTGGCGAAAACCGAAATTACTCTTTTCATTTGTGTGCAGCACACAAAAGAACATTATTTAATAAGAGATTTAAAATAAACTTATTTAAACTGTACATGTACATAACTTCTAAATCCATACATTACTAAAACTCTCATCTTTTATGTATGTTCCCGAAATACAGCCAAAACGGTACACGATAGCGCAAAATTTTTAGTGCCACCTTACCCACCATTCTCCTGCGGTGTGCAGTATCAGGTGTCGTCAAAATCGGGCAACGAAAAAATTATTAAAAAATCAATTCCCGATTCAGTCAAGTACTCTTCGGGAGTATTTGATCAATGCAAACAACCTCAGTGGTATAGTTCGCTGGAACTATCTTTTTTTTAATGATTTTTTAATCAACCGCTGTCACAACGGGAACCCTACAGGTTCACGGGTCGTCTAGTCTTCTTCTTATTATTTCGCCTGCTCCCGTTAGGGGTCGCCACAGCGGATCATCCATATGATCCGCATAATGATTTGGCACAGG
Source organism: Eptatretus burgeri (assembly GCF_056783735.1). Classification (NCBI taxonomy): domain Eukaryota; kingdom Metazoa; phylum Chordata; class Myxini; order Myxiniformes; family Myxinidae; genus Eptatretus; species Eptatretus burgeri. The sequence continues at coordinate 73,151,153 of NC_140961.1, read as the reverse complement.
TTTTATGCCGGATGCCCTTCCTGACGCAACCCTGGTCGCCTCTTACGATACAGGGATATGGTGCACCTATTTTAACCGGGGTATACACCGGCCCAGTACACTGGTACTCATTTCGCCGACCTCGGAAGGATGACAGGCTGAGTCAACCCCCTGGTGTATTAATTCAGTGGCCCAACGGGGCTTGAACTCAGGACCTTTTGGATCTCAACCACTGCCCTAACCACTGCGCCAACACCAGGCTCGTTCACGGGTCGTCTAGTAATAACTAAAATATCTCTCAGGAATTTTCTCTCTAATGTTTATTTATTTCACATACGGCAATATGTGAATTATATTGTTGTGGATCTCCGCCCGCCGGCGTGCGAACCACCGCGTTTAATCAATAGCGATCGCTTCGCCCACCGAACAGACAATCCAGTCGCGGCTTTCCGGATCAACGCCGAAAACCAGCCACGGGTGTGCTTTCGACCACACCACAACCTTGTCCGTACTCTACCCGCACTACAGGGTCCAATCGCCAAATCTTCGATTTACCTAATTATTCACGCGGGCAGACTACCGAGAGATTGTACCTCAACGGGACCTGCTTGGAAATGAGCCGCTTAAGCAGCTCGCGCCGTTTTGGGATAACCGAGCGGGGTGTTATCGCGAGGCCCCGCTGGACCCGATTCTATTATCGGCTATTTAATAACCAACTATATTCCGAGTGCAATATGGCAGTTCAATCAAGGGAAAGGACGCAATGAACGGGTGACATTTAAACAAGCACATTTATTTCACAACCAAACATGCACGTATACGGTCAAAGATGCGGTTATGCAGTCATGCATGCAAACAATGCACGTATTCAATCATGCAATGAATGGGGGTAGGGACAAGACGCGAGCAAGACAAAGAGCTACCACTGTCTATTTATTATGTACAGTCACTTATCGACAGTTCTACTTAAAGACATGGCGCCACAACGTTCATGCAAAAGAAACAAAGGAAAAACCCCAGGACAGACGAGGGGAAGACTGGACCTCTTGGGGTCTTTATAAACACGCAGCCGTGTAGACCGCAAAGGCTCCGAGAGACCGGGCTGGCTGCCTTCACCCTCATGGTGACTTGCTCGGGCGACCCTCGACGTCCCCTCTCCAACGACCCATGGTAAGGCATGGGACGGCAGGCCACGCACCTTGGCTCCGCTGCGCTCCTCTCTCTCCAGCTCCCTACCGCGGCTCCACACACTGCCCACAACTCCGACACGACACTCTCTCCTCTCCTCCACACCTTGCGTTCAGCGCGCCCTTTTATATTCACGGTGCCTCGCCCCTCCCTTTGCCCCCCCTCTTCCAGCACGCGCGCGAAGCTTCCAGAAGCAGGGTGTTTTCCTCACCGAATCGGGGCCTTTCTTTTATGTCTTCATAGCTTTCGTCTTTTCCGCACGTGTTTGTCGTTGGGGGGAGGGGTGAGGCCGTCGTCCGTTCTCCCCCGATGAATTCCCGGCTTCTCGCAATCGTGATGAGGTGGAAATGCGGTGGTGGTGTGGTTGGCATTATGGTGGCGTGGCTGGCGTTTTGTGGTGATCTTGATGGTGGTGTGGCTGGCGTTTGTGGTGGTCGTGAGGGTGGTGTGGCTGGCATTTGTGGTGGTCGTGAGGGTGGTGTGGTTGGGCGGTGGTGGTTAAGGTGGTTGTTGTGAAGGCGGCTGTTCATTGTCTGTGGGGATGTTGGCGGTTGACGAGAAGGTGGTTGTGGTGATCGTGGTTGTTGTGGTTGGTGGCGCATTGTGGTGGTAGTAATGGCGGTTGGTCCAAAATAACGATAGCAAAAGAAAAACGGCTAACTCAAAGATCACAGCCCTGCACACGAATAATTTCCCGTTAAACATCGGTGGGGAAATCTATCTAAACACAGACTTATCGACATAACTGATCTAAGGACCTATATGGTGCTCTGCGAATTTCCACAGCCGTAACAATACGTTAGGAAGGTGTTCAATATTATTTCAATTTTAGGAAGGTGTGCCTCATGTTTTGTACACTGAGTGTATATTTATATTTTGTCGTATAATTCATATTTATATTTTGTAGTATAATTTATCTTTTGTCATCAAATTTATATTTATATTTTGTATGATAATATAATTCATATTATACTTTGTAGTATAATTTATGTTTATATTTTGTCATATAATTTATATTTCTATTTTACAGTAGAATTTATATTTATATTTTGTAGTATAATTCATATTTATATTTTGTCGTATAATTTATGTTGATATTTTGCAGTATAATTTATATTTACATTTTGGAGTATAATTTATATTTATATTTTTTGTAATATAATTTATATTGATATTTTGTCATATAATTTATATTTACATTTTGTTGTATTATTTATATTTTGCAGTATAATTTATATTTATTTTTTGTAGTATAATTCATATTTATCTTTTGTAGTTTAATTTATATTTATATTTTGTAGTATAATTCATATTTATATTTTGTAGTATGATTTATATTTATTATATATTTTGGAGTATAATTAATATTTATATTTTGTCATATAATTTATATTGACATTTTGTCGTATAATTTATATTTATATTTATGAGTATAATTTATATTTATATTTTGTAGGACAATTTATATTTATATTTTGTAGTATTATTTATATGTTGCAGTATAATTTATATTTTGAATTTATATTTTGTAGTATAATTCATATTTATATTTTGTAGTATAATTTATGTTTATATTTTGGAGTATAATTTATGTTTATATTTTGGAGTATAGTTTTTATCCCCCACCGCGTGGCGGAAGGGGGATATTGTTGTCACCCAGGTCGTCTGGCTGTCCGTTTGGCTGTCCGTCCGTCCAGGCGTCAACATTTATAGCTGTGAGTGTGATAACTCATAAACTGTTTGCCGTATCGATTTCAAATTTGGGTCACATATGTACCACCTGAAAAGGAAGAACCCTATTGATTTTGGGCGTGGCCGGATCCAAGATGGCCGACTGGGGTGGCCATCTTGAAAAAAATGTTTTTTCACCATATCGATTTGAAATTTGAGTCACACATGTACCACCTGAAAAGGAAGAACCCTATCGATTTTGGGCGTGGCCGGATCCAAGATGGCCGACTGGGGCGGCCATCTTGAAAAAAATGTTTTTTCTAATAAATGGAAAACCGCTTATCTGATTTAAATTATTTTTAGTTACTACGTTCCTCACCCCTGGGGAACTTTTTCGAGATGATGACCAAATGGTGTCTTGTTTCCAATTCACCTCCCTCATTATCTGGAATATGCATGACCTTTTTCATTCAATGGCTGGGGATTCCCCATCTCTGATGGTATATTTTTTTTGCATTTCTACATGTTATAAGTGATTTCCAACAAAAAAACATGCCAAAATTATAATTGCGGCTGATTTTGGAACTTCACGCAGAAGAGGTATTAAATTGATGCAACAACAAATAAAAGTCCCAATTTCTGCTTGTATTTGTTTATACACTGTGAATGCAGTGTACCTGGAGAAAATGACAGCTACTTGTCAAAAAAAATGGCAATTTTTATGCCATTCTGCCAAAAATTGACATTTTTTGTCAAATAAAAAGTGGTCCAAGTTGTGCCATCACTAGTACCAACAACTGCCCCTAATGACAGAGATACTACAGCCTCTCATTTAGCAATTTAGCATGCAAGGGTACAAAATACCAGAAATGACCATGACTGTGAAACAGCCCATATATGTTTGTATGTATTGTTACGGTGCCGGTGGTCGGCCGCGAGCCGACCGCTCTGATGGAGCCGCAAGTCGAGTCGGCCCGACCGATCGCCCAGAATATAGATCGCCGCCCGGATAACTCCGAGGCCGACGGGTCCTTGTGCGAGAACCGTGAAGGGTCAATTTTTCCACCACGTTGTACAGGGTTATTTGCCAATTCTTCAAAATACCTCGAGACCACGTGGCGATCCACCGAGCTTCCACACCCTCGATGGAACTCGTACGATACAAGCCGCTTAAGCGAGCTTGTCCCGTGCGCGATTCCAAGCGGCTTAATAACCAAGAACCGTCGGTCCGAATGTCCCCCTTTTACGGCAAACCAACGGCTTTCTAATTACCAACACACGAAATGCTCAGTCAATGAAAGAATTGACGCGACGAGCTGAAAATATTTAACAATTGGGGTATTTATTAATAATAATGGGGAACTAGGGAAGCAGGCCCATCGCTAGGGGGGGCTTTTGGGTGCAATGCCCCCCATGGCGCATCTGGTGCCCCCCCACTTGTACGCCACCCATTTATGCCCTGTTGCACCCTGTGAACAACTTGGTGTTTAAGGATGAGCGCCCACTGTGAACTCCTTGCTGTTTAAGAGTTCACCTGTGTGAACCAAAACCCTTATTCCAGATGTTCAGTGTCGTGAATAATAAGGCCTTCTTGGATAAACTGTTCTTTAATAATATCCTTCTTTGAATAAGAGTCAAGAGATAAGTGTGCGCTTCCCAGCGCATCTCCAAAAGCAATTGGCAAGACAATACAGTCCAAGACCACAAGATAAAAGATAATAACGCAAGCACCAACGCCAGCAGCCAAGACCTCGTGTCGAATGTCGATGTTGTGGGTGGTTTTATATATATATATATATATATATATATATATATATATATATATATATATATATATATATATATATATATATATATATATATATATATATATATATATATACACACACACACATCATGGATCATTTCGTTTTAAGGAATAGCCAATCACGGTATTCGATATGGAGACCCTGTTGAGCAGGTTACCTGATTGGTTGTAAGTTAGTTATAAATTTAATACAGTCATAATATGATGAAGGAAAAGACATAAATTTACATTATTAAAGATGAAGTGCACGTGCACCACATGACCTTCACAACCCGTCAACCCTCCATCTTACAAAAGTAATTTTATAATAAAAATTAAAAATATGTGTTTGCAATCGTGCTTACATTTGAAATTATGCAGATATAACCTGTTTTTCATGCATGCATCATTTAATAAATAAAACCGTCAACCGTCAAATGTCGCGAGTCGCAAGATTAGTGACGTGAGTCACGAGGGACGAATCACAGAGCGCTACCTTGCAGCAGGAGAAAAAGACGTGGATGATGGATATTCGAAAATGGCTCAGAAAAGGAAAAAATGCAAGCGACGAAAATGAAGAAGATGATGAAAGACATGTTGTGGGAGGAGTTGGCGGAGGAGGAGGAAAAGACGATCATGTCGATGAAATACCGACAGAAGCTGGCCAACCTGGCCAAGCCAGCAACGTCAGCCCTGCGGCTGGAGCCCCAGCGCAGGCAGCCGAGTTTCCACGCTCGGCGGCGGCCTCGGGATCGGGTGTGACTGTCAAGCCGATTCCCGATGATCTTGGAAGTGAGAGACCGAATCAAGTTGTTTTACAGCGGTACCCTGTCCATCTGTTGCAGAACAAGAGTCGCTCGTTTGTGTCCTCGTGGTACCAGACTAATGAATGGCTGGAATACAGTGTGCAGACAGATGCAGCATTCTGCTATCCATGTAGGAAGTTTAACACCGCACGTGGCCCAGTGGACTCTACTTTCACAGTGCGAGGCTACCGGAATTGGAAACATGCCTTTGAGAAAGGCAGGGGGTTTCACAAACACGCAACTTCAAAGGAACATTTAACTTGTGTTTTGAGGTGGAAGGAGAATGAGAGGCGTATCGATTGTGGTAAGGAGATTTCCACACTCCTCAATGCTGACCAGCTAAATAGAAACCAGTACTATGTGTCTGCTCTTATAGATGTTGTGGGATTTCTCGCCGAAAATCAGATACCTTTTAGAGGGAGCCTTGATCATTTTGAGGATATGTCATACGGGCACAGTGGGCTCTTTCTCTCGCTTTTAAATTACACACTCAAAAAAGACACCGAGCTTGCCGAAATAATAAAGCATATCCCACGAAACGCAAGCTATACCAGTCCGGAAATGCAGAATGAACTGATCTGCACATTGAGTAATGTTGTGACGGATGCCATCGTGGAAGAAGTAGGCACATTGTGGTTTACCATCAAGGTGGATGGGACGAGGGACCCCACTGAATGTGAGAACATATCAATCATCATTCGCTTTGTATCCGCATCAAATGAAACAATAGAGCGTCTACTCACAATAGCTACAGCCGACGCTGGAGATGCAAAAACATTGACAGACCTAATAATTGCAGAGCTGACAAAAACAGGACTTGACACGTCAAAAATATTAAGTCAGGTGTACGATGGGGCTTCGGTAATGGCTGGGAAGCACGGTGGGGTGCAAAAGTTGTTGCAAGAGATATTGGAAAGAGAAATCCCCTATGTGCACTGCTTAAATCACCAACTCCATCTGGTAGTTGTCCACGCACTGGCAGCAGAGAAAGCTGTCACTTATTTCCTCGAGGTTTGTTGTTGCCTGTACAAATTCTTCAGAAAGCCCACTGTTGCTGCACAGTATAAAGGTGAGCGGTTAAAACGACTTCTTAATCAAAGGTGGATGGGACATTTAGCCACCTTGTCTGTGATCATAGGATCTTTAAAGGATATCACATCCTTACTGTCGGAGATTGATGCAGAGCGCGCCTACGGTGCAGAGATGAGGATGGAGGCTATTGGGCTTTTGCGGGAAGTCTCTGGGCCTGCCTTCATGTTCATTGCTGTCTTTGTACAAAAACTGCTGATGTTGTTAGATGGCCCTAACAGACTCTTGCAGGCAGAGGACATGGATTTGCTAATGGGGTTGGAACTGGTGGCGAGTGC
>NC_140961.1:73131856-73139356 GCF_056783735.1 Eptatretus burgeri | reverse complement strand
TTGGTAGTGGGCTGAATACGCCCGATAATTAATCGAACCGTCGAGGTCGACGATAACACCGCTCGGTTATTCTGATAGTACGGAACGGGTCGCTTAAGTGGCCCGTGTCCGAAGTCGACCTGCGGCGAGGTGCGATCGCCCGGTCTACCCTCCGCGTGGGTACTTAGGTAGGTCGAATTTGGCGAGCAACCCTATCCCACGCGGGGGCTGATTGGCTCGATCGCGGTGAGACCGAAAGGTCCACCCGTGACTGGTTCCCGGCGTTAGTCCGAGAGGGTCACGACTGGATTGTCCGTCCGGTGGGCGACGTGCCGCGATTCGAGTTACGTGGCCGTCCGCACGCCGGCGGGCGCGAAGACCGCAACACTGGTGTCAGGTCGTGCGATACAAATTCATCGCCCTCCTCGCGGCACTGGTATCGGAGAACAGGAAAACGGGCTCTCCTGTCTCCGGCTAAATTTACGGGAATCGGTCCAGGGGTGAGAGAAGCGACCCCGATTCCCTCCAAATTACGAGCGAGCAAATTAACCCTTCACGAGAAGCAAGATGGCGTCTCAAGGCGAGCGGGAGCCGGGGGTATTAGAAATGTATATGTGTAATAATGTAGAGTCCATGGTCCAGGATGGAATCCCCGAGCAGGAAATGTTGATTGTGCAGGAACACGGACTCGCCCAACTGAACCCAGGGCCCGAGGTGGGTGCGGCAGCGGCCGCGGTGTATGACACCTCCCCCCCCCCTCTCCACCAAGACCCTTCCCCAACCCCTGCCGAAACGGCTCAGCTGAGTGCATCCAACATGGCCCAGCTATGCGCCATGCTGGCGGCAATGAACCAAAAGATTAATGTGAAAATGATCGAAAAGATGGAAGCGAATATGAAAAACGAAATGAAAGGCATGAACGAACAAATGAACGAAAAGATGGATACAAATACAAATGAAGTGAAAACGACGATGGATGCGAATACACAGCAAATGAGGGAAGAGATGAAAAAGTTCCGGGGTGAGACGCAGAACATGGGCCGATGCCTGCAGGCGGGCATGAAGGCCGTGACAAAGGAAATAATAGTTGAGACAAGGAGGTAAAGGGTGAAGAGTTGGGAGAGACACGGGAGATAGAAAAATAGAGGAAAGACTACACGAGGAAGACGGGGTAAGTGACGCACACACACACACGGAGGTAGTGGAGGATAGTGAGGGTGAGCTGGCGGACTGGGTAGAGACCCGGTGCGAGCAGCTGGATGGCCTCCTCCAGGAACGAGGGGAGGGAGTATGCCCCCTTGAGGCGAGTCACGACCAGGTGAGTTCGGTCGTGCTTTGCGAGGTTGAGGGGACGGGTGCTGTGAACGGGTGCACGGAGAGCTTGGGGGGTGTAGAGGCCCCGGAGACCCTTGTGGGGACACAAATCCCCAGTGTGGTTGTCCCCGTGTGTGTGGTGCAAGGTGTGAGTGCAGCACCGTGTGTGGAAGCGACCCCGTGTGTGAGTGGTGTGGTGGCGATGGTGCCGGAGTACGTGCTTCCCAGCACGCCGTGTGTGGATGAGGCACGGTGTGTGAGTGAGGCACCGCGGGTTAGTGCCCCCGCGTGTGTGGGTGAGGCACCGTGTGTGGATGAGGAACCGCGGTTGAGTGCCCCCGCGTGTGTGAGTGAGGCACGAGTGAATGGAGCACCACGTGTGAGTGGTATGGGTTATGCAAGGGAGACCGTGTGTGTGAGAGAGCGGTATGAGAGGGAGATGTCGGTTGGCATGCGGGAGCACGCAGCCGCGTCTCCCGGTGTGAGTTTAATGGTGTGGACTGTGTGCGTCGTAACACGCAGGTGTGCGTGGGTTGAATGGAGACGACGAAGGCGACAGAGGAAAGAAAGCCGAGTAGCGGCTGTGGTTGTTTCGAGCACCGTGCCGGGTTCGCCCAGCAGTGAGCACGCGGTCCGTGCTGTGCAACGCACGAGACCACCACGTGCTCGCTTGCGAGAGTGAAGTCCCGGTCCGGAAACGCACGCGGTGGATTTGCCGATCCCGCGGACGGACAAAGTTTAGGCAGGTAAATGGATTTGGACCAGACGGGTTCTCCACGCGATCGTGTGTGTTAAGCTCCAACGGGCAAAGCACATGTGTTCGCGTGGGGAACCCCTCGAGACTTGGGGCTTGTGTTTTTTTTCTGCGCACGGTGACGTCATGGCTGCACGTGGGGTTGGAATCCGGCAGGAGGGGTATCTCTGCCGGATGGCACCGTCCAAGGAGGGACGAGGAACACGTGCAGCTGCATGACGTCACGGCCAGGTGCAAAGTGCGCGAGCTCTGAGTTGCCGCGCAGGTGCTGCGCATGAAAAAAAAAAAAGCAAGCCTCACTTTCGGGTGTACAGGATTCCTGGGCAAGGGGTAAAAGACCCCCTTACCTGGGCACAGGATGGAAACTAGTTAGGGGGAAGGGTTAGCTTAGTTAGACCGACTTCATGGGGCAGGGGTAAGTCCTCATGGAGTCCGTGGAATGGATTAGTTAGAGGGATTGTAGCCAGATTTAGGTTGGGAAATAAAATTATTGATTTATTTGGAGACATGGACAGACTTATGAATGTGTAGTGGGGACGTAGCTTAGCTACGTAGGTTAAAAGGAACGTGCTACTAGTTTAAGGGACGACGTGGGAGCACGAGTTAGTTAGGGGATGCAGATAGAAGGATGGCAGACTTCAGCGGTGAGTGAGTTGCAGAGTTGTTGGTGAGTTGTGAGGTGAGTACTTGGTGAGTGAGTGAGGCCAGCGGGTCTGTGTATGGAGCGAATGGGGAATGCATGGTGCGATGAGTGATTGGGGGGAGGAGTGACTCCCGCCCAAGGGACCCCGGGGTCAGAGTAAAGTGAGTTAGCTGGGTTAGTCAAATTGAAAAATGGAGGTCGTTTTGCTGTTGGTGGGAAAGTAGGCTCGAGACCCATTTGGAGGGGTGCAGGAGCCCTGTTGACGGGCTTGGGAGCGTGGCTGCGGAAGGTGAGTATCGCTGAGTGGGTACCCCGGGCACCAGGCTAGTCGGCCGCGGTAGGCCATGGGCCCATGGGGGGCCGGGATAGAGTAGTGGGCACGGGTGCGCCTGCTTGGTGCGGGGGCCCGGGGCGCCATTAGCCGCGTGGGCAGTGTTGTGGGCACGGGTGACCCTCGGAAAGGGGCCCGGGAGGCCGGCCTGCCACGTGTGCGTTTCAGGGGAGGTGCCATGGGGGGCACTCCCCGGTGTTAGGGAGCTGGTAGGCTCGGAGGCAGTGTAGTGCCCGGGGGTGCCATAGCGGGAGAATCGGCAGAGGGTCGTGCCTGCCAAAGGGAGCCACGTGTCCCAGCCAGGAGACCGTGTGAGGGCACGGAGAGAAAATTGGGGGGCGAGGCCCGAAATTGTAAGGACACCAACACAGGCGACGGGAATCTGGGTTGTTAGAACCAATAGTTTAAGCGAGAGGCGCTTGTTGAAAGCCCCGGGGTAGTTTAGCAGTTAAATGGATAGGGTAGATTAGGAGATGTACCCCTCCGCACCATCCATCCCCTCGCTCTCGTTGTGGGCCGCTGGACCCACTTGGTGTTAAGATCGCCGAACTCTGGGGAGGCCATTCTGAGGCTTGAGTTGGGCCTCGACACAGGACGTTAGCTCTCCCTTGTTCCCCTCCGGGAAGGGAACGTAGGGGTTGGGAGTAGGCTAGGTGACAGGATAGGTTAGCCGAACAAGGACGATAAAGGGGGTTAGGGGACGATTTATAGTGGGGGAGTAAAAATAAAAACAACAAAAAATTAAGTTGGGGCTAAATTGGGGTTTGACAAATTAAGGGAGTGGGTATGTACAGTGACAGGCAAAGGCGATAGGTTGGGAGGGAGACAGGTAGGTAGGTCCGAGCCCGCCTTCCAAGTGGCCAGCACCACCGCACTCCCTCCACCAACCTCCATTGAACGGCAAAGGCTGGCCAACTTCATCGGCTGGCCGTGTTTTGCTTCAAGGCGGAGGCCGGCCAACTTCATCGGCTGCTGTGTTCTGCAAGGCCTGTGCCGGCCAGTTCATCTGCTGGCTGTTTTTCTTCAAGGCCTGTGCCGGCCAGTTCATCTGCCGGCTGTGTTTGCCTGCAGCGGCCTTCTTCTGCGGGCTGTGTTGCCTGCACCTTTGCCATGCCATGCCCACTGCCCATGTTCACCAGCCCCGTTCAATTTTGCTTTGCCCCCCCCTGTTCATTTCCATGTGCGCCAGGATCAAGGCAACAGTTTGCAAGCTGCGAGAACTGCCCTGTTGGCAGCTACAACACGGGCCTGCAGTGGCAGCCCGTGCACCGTGTTTTGCGTCCATCCATTCATCCATTCATTCGTTGTGCTCATTGCGTGTGCCACTTGAGCTGGCACGGAGACTGCATTTGTGCAGCCCATGCACCGTTGTGGTTCACTGCATTCGGTCCATCCATTCATCCATCCATTCGTTGTGCTCATTGCGTGTGCCACTTGAGCTGGCACGGAGACTGCGTTTGTGCAGCCCATGCACCGTTGTGGTTCACTGCATTCAGTTCAAACCGTTCATGCATCCATTCGTTGTGCTCATTGCGTGTGCCACTTGAGCTGGCACGGAGACTGCGTTGTGCAGCCCAAGCACCGTTGTGGTTCACTGAGTTCAGTTCAAAAGGGAAGGCCTTGGACTGCGTGTGAGCAGCCAGCCACGTTCCCTGTCACCTGCATTGTTTGAGCCAGAGACTGCATGTGGGCAGCCTGGCTCCCTGCTAACTGCTTTCTTGTTGCAGAGTTCAATGATCCTGGGCCATGGTTTAGTGTAAAATTTGTAAGTTAAGGTTAAGATGTACTGTAAATATGAGTGCGCCCCCCGGCATGTCTGTCTAGCGCCGGCAATTTTATTTAAGTCGTCCGTGTGAGTGAGTTTGTTTAGATAGTTACGCAGCCCTTAGGTTATTTATTTTGGGGACATGAATACCATGAATGTCGCACTCAGGGATCCGTAGGTAAAGTGTACTAGGGGAAAACTACACATGATGGCACACGAAAATTTGACGACTCGGGACGAGTCTGTAAAAAGGGAAGGGGGTAGTGTTGTGGTTACCAGATTCGCAAACCACCATTCAGGTCCCTTAGGTGAGGTATCTCGGCAAGTATATGTGTAGTTAGGCCCAAACCCGTTGTCTAGTGGGAATACATGTCATTTATGCGAGCTGCGACTCTTCAGGATAGCCGTTTTTCTTTTACTATCTTTATTTTGGACCACCCGCCATCACAACCACAACAACAACCACCAACCACAACGCCGCTTCACCACAACCGCCACGACCTTTACCGTCACAACTCGCCACCATCGCATCACCGTCATCTCGCGCCACTCATGGGCACCGATGCTGGACTCGTGTGGGGCGCACGTTGAACAGCGTGTACAAAACCACGGATTTTCTGCTTCAAAAACGGATCAAAAACGACACACGCCCACTTTTTGCCGTCCAATCGGTGAGCGAGGGGCGATTTGGCCCAGCCTCCAGAACGATCGATATATGCAAATTTGTGGATCAAAAAGCCTTCACGCCCACTTTTTCTCGGGCCAATGGGGAGCGAGGTGAAAGGTCAAAGGGAGGGGGTCAAAGGCGAAGTTACGGGGGGATAAAAGGACCGTGTTCGTCAGTCAGAGTCGGTCGGAGAGTCAAGAAGAGGAGAGTCGGAAGCAGAGGGTCAAGACTTCGCGGGCGGTGGAGCTGCTCGTCGTGTGCGTTGGAGTCGGAACGGAGGGGACGGAGCTGTGGAAAGGCGGCGACACCAGACGAGGGGGTGCTCGCGTCGTGCAGGAAGCTGCACCCGAGGGAGGCCGGCAGCGCGACCTGGCCGAGGTGAAGACGCACACCAGGGATAATAAAGATCCTCTATACCCCGAGCATCAGCAACCCCCTCCTGTTTCCCCCCCCCCGCGCTGAGATAGTGCGACCAAGGGGGCCCCGTTCCCACCCCCTGCCAGGCACTGTCCACGAGGCCCGCGGGTTGCGGGGCCATCGCCGCTCCGCGTCTCATCACCAGACGGGTAGGCCCGACCCGGTCTCGGCCCCAGGCCTACCTCATTCTTGAGGGTATTTCTTTTCCTTGGTTTTGGGTATGTGTTGTCGGCGCCGTCTGTGAAGTAGAATTGTATAAGTGTTGCCGTGTGCTCGGTAGTCGGTATTAGCTCTGCACTGTGTTTTCACTTTTATGTTTGCTTTTTGTGTAAATGGAAGTGTGTTTTCTTTTTTTTGTGTGCATTTGGTGGAATTGTATTTGTGTGCTTCCCGTGTGCCGCGAATAAATGTGCTTTATTATTGAACTGTTCTCCCGCTTCGCTTCGTCTTTTCCCCCATTGAACCCTCATCTTGCTTCACGTAAAGGGTTGGTAGTGGGCTGAATACGCCCGATAATTAATCGAACCGTCGAGGTCGACGATAACACCGCTCGGTTATTCTGATAGTACGGAACGGGTCGCTTAAGTGGCCCGTGTCCGAAGTCGACCTGCGGCGAGGTGCGATCGCCCGGTCTACCCTCCACGTGGGTACTTAGGTAGGTCGAATTTGGCGAGCAACCCTATCCCACGAGGGGGCTGATTGGCTCGATCGCGGTGAGACCGAAAGGTCCACCCGTGACTGGTTCCCGGCGTTAGTCCGAGAGGGTCACGACTGGATTGTCCGTCCGGTGGGCGACGTTCCGCGATTCGAGTTACGTGGCCGTCCGCACGCCGGCGGGCGCGAAGACCGCAACAATATATATATATATATATATATATATATATATATATATATATATATATTTATATATATATATATTTATATAAATGTGTATATATATATTTATATAAATTTATATATATATATATATATTTATATATATATATATATATATATATATATATATATATATATATATATATATACATATTAGCAGGGATACCCGTATATATATATGTATGTATATGTCATGATCACACCATTTGAAAGCCTTTATCCCTGAGCAGGGGTCAGCTTTTTGCAGGCTCCAATCATGGTACCCTTTCTTGTGGCAATGTTTTTACGGCTGGATGTCCTTCCTGATGCCAACCCTTTGGTCGCCTTCGACACGCAGGGATAATTACCAGTATGCTGGAGCTCATTTTGCCAACCTTTGGAAGGATGACAGGCTGAGTCAGGCCAGTGGGGCTCAAACTCAGGATCCCAAGCCACTGCCTTCACCACTGAGCCACACCAGGCTCATGTGTATATATATATGTATATATATATATATATATATATATATATATTTATATATATATATATATATATATTGTTACGGATTCGCGCCCGCCGGCGTGCTGACGGCCACGTAACTCGAATCGCGGCACGTCGCCCACCGGACGGACAATCCAGTCGTGACCCTCTCGGACTAACGCCGGGAACCAGTCACGGGTGGACCTTTCGGTCTCACCGCGATCGAGCCAATCGGCCCCCGCGTGGGATAGGGTTGCTCACCAAATTCGACCTACCTAAGTACCCACACGGAGGG
>NC_140961.1:72971856-73126856 GCF_056783735.1 Eptatretus burgeri | reverse complement strand
GACTCCAACAAATGGCAGCCCTGGTAATTCCATTTAGCTATTCGCTAAAGATTTTATTTTTTTATATGATGCTGTAAGACATTCTCCTTGGGCACAAAAAACAGGTCCCTCGGAGGTCCAGTTTCGGAGGTATTGTTTTTTTTATACAGTCCACAATAAGTGTACGATGTACGATAAAGTATTTTAGCTGTTCCTAAAGGCCCGGTCACACCTTGACGTTTTAGCCAGCGATGGCAACGTATTAAAATGTATGTAAAACGCTGGCTTACATTGAACTTTTGATGTTTTTTTTTAAAGATTCGGACATATTCATAGCGACTTGGTCTTATGTATAATGCATTGGTAACGGACACAGAACGTTTCGTTGTGTTATAGATAACTTATACCAACGAATGCTCAACCTGTTGTCGGCCTACACAACCGATGCCCAACGATAGTGTAACTTAGGCATAGCGTGTTGCACGCATCGCCGACGATGTTGTGACGTAGCCTATTAAAAGGCTGACGCACAACGATTCGAATCATAACTGCCGTAGAAATGGAAGTGTCAACATCGCAGTCACACCTTGGCGATCCTGCCAGCGTATGCCGACCTAAGAAAAATGTGTCTAAAACGTTGGGGCACGTCAAATACGGTATGAGTAAGTTTGGTATACGTGAGTACAACGCTAAAGTACGCTATCATACGTCGTAGTAAGTAGAGTACGTCAAGAAATTTTAAACATGTTCAAAATTTTACGACGTACTCGGCGTATGACACACGTTCGCATGCGATGGGGATAAGTTTTACACACGATATGCGGACGCTTACACACGTCCACAAAGGGTACTTATAAGCTACTCATAAGTCGAAACACGTCGCGGTAATGTCTTTTTTTACGCGAAACTTATTTCTAACTTATGTTTGACGTGCTTTGAACCAATTCTTTACGTAGTCCCAACACACATCGACGTATGTAGACGTATTCCAATGACGTCTTCCGGTCGACAAAAAAATTAATTAACGTGTTTCTAGCTTACAACTGCCATATAAAGATGTGTTCCCAGCAGTTTTGGGAATTGGTATATAAAAATGCTGCTCATAAAAGGGGAACCCAACAGTGTTTTCGAGTCCTTTTTGAGTCGATGTCCATGTCAGCAGTTCACCAGCAACATGCGAATCACCAGCAGTAAGCCTGGTGTTGGCGCAGTGGTTTGGGCAGCGGCTTGGGATCCAAAAGGTCCTGAGTTCAAGCCCCGTTGAGCCACTGAATTAATACACCAGGGGGTTGACTCAGCCTGTCATCCTTCCGAGGTCGGCGAATTGAGTACCAGTATACTGGGCCGGTGTATACCCCGGTTAAAATAGGTGTACCATATCCCTGTGTTGTCAGAGGCGACCAGGGTTGCGTCAGGAAGGGCATCCGGCGTAAAACATGTGCCAAATCACTATGCGGATCATACGGATGATCCGCTGTGGCGACCCCGAATGGGAGCAGCCGAAAGAAGAAGAAGAAGAAGTCCATGTCAGCAGTAACAGTATCAGTATCAGTATCAGTATTAGTCGTAGTTTGTTCATGTTGGCAGTAGTAGGTGAGTGTGAGGGGGAGGGTGTGGGTTATGATGGATCCTCCTTGCGTTTAACGATTTAACGATTTAAATGATAAACTCAACGATTTAAATGGCTGCATCTCCACTATTGAAAGTAGACGCTTGCGCTCAACAATTGGATTTTTTTTACACTCAACGACTTTTAAACGGTACCACTCAGCTATTTTCATTGTTTGCAATGAACGATTTAAATTGCTGTCACTCGCCTTTGTTTTTTGACGCTGGGGTTTGGAAATTTGAAGCGTTTCTTCTGAACGTGTTAAAACGCTCAAACTCGACTATTTTAAATAGACGCTGCCGATGGACAATTGGAATCATAGCCAAGCTAGACATCGAAGTGTGAACATCCTCGTCATGCCGAAGAAAAGTTTGAAGAATACTGCAAATAAGTGTCCTGGCCGTGGCCGTGGACGCTGGCGCAAGGACGATCCATTATACCGACGTCTTTCAGCCTATGAGTAACTTAAAAGTAACGTCTGTTGATGTGTGGCAACGATCGCGTAACGTGCCAACAACACGTTAATCATAGGTTAGAAATAAGTTTCGGGTACGCTAAACATTACCTCGGCGTGTCTCAACTTATGATTAACTTACAAGTAGCATGTGTTGACGTCTGTCAACGATCGCAGACCGTGCATACAACTTGTGGCCAGCGTAGCGGAACGTGTGAGTCATACGCCGGCATACGTCGTGAAATTTCAAGCATGAAAAAATTTGAGGACAACCAAAAAGTACAACGTTTAAAGCCAACGTACAACGACGTATGGTAGTGTTTGTCAGCGTGCTCTCAATGTTATCAAAACTTACCCATAACGTATTCAACGTGTGCCAGCGTTTTAGAAAAAAAATTCAAAAATCGGCATACGTTGGCTAAAACGTCAAGGTGTGACCGGGCCTTAAGCAATGGAGGTGTGCATAGCAACCATTCATTTTTGTGTACATGCTCACCACATTGTACACATTTCACCCAAGTTTCACCAAAATCAGACTCTTTCTCTTAGAGATATTCACAATTAACCGTTTCTGAAATGTTCGACATGTACTCGCCCAAAACCTTTCTCCTCCTACAAATATTTTTTGTTAGGGCTGCAAATTGGCATGAAGGGAGCTAGATAGATTGCGCACAGAACTCTAAGCTTCGATTTTTCTTTTTGATTTTTGTTCCATTTTTTGACCACTTTAAAGGGCCGTTGCTAGGGCCCGGGGTCCCACATTCGAAAGCACACGATTCCCAGAAATATTGGTCCTACCTACCAAATTTCATTGGAATCGGTTGAGTGGTTTAGCCCCTAGGCTTGACCAAAGTTTTGCGGACAGACAGACAGATGGAAATGTCCAGAATAAGGGTGCTCTAAGAGCAGCCAATTAAAAATGACTTATTATCCCTTCGTTCCAGGAGCGATGCTGCACGATAAACATTTACGTAGAGAATTTATGTATCCCTCCCTCTCTCCACCCTAAAACCCAGGGGGGCTCTGAATTTTTTTTTTAATTGGCCAAAATCTTTGTGGCTGGGTGCAACCAGCACTTTTCAACTAATTCCATTCAGCTGTTTACGAATGTTGAGACATCAAACAAAACAAAAAAAACATTGATATTGGTGTAGCGCAGACACGATGGGTGGAATGGCTTAAGTTCCTTCTTGCTATTCCTTGTTGGAGTACAAAACATGATGAAACCAGAAACATGACAAAAACCTATCAGTCCATCTGTGGAGGAGAGCTGCAGCATTGGCAGTGGAATTTATCCTTGCATGGCTTGTTGGATTGTTTGCTTTTAACTTGGCTTGTTGAACCAGCAACTCATTTGCTTAAACAATTTGAAGACATCAGCATAACAATCTCTACATACCTGCTCCCAGAGTTCCTGCAGTAACATGCCATGTATAGTCTTCAGAGCAGAAATGGAGAAAACGATCACCTCTTCAAGCTGTGGCCCAGTCACCTGCCAACAACTTTGAGAATGAATGTTCTTTTCAAAATTGGCTCGAATTCATATTTTCCATCAGTTAATGCGATTTTGGAAAGGTAGCATCCAAGTGCAAAGTAGTTTCAATATTTCTGCTTTTTGGCACATTGTATACCATTTTAGCAATGGGATATGATCTTCCTTAACATGCAGGGACCATGGGTGATGGTTTTCGCTAGGGACTCCATTTTCACAGATATCTTATCTTGCCAAATACTATTATTCCTGAGGATAAGTGTAGAAATTGAAATCATAAAATAAACTCTATTTTAACAATGTTTGGTTTACCTGAGTTGAACAGAATAAAGTCTCAAACCTTTGTCACTGAGAATGGATCTCCTGCAAAATTATTTGTACAGCAGAGGCAACTACAGTCGATGGAAAAATGCTCCTTGAGAAAAGTCTTTCGTTCTTCTCCAGAAAACAAGAAACAAACATATGAAATGGTCAACTCATCGTTTTCCTTGATGGGGAAGAGAGCACGCACTTCCAACCTGCACACGCAGGTTGCCATTTCCATTGAATATATATATATATATATTTGATGACAGATTTCATGTTTTATCCACAGCAATCTTTCGGGGCAGTAAGATAATGAGAATAATCTGAAAATATTGTTGTCACGTACCAGGAATCAATAGATCGCATGGCAAACAGCTTTTCTCAAAAGCTTGTATTTGTTAAATGTTCGAATAGTAAACAGAGCAACTAAGCAAAACACAAACAACCAAGTGGGCCACACATCCCACCAATCTGCAACTTCCGCCAACAACTGACGTAGGCACGCGTTCGTCAAATACATTGCAGTTGTTCATGACTTTATGTTAAAAAACCAAACCATTGATTATTGGGAACATCATCAGTCAGCTTAAGAATCGGTGATTGATTTGAAAACACCCTCTCACTTTTCAATTTAACACATTGACTGCCGACTATGAATATACTCATAGTGCTGGGTGTACCAGATTCTGCCACAACGAGTATTCTCATGGAAAACATTACGTACTGTAAACATAGTGTGTCGGTGTTCCAGATAACACAACAACCGATCTGCTGACAGTTCGGTGAACATAAATCGATGTCATAGTCATGATCAAATTTGTGTTGTACCATTGTATGCGATATTGAAAATCACTAAAAGTGCGCAAGTATGATATGGGCACAAAGCTCACTTCAGCTCAACTCAGACGAAAGAAGAGATGATTACAACACAAAAAAGATATGATTACAACTGATACTAGAGTGAAGTCAGTGGTGTGCCATCGCAAATCCACAAGCTTCTTTCCTAAAGCAAAGTTAAAAAATGGCAAAAAGTTCCACCAGGAATGAAAATGACCCAATATCAAATTTTGAGTTGAAATTATTTTCTTTTTTGACCCCCGTGACCCCAAGTCACGTGACCTTCTTGATATCGAATGATTCTACCTTCTTGATACTGAACCTTCTTGAATGATACTGCTCTTCGACCTTCTTGCTCTATGGTGATTATAACTCCCAAATTTGGTGAATTTCTGCACATCCATGTAGGAGGAGATAGCGTGATGGAGGGATAGATGGATGGCCAGAGCCGATTACAATATTCTCCCATTTTTTTCATGGAATTTTTTTCTCCATGATTCAGGGCATTTGACTGCCAGCAAAAGTTGGCAGTCAATTTGCAAAATATTGTGTAAAGCAGTAAAAAGGCAATTTCACCTACTCACCGTGCTGGTGTGTGGTACATGGTGTTGTTTGCTTCATAGCTGGAGACAAAAATGTTCATTTTTATAAACAATGAAAATATTTCATTCATATTTTATTGAAAAGGCATGTCATTAAAATGTACTCTATTTTTATGATGATTTTCCTTACAAGTAGCATACATGAGATAACCCATGAGCAGAAATCGATACTGTAGTTGAAGTCTCAGTACATTAGATATTTTAAGTCAGTTATTCAGTCTTAGCCAATAGAATGTGGCTCACGTGACATTCTTGTTCATATGGAGATCATTGAGTGTATCGGGGGTATCACCCCTTTCCCAGACCTTTTAATGCAAAAGACCTCGAATGAAGTAGCTATGACTGTGGGATGTGCTGGAGATGAAGGAGAAGCCAGTTTTGTTCCCCTGGTTGAGGGCACCCCTGGCTCTGTACTTGTAACCATTAGCAACAGCTTCAAGTCAGGCACTATTTCAGGAGCAGATTCCACCATTTTTAGATGACATCTGCTCCTGCGGAAGTAACTCCCCTCAATGACTGGACTACTGGGACATGCACGACTCTCCGTTACCCTGGCCAGATTCCACACACCATTTTGCTAAATGCAAACGCTGTCATTCACTTCTTGTGTGCCCAGGGGTCTTCCCACAACTCGCTTAAGAACCGATGAACAGATATTACTTTATGATGTCAATTGTCGGGGTTAAATGCAAATTGTAAATCTGGAGTAAAGAAAAAAGTATTCGTGTTAATGTTAGAACTTAGGTTTTAAGTTAATGTTGGAAAACAGATCGTTCCATCATTTTGTTTTCAGGCATGATGGCCCAATGGAAGAATGTAGAAATAAGGAATGTCACAGTCGGGATGTCTCGAAGTCGGGATGTGCGGTGTGAACACCAATACACCTTCATCCCTCTCATGCATCTGTCCCACTCCTACAACCTCCCTGAAAGGGGTGGAGGTGGTATAAATAAGACTTTTTAAACAGGATCCAAGTTTGGCTCGTCGTGGAACTGTCACACACACACACACACACACACACACACACACACACACACACACACACACACACACACACACACACACACTGATCTCTGTTATACTGACTGGATAGAGGATTGGCCCATTCATGTGCACACAACCATGAAGCCATCGCACAGTCATTTTGAAACTCGTAAAAGGAACGTACGTACACACACACACACACACACACACACACACACACACACACACACACACACACACACACACACACACACACACACACGGTGCATATCGCGAAAACATTGTTTTCGGTTCGTTTTGCATGGGATTTTGTTCTGGTTAATTAAATCCACCCTTTGTGGGCTGATTACAACTGACACTGGAGTGAATTAAGTCCACTTTATGGCCATTTATGCATAAAGTGGGTGCATATAATTATAATTGGGGTCATTTTGTATTTCTCTCAAATCTTTCATTAATCCTTGCATTTGTTCTTTGGTACCGTATTTGTAAAAGAAACAGACCAGAACATTTGAGTTTCAAATCCAAATACTGCCTTTTCTTTAATATGTAGATGTTTGTTCTTTGTCAGAGATTCCCTCAGTTAATATTATCTCTCAAACAGTCCAATCTTCAACTTCAAGCTGGTTAATTAATATAATTTTTCATGGCGGTCGATGTTGTTGCTGCAATTTAAAGTTAAATTTTTTTTAAGGGAAGCCTGGAATTATAATTAAATAGAGAGGGCATAAATTTATATTAATAAGAAAAAACTGACCAGTGTATAAAAGAGGACATCATCTGACTATCCCCATGTACATACCATCTATTTCCTCTCGTACATGATGCACTAGGAGGGTTCCCGGCATTGCCCGGTGCTATTCTCATCCTCTTTTGGCATTTTGAAGAAATCAATTTTTAGATCCTCGTGGAGGATCTCTAAATCTCACTCACTTTGTTGTTCTTCATCTTCTTCTTGTGGACTTTTTTGATTCACAGCCTCCAGTTTTCATCGAAACTTCCTGAAACTTGGCATATATACGTAAAAAATACCCTGCGCAGACAGTAACCATCTCCGATTTTGAAAATTCCTCTTAGAAAAAAAGTTATGACGTCAAAATATCTCCGCTAATGGAAATCGCCTAAAAAATTAACTCCGAAACTGGGCAAGCTTTTTGAATTCCGTTTGCGGGAATCAAGCCGGGCATTAGCACAGATAATTTATCACAAACCTGATACATCACAATGACGTCATATCAATTTTTATGACGTCATTCCTATTTTTGACATTTTTTGTTTCACAACCCAGAGTTTTCATCGGATCTTCGTGAAACTTGCCATGTATATGCAGAAAGCCCACACGCAGGCAATAACCATCTCCGATTTTGGAAATTCTTCCTAGAAAAAAAGTTGACGTCATAATATCGCCGCTAATGGAAATCGCCTATACCATTATCTCCGAAACTAGGCAAGCTTTTTGAATTGTGTTTGCGGGAATCAAGCGGGGCATTAGCATAAATAATTTATCGCAAACCTGATACATCACAATGACGTCATATTCGTTTTATGACGTCATCATTAAGAGGACGAGGATCTTAGCTCATTTGAGCTTGTTTTTTTTCATTTTTTGTGGGGGCCGAAAACACTTCCATACACCTACTAAGGAATGGGGTTGGGATCATTTAATATTACCTTTCACATTGCAACAAAGGCTCAGGCACTACAGAGCGATTTTTAAAGTTGCAAGATTTTTCAAAATATTCAAATTTATTTTTGCTTAAACCACTCCCAAACACTCACTGATGAACCTCTGAAGGTTTGACAAAGTTCCATTTGGCCATCTCTGAGAAAATGGCAACAAACAGACAAACATCTCGCTTTTAGTTTGATAAATTGCCAATAGAAAGTCCACACCCCCTTTCAAAAATTTCTCCTTTTGTTACCTAATAACCTGGAATTTAATTGCATTAAATGAGACTTTTTCCACCTTTATTTACACATAATAACCCACAACTTCGAAGTGAAAAACAAATTCTACAAATTTCAGATAATTAATTAAAAATAAAAAAATAGAATATCTTGGTTGGATTTGTGCCCACCCCCCCCCCTTTATATAAATGCAATTGTAAATTAGCTGAGGTGCAGCCAATCACCTTCAATATCACACACCAAGTTAATTGGCCTCCACCTGTGTTAAGTTGAAGTGATTCTGATTATTTCGGAATATATTCAGCTGTTCCTGTCGGTTTCTTCTGCTGGGTAGTGCATTTCACAGCAAAGACTCAACCATGAGCATGAAGGAGCTTTCAAAAGACCTCCTGGATGAAGTTGTGGGAAGGCACAGATCAGGGGATGGGAATAAAAATATTTCAATGGCCTTCAATATCCCTTGGAGCACAGTCAGACAATCATTGAGAAGTGGAAGGCATATGGTACCACCAAGACCCTGCCTCCATCAGGCTGTCCCTGCAAATTGGATAACCAAGCAAGGAGGAGACTGATCAGAGAGGCCACCAAGAGTCCAATGGCAACTTTGGAAGAGCTACGTGCCTTTATTGCAAAGACTGGTCACTGTGTGCATGTGACAACAATATCCCAAGCACTCCACAAGTCTGGCCTGCACAGTAGGGTGGTTATTAGGAAGCCATTCCTAAAAAAGCCAGCCTTGAGTCCCATTTGAGGTATGCAAAAAACCACTGGAGATTTTGAAGCCATGTGGCAAAAGGTTTTGTGGTTTGATGAAACCAAGATGGAAATTTTAGGCCTAAATGCAAACCATTACATTTGGCACAAACCCAACACATCACATCACCAAAAGAACACCATCCCTACTGTGAAGCATGGTGGTGGCAGCATCATGTTATGGGGATGTTTCTCATCAGCAGGGATTAGGGAACTTGTCAGGATAGAAGTGAAAATGGATGGAACAAAATACAGAAAAATCCAAGAGGAAAACCTGCTGCCCTCAGCAAGAAAGCTGAAATTGGGACTGAAGTTCACCTTGTAACATGACACCGACCTGAAGCACACAGCCAAAGCTACACTGGAGTGGCTGAGGAGCCAAAAGATAAATGTCTGTGAGTGGCCCAGTCGGAGCCCCTACCTGAATCCACATGAAAATCTGAGGCATGACTTGAAATTGGCTGTCCATCAATGCTCCCCACACAACTTCACAGAGCTTGAACAGTTTTGTACAGAAGAATGGGCAAATATTGCAAAACCAAG
Source organism: Eptatretus burgeri (assembly GCF_056783735.1). Taxonomy (NCBI): domain Eukaryota; kingdom Metazoa; phylum Chordata; class Myxini; order Myxiniformes; family Myxinidae; genus Eptatretus; species Eptatretus burgeri. The sequence goes on along the minus strand of NC_140961.1, from coordinate 73,117,389 downwards.
GTGTGCAAAGTTGGTAGAGACCTGTCCCAAAAGACTCACAGCTGTAAATGCTATCAAAGGTGCTTCCACCGAGTATTAACTCGGAGGGGTGGACACTTATCCAACCAAGATATTTAATTTTTTTTAAATTAATTATCTGAAATTTGTAGAATTTGTTTTTCACTTGGAAGTTGTGGGTTACGATGTGTAAATAAAGGTAGTAAAAGTCTGGTTTAATGTAATTTAATTCCAGGTTATAAGGCAACTTAAGGTGAAAACTTTGAAAGGGGGCGTAGACTTTCTATAGGCACTGTACTGTATAACCAAGTAAAATTTCCTGTAATTAAATATTTAAGCAGATTTTTTTTTGTGGATCACACTTAATATAAACGCACTATAATTATTGATGATCACTTCTGACAGAAAAGCTTTAGGAAACGTTATAAATGACAATTTGGGATGTTTACAAAGATCTGTATGAGTGTTCTATGGTCACACCAACCAACGCACGCCACGGGCAAGGCAAAGTAGCATCTAAGTTCGATTGTTTAAAACCTTATATTCCACTCTATTTTCAAAATAAATAAAACTAAAATAAGGATTTACAGATGGAACGTCTTAAACATCCATGGAATTGTCTGTTTGTGCAGTTTATCGACGCACAAACTGGCATTTTATTGACAAACGAATTCTAACACAACAGTCAAAGAAATATTCCGTCCAAAATGTGTGTCCCGTGTGCATTGCAGGTTTTATGTGAGCTTGAAAATGGCATCCAGTGACTTCATCCCACATGCTCGACTCGCTTTCCAGTCAGTATAATAGAGCTCAGTGGAGACAACACAGGACTGTTAGATGAGACAAACACAGCTACTGAACTTGGGGGAAGTTCCGTCACTTATCAGGGCACTCTGGGTACCAGCGACGCCACAATAAGATGTTGCCTTTCTCACCACACTCAGTGGGACATTTCCTAAGGAGGAATTTCCTCCTCCTCGTGATTTCCAACCGTTGGGGATTGTCCATGCTCTTATCCTTTTAAATGCTAAACATCAAGCAAGGAAGCAGCAAGTACCATTTTTAAAGTCGTTGGTATGACTCGGTTGAGGTTTGAACCACTGACCTCTCAGACTCAGAGCTCTAAACATTACATGACCAAGTCTGGTTTAGAAAACCCTTCCCAATCTGACAATTTATATTCAGGCTGAGGATCAAATTCAGGCTTGACTGAAGACCAAGAATACAGGTCAAAGGTAAGTGTGCTACCTCAGTATTATCCCACCTAACTCATATATTTTGAGTCAAATGCCAGGAACCTCTCTTACAAAGACCAATGTGCAGTGTCATGTTGGATAAACTATTGATTATATTTGTCTAGCACATGTTTACAACTTTTCCATAATGAAAATGTCTTTAGCCAATAGTCACGAGCAAAATGTTGATGGTTTAAAGGGAAGGTAACTGAATTTTGTATTAGCATACATGTGCACCAATCATGAGGTTCGCCAATGTGTATATATATGTGTGATGTTAAGTTCATTGGGATAAGCATACATTGGAGTTATTGGGTTGAGTGGTGAAAGAGTGGTTTCTTTCTCCCCTGTTTGGTGTGTGTTCGAATCCCTTTGCTAATCACTCTTACCAACTGTGTAGTCAGTTTGTAACCATTCCTCAACATAAGTAAAGACCATCATTCAGTGGATTGAAAGAGGCTGCTTCACCAGATAAAATGTACGGCTGTAGGAAAGTCCCCATTGAAACAACTTGCATACTTTTTGTTTGCTGTGTCCACATGAACCACTCACTTGCCATTGTTGAACACAAGGTAGCAGTTGGGAGCGCATGAGTGGTTGAGCAGGCTCGCAAGGAGGAAGAGGCCCATGCCCACTGGGTTCGTACCACTTTGATCATGCAACAGAAGGCTGTATTCGTGAATCTAAACACATAACAAGCCACAATTCACTCGCTCAACAACGATGTTGTCTTATCTGTTTCACAATGATGACATCTTCCCTGTGCAGTATCATCAAGTTACCATCTGGCATCACAAAACTTTTGATTAAGAGGTTTGGAATTCCACGTTCGTTGTCTTTTCATACCCGGAACACTTCTCTCACATTTTATTCAGTTTAATGCATACTCAGTTTAGCAACCTTCTTCATCCTTCGGATATATCTGCTTGCTGTATTTGCCTTTTCGAACCGTTTCTTGCAACTTATTTTATCACAATATGTAAATTGGTCACCCCCCTCAAATTGATCAGATTACAGAATCTTTTCCAGCGTCGGCCTTACCACACACAGAACATGCTCAATGAAGTTCCCATCAAAATTTTCTGCTGCTTTGGGGCAGAAATTAAGAAAGGCTGACAAGTCAGTCTTCATGATTGCCTGCAGGTCTTGACTCAGCCTCTCGGAATGTGTCTGCAGTCTGTCAATTGTCACCAGATCTCCATCTGTGATTGCCACGCTATCTCGAGCTACACGTTTCAGTACTTGAGCTGCCAGCCTGCGGGGAATACAAGGGGGCATGTAAAGAGTTGATCAGTATTCAGACCGTGTAAAATATGTTTCGTAAAAATGATTGTTCCATTGTAAGGTTCAAATTGTTGAACAAGACCTGCATACTGTCGTGTTTTTGGCCCCACCACACAAGCGCTTAACCGCAGTCTAGCGTGAATCTGCAAAGGCCGAAGTATATTGCTTCGTGGGTGACCGTTGTAGCAACAACCTACCTTCCAGTGCACACGGGAACAGGAAGTGCACCCTGGGAATGAGTAACTGTAATTCATATTTTATTCCTCCCCCACCCAGGGCAATTCAATAAAACTGAACCATTTAGCTTGGCAGGATGAATGAGTGAGGTGGCCACATCTCTTCGAAGAATTTAAATAATTCACTGGACAAGACAACAAATACAGAACAAACTTCAGGATGAACAGACCATGCAGGTAAACAATTAATAATTACAAGAAAGAACTAATCCTGCGATGGCACCACAAACAAAAACGTCATTCACACAACCAGGCCAGGTTTTGAGGAAATTAGGCCGCCAGGCAACAGAGGCGAAGATGGGCAGGTCAGGACTGGAGCTGCAGGGCACTCATGTCAGGCGGGGGAGGACGAGAACCAAAGTCCAGAGAAGAGGCAGACCAGCAAGAAGATCCAGCGGGTGCGGAGCGAGCAGGAAAAGCGGCCTGGAAAAGCACAAGCCCCTTAGGGTGGGGCCGGCTCGTCCGATCATCGTGGCCAATCGGCGCCACTCCACATGCCCGTTGGAAGTCAATCACAGCCATCGTGGGCGTGCTTGCTGATCATTGCTGCTGGCAGTCCCCGCACATGCATGTGCCTAACCATTTGCTGCCTGATGTGTTTGGCACTATCCACCATCAAGCAGGCATATAGGAAAGTATGCATGCCAATTATAGGCCTCCATCTTAAAATCCTTCTTCCCACACAGGCTCCTGCACTCTCGTGGAAACCGCCATGCCCCACCCCAGCCTGGGGCCGAACTGGTTACAAATGAGGAAGAACATGGGATGACACACTCGAGACCTGTCTACTTACTAAGTTGGACGACGCTATCCCCCCAAGTGACGGTCCAAAGTACGACTTCGCACTGAACATCCAAATATTACAGGTTTTAATGCTATGTCCTTAATGCCAATATGAAATGGTCTAAGGCCCGATTTCAATTGAATTCCCCCCTCCCACACCCACCAACATAAACGTAACAATACAGTTTTTTTTTTTCTTCCTTGTCACTGCTATTCCATTTCAGGCCATGGATTTACTGATCAACTCTCATTTATTTACCATAGAAGGTGAGGGAGGGAGGGTGGAAGTAGGAGAAGGACAAGAGGGTTGGGGTTAGGATAATAATGAAAATTTAGTACAATTTTTGTAGTTCTGTTTATTCTATTTTTAAACATGTTTTTGTGCCAAAGGAAATGTTGTTCGGTAGATATGATATGGCCAGGCAAAAGAAAGCCATTTTGTTGATTTCATGCCAATTTATTTGCACCCTAAATATTCCATTAATACAACATTCAAGAGTTATGTTATATAACAAAGGAAATATTGACATTGCCACAAAACCCAAGGTTATTCGGTGGATTGATGTGGTGTCGTTCATATTTGTGTATATTTGAGAGATAAAGTAGAAGTGAAACACAAACACACCGGCATGGCACAGTACACACCAAAGCGTATAATAACTTATTGTTCTTCTTGCACCACTTCCTCTTCTCTGTCTCTGTGTCTGTCTCTGTCTCTGTGTCTGTCTGTGTGTGCTTTACCACTTATTCGCGGGGAATACATTCCGAGAAAGGGGTGAGTAGTCTGCCCATTGTTTGTGGGGGCGTGTTGGCAGATGCTAATGTTTTATGCAGCAGGTGGTAGATGACGTGAAGCTTTTTAATTTTGTAACTCGCAGGGTGGGTGGCTATGGTTAACATCTTCAGCAGATAGTAATAGATGTGGTGCATCATTTTAATTGTGTGACTCATGCATGATAATGTTTCACACAGCTGGTGGTAGATGCGGTGAAGCTTTTTAATTGTGTACCTCGTGGGTGATGACGTCTTGTGCCGCAGCTGGTAGATGTGGTTGAGCATCTTTATAGCACAAATGGTGGGATATGCCACGCAACTGAATTTATATTGTGAATGGTGAAACATGCTTCACCATTCTGTAAGCTCGCTTACAGCATGGCTGGTGGAGGATATGTTTTAGAATTGTGTTATGTGAGTTGTTTGTGGAAGACATGCTTTTGCATACGTCCAGCTGCTCCATGCGTGGCTGGTGGAAATGTGTTTTAGAACTGTTATGTGCATGGCTCATGGAAGTTTTTTTTTCCGCCATTTTACAAACTGTGAATATGCGGGATCCGTAAATCGCGAATCCGTGAATAGCGGGGTCCGGCAGTGTAGGAATTGGTTTTACTGGCGACTTGGCCCAGGTCTACAAGAGCTCCTCATTGCTGTTGTTGTCGGGGGTCAGTTTTTGAAATGTGCACTCATTGGTTAGACAGCTGCCAGACCCTACCCACATTTGTCATTTGACTCCACACCCACCGTGTTATCCAAACAAAATAATATGGCGACCATCTTGGTTTTCTGGTGGGCCGAACACATTCAGCCCGAAGGCCTCTGGTGAGGTTATACACTGCCATGGTTTTTTTTTTTTTGTGCATCGCAGGTTGTGACCAGTGTTGTCATTCTTATTATTTCTCATGTGGAATTTGTTTGTAAGTTTAGCAGTAAAAGCCATTTGGAACAAACATGAATACTTTGTACCAACTTTTGAAAGATATCAGGTGTAATATTGCCACAATGCTTCATTTTAAAAAGTACAAGTTCAGAAGAGGATTTTGGTCTGTTGACTTTAATGGAGCTCAGGACTTGCCATTTCCGATTTTCAATTTCCAAAAAATATGGCAGTAGGGAAAGGTGCAATGCCTTGCTGCAAGACATAAGGTCTTCCTTTGGTGTATTGCATTGTGGTGCATAATTGTCCGAAATGTCACAACAAAAATTTTACTGCTTTACATTATGGGAATAATATGCCCTAGTAGATCAGAAGGGGTTGTTTCAACTTCAGTAGTATCGTCCCAATACCAATACCTTTGGCAAGCCTGGTGTCAGCCTAATGGGTAAGGTGGCTGGCTTCATATCTTTGGGTCTTGAGTTTGAGCCCTTGTTCTGTTGAATAACACCAGGTGGGTTGACTCAGCCTGTCATGTTTCTGAGGTCAGTTAAATGTGTACTAGCTTATTGGGGCAGCGGCACTGCATCAGTGGCACATCTGTGCTCCGAGCAATGATACAACCAGCAGCTGCAGGCTGCATAAGAAATAATAATACCTTTGTCAATATACTGCATGTATGACTTCACTTATCATTTATTGAGATCATGCATCTTGAAATGAGATGCAAATCGGTTGTTTTGTCTTTGTACCTCACGGTGTCATTTACATGCTGCATCCGAAGTAGATCTTTACACTCAGACCCATGAACAGTTCGTGCCTCTCGCAGACATGTTCGATTGCAGTACCAGGCAAGGTTACATTGGTGACACGGTATCAGCCTCCAGCCCCTGCGGAAGCAACTGTTGCAGGTCCTTGTAGCAATGCTGTGGCAAAAGAGAGGGTAGTTGTTAGGTTGCTTTGTGTTATTTTGACGTGTCGTGAGCTGAGGTCTTGGCATGCTCCCAGAATGAAAATTGACTTTCTTTAAGGGAATATTGTGCTGTCCTCCCGATGGTCCAAAATAACTTTTCACTCTAATCCAATCACAAGGAATAACCTAGAAAGTGTTTCAAAATGCAAAGCCTGTCCACATCCACTTTGAGCTCAAACTAAACTTGACGAGAACTAAAAAAAAAAAAAAAGTGTAAGATCTATTAATTCGTCTTATCCGTATTCTCATAATAGAGTTTTGTTCAGAATTTGATGACAAAAGCTCAAAAGTTATGACCTGCACACACACACCATACTAAAATATGCAAATTGGTGTCTGTAGTTGATGCAGTCGGTCATTCCTTATCCGATCTTAACCAAGCTTGCCCTGGTGACTAAGGGTCATGACACAAAAGTTGTAGCTACTTCGTTTCCCACACACACCTCCCCCAAACCCCTCCCATGAGGGTTTCAAAGGTGGGGCAAATGCAAATTCTCGAAATAAATTTGTAGTGTGTGGCATCACTGCCTTTGCTGGTGATTGAGGGTAATACGAGTGATGTTTCAGAGGCCATATTTGTATCAGGAGGAATAAGAATGATAATTGAACTAGGAGATAACCTGGTTACATCAGACTCGTACAAGAGAAATGGTTCTCAATAGAGTGGAATATTTAAGGGGTTTGAAAGGAATGTCCTTTGTAGTCCGGTCAGTTCGGGTAAAAAAAAAAATGGCCAAACAGTGACAGACTGGACAAAAGCACCACATTTGGCATGTAGATAGAGGGCACCAAAGTAAACATTTTGAGAAAAGGAGACACGTCCGACCTTGACCTTGAAGATCAAATTTCAAGGTCAAAAGGTCACATTACACCAATTTACAATATAAGTCGATTTTGCTCAAAAATCTCTCCATAATTGATGAGACCACTTAGCTAGGATGGTGTAAACATTTTGCTTTTCAATCGACAGTATTATAATATACTAAATAAATCTAATAACGTTAGGATATAACACGTGTTTTTTGAAAAAGTAAAAATTTTGCGCACGGAGCTTTAAATTCCAATGTGCACGCAAGAGAAATGCACATAAGAAAACATTCCGAACAGCATATTAACAGGATCAGAAACTAATTAATTTGTATAATAATGTTACCAAAACGCTGGTACGGATGTATGTTAGTTTCCTGAACGTTAGATATAGCATCCAGGGGGTATTTAACAGCTTCCAGTGTGTCTATCTGGCAAATCAGGCAAAGCGACCAATCGAAGGTAGCTGCCACCGCATGCTCCGGCCTCTGCTGAAACGAAAGGGTCGGCTGTTAAAATACACAAAACACTTGGGAGGAACTAGCTTCTCGTAGTATATTGAAAGCATTTTATATTTTCCCGTACCTCGAACCTGAAGATATAGTGATCTATGTGAACTTTTCCCCTAAGGTTGGTAGATTGGACAAAATCAAATATGGTCAGCAGGTAAAGAAACCATGATTTGTGGAAGGAGTATGTCATTCTGAGAAAGGAACACTTTAAATTTTGGTCCAAGCGAGTCTGGTTCCAGAGATACTGACTTTTTTTCACTCCAGATATACTGTATGGTAAATATTGTCTTCGTTTTTCAATACACTAAAACTGTGACATTTCCAGCTTTTTATGGCCTCTTGGGGGACTCAACAGATAGTAATCAGTTTAATAGTTATCCCTCGGTTAACAAAAACATTTGATTCAACAAAAAAGAAGACTTAGCACATTGTAATTGCAAACAAAGCCCTTATATGTCAGTTTGATGAGAATGACAAAAAAAGAACCACACAAAAGAATTGAATGACATTCATATGAATGAAAAGAGCACAAGATTTGATAGGCTCGAAAAAAAATCTCAGAAATCAACCAGTCATCAGAATCAGATATAAATAATGATGAAGATAGATGCTGAGTGCCTGATGACGTGGTCTGTCTAAGTATGCTATGATGGCGAGTTGGTTGGTGGTGGGACCCACTAAGCTCAGTTGTCAAGAGTCAATAATTATCATTGATCATCACAACATTCATTGTCTTATCACATCATTGAGATGTTATTTTCATCCTGTTATCCATAATCATTTTAGAAATTTAAAAGAAGGAATATCCCTCAAGACTTAGTACAGGTATTGTTGCTCAGTATGAGAGCTGGCAATAATACAACACTGGTACAGGCCTCAAAACCACCCATGCCTTCATTCCAATAAAGCCAGCCAATAATAGGGCAGGGTAGTCAGACTGCAAGGTCACATTTTCAATTTTTTTGTTGGGGGGGGGGGGGACTCTGCTGTGAGGCAACAGATCTACATGTATCATCATCATACATGAAAATGTTCATAAAAACATAAAGCTACCTATATTTTTGGATTCATAAAATACATTAACCTTCTTCATGTTATATTAAATAAATAATAATAATAGTCAGCCATAGGTAGTCAGATTGCAAGGTCACATTTTTTTTGGGGGGGGAGGAGGGGGGCAAGAACTCTGCTGTGGGTGAGGAAACAGATCTGCATGTAATGTCAGGCTATCATTGAAAATCATTTTTCCGGTGGGTGGCTGGCGTCGTAAAAATCGCCATTGTTTTGCACAACTACAACCGAACAACACGCCTCTACTCCAGCTACACCATTCGGATGTATGGACTAGTAAAATCATATTTGGTGTCATAACGCGACTGACCATTCCCTTTTCTACCCCGAAAATAGATTTTCTAACGCGAAAGAATGACATGAATTCAGAGCACAACTTACTGCCGCCATTGTTAATGTTCCATAGTTCCTCCACGAGGAGCACCGTAAAATTAGGGCGGGTCGTCAAATTCGTGCGTTCCTCCACACCGATACTCCGGTGTCACGTCCATCGATCTGGGCCAGGTTTAGGCCCGTTTGGTACTGAACAGAGAATCGATCCTCACTGTCTCCTTTTTAAAAATTAATCTCTGGACTCTAATCTACCTTCTCGCCAAGTTTGGTGCTTTTGTCCAGTCTGTAAATATTTTGACACTAACTGACAGGACTATTGACAGCATAATAGCAAGGACCCATGGAAAATCCATGTAATGTAAAATGTTACTTTATGTCATCAACCCCTTTCTTCCTCAAGACCTCAACCCTTCTCTTCCTCGAGTCCTCGACCCTTCTCTTCCTCAAGTCCTCGACCCTTTGCTTCTTCAGGTCCTCAACCCCATTCTTCCTCAAGTCCTCAACCGTTCTCTTCCTCAAGTCCTCAACCCTTTCCTTCTTCAAGTTCTCGACCCTTCGCTTCTTCAAGTCCTAAACCCTTCTCTTCCTCAAATCCTCAACCCTTCTCTTCCTCAAGTCCTCAACCATTCTCTTCCTCAAGTCCTCAACCCCTTTCTTCTTCAGGTTCTCAACCCCTTTCTTCTTCAAGTTCTCAACACCTTTCTTCTTCAAGTTCTCAACACCTTTCTTCTTCAGGTCACAAGTCCTCAACCCAAAGTCTCCAAGTCCCCTCTCCACTCCAAGTCCTCAAACCCCCTATCCCAGCTCTCTGTCCCTTCTCTGCTCCCCTTCCTCACCTTCACTATCTGTCATCTCCTCCCCCTTTCTTCTTCAAGTCTTCAACCCCCGCTCAAAGCCTCAACCCACCTTTGCCAACTTTGTCCCTTCTCTGCACCCTACACCCCCCCCCACTCCAACTCTTTGTCTTCCACTCACCCCTTTCTTTTTGAAGTTCTCAATCCCCCTCCCAACTCCAAGTCTGCATAATAGTCACGAACTGTTAAGACTGCTAAGGTTTCTCAGTGAAGTAAATCGACAAAAAGGAAATTATTCATTGGATGGAATTGATGGGATAATTTGTGGTTATATTGTTTTTGTACTAATGGTAGGTGTGTGAACCATTGACTCTGAGCCTATATACCACCATTGTGCGCAATGAAAATGCAAGACTCGAAATTGCGTGAACATCGGTATTTGTAAACCTCCGCATACACGGTACGGACACAAGAGCTCTCACATGAGGTATCATTCAGCATTACTTGTGCTGTGTTTACGATGTTTACCCTGTTCAGACACATTCGTGCATCTTGTATATATATGTATATATATATATATATATATATATATATATATATATATATATATATATATATATATATATATATATATATATATTGTTGTGGTTGAGGAAATTCGCAAACCACCATTCAGGTCCCGTAGGTGAGATATCTCTGTAAGTACATGTGTAGTTAGCCCCAAACCCGTTGTTTAGAGGGAATAAATGTCATTCATTCGGGCTGCGACCCTTTAAGATAGCCGTTTTTCTGTTCTATCTTTATTTTGAACCAACCACATCTCAACCGCCGTCACACAACAACCACCAACCGCAACGCCGCTTCACAACAACAACAACGCCAACAGCCACGACCTTTACCATCACAACTCGCTCTCGCAACCATCGCATCACTACCATTCCAAGCGTCGCCATGGCCATCACCGCCACAATAAACCCTCCACCACCTTCACCTCTCCTCCTTCTGCCGCCATTCCCACACCACTTGTGAACGCCGAGTGTCAGGCTGTCCTGGCCTCGTACAAAGAGCGGCCTTTCCGAGGGGAAGTCGGATCAGGAATGATCACGCCCACTTCCGATCCGTCCAATCATTAAGCGCAGGGCGATTTGGCCCCGCCTCCAGGCGCGTCGGAGTAGAATCGATATATGCAAATTCGAGGATCAGGGGAGGTTCACGCCCACTTTTCCTCTGTCCAATGGGCGAGCGTGGCTCTACCCCCGAGTTCATCCTGATCCGGAAATTTGCATATGGGATCTCCCACACCACTATAAAGCGCCGAGCGTGGGGCGAATTCAGTGGGAGTTTCTGTTTCGGGCTCGGGCGAGTTGGTGAGGTGTGGGGGGCGGCGAAGTGTGGCAGCAGCAACCAAGACGGGTCTGGAGGAGAGTTGGAGTCTGTCGGGGTTCGGAGCCTGTCGGGGAGCTGCAGAGAGGGGAAGCCGGGAACGCGGTCGAGGTCGCAGTGGAGTCGCTCGCCGCGGGACCCAAGCAGGCCGGCTGTCCTCTTTCCCCAGAGCATCAACAACCCCCCTGTTTTCCTCCGCGCTGAGATAGTGCGAAAAGGGGGCCCCGTTCCCACCCCATTCCAAGCAGTGCCAACGAAACCCGCGGAGGAGCGCGGAGTCGGGGCACCGCCGCCTTTTTGCGGCTCATCACAAGACGGGTAGGCTCCACGCGGTCTCGGCCCCAGGTCCGTCTGCCCCCTTGTCGTAGAGGGTGGCCCCTTTTTCTTTTGATTTTGAGTATATGTGTTGTCGGCGCCGTCTGTAAAGTAGAACTGTGTAAGTGTTGCCGTGTGCTCGCGTAGTCGGTAGTAGATCTGCATTGTGTTTCTTTTGTTGCAATTGCTTTTGGTGCATAATTGTTGTGTTTCTTTTACATTTGCTTTTGGTGCATAATTGTTGTAATTGTATATGTGTGCTTTCCGTTTGCTGCGGAATAAATGTGCCTTATGTTGAACTGTTTTTCCCGTTTCGCTTCATCTTTTCTTTAATTGAATCTCCATCTTACTTCACGTAAAGGGTTGGTCGTGGGCTAAATACGCCTGAGAATTAATCGGAACTGTCGAGGTTGACGATAACACCGCTCTGTTATCCCGATAGTATGGAACGGGTCGCTTAAAGTGGCCCGTGTCCGAAGTCGACCTGCGGCGAGGTGCGATCGCCCGGTCTACCCTCCGTGTGGGTACTTAGGTAGGTCGAATTTGGCGAACAACCCTATCCCACGCGGGGGGGGCGATTGGCACGATCGTGGTGAGGCCGAAAGGCCCACCCGTGACTAGTTCCCAGCGTTAGTCCGAGAGGGTCACGACGGAATTGTCCGTCCGGTGGGCGACGTGCCGCAATTCGAGTTACGTGGCCGCTCGCACGCCGGCGGGCGCGAATTCGCAACAATATATATATATATATATATATATATATATATATATATATATTGAATAATCATGTTTGGGTAGAGGGAGAGGGGTGGGAATGGGATTTGAATGGGCTGTGAGGGCCATCATAAATGCTTTTTTGTTGTTCTTTGGTTCCAAGGCCACAACAGAAATTATACCAGATTTTTGCATCTGTTGTTGTAATGGAGGTGTGTGTGTGTGTGTGTGTGTGTGTGTGTGTGTGTGTGTGTGTGTGTGTGTGTGTGTGTGTGTGTGTGTGTGTCAGTCAGTCAGTCATATCCACTGCCGCCGCTCGCTTGTACAAACAGGAAATGGTAAGAACTCGACACCTCTCATCCACAGATATTTCTCGTACTGGAGTCTTACAGTTCTGCGAGTCCGATTTGCATTCAGGAACAGAATAACTATGGTTAACATTTTGAATTTGCCACTCTTTTGTCTAAACACTGAAAAGTATGTTTAAAAGATGATTTGAATGACAAATTTTGTGCTCGGAACAGCAGGTTAAAAGTGCCCAGCGAGCAGAACAGTCACTGAAAACACACAAACACACAGTGCATGCACAAAAGGCCACGTTCGCATTCATATGTCATATTGGAAGTCCCATATTCATTATATTCAAGCCAAATTGGAATCAGTGAATCCTTTTGAGGAAATTTCAAAGTCTGCTTTCTAAAGGCTCCAAAAGACTTGCAAGGGCAAAATTATTGGCAGTCAAAGGATATGATGCATTTTAGAAGCCTCTTACTCTCTCTCCGTCAGTTCAGCAATGTCAGACGTTTTCGGGCGTCTGCGTAATAAAGCACTTTCTGCTCCCCTTCCCCTCCTGGTGAAAGGGAGGGGAAAATCCCCCTCCCCCCGAACCCCTGCTCCAGCGCCCCAGAAGATAGCTAATGCCATTCCAATACACAACTAATCTCAAGTCTCAACTACAGGCCAGTTATGTGTGTTTTAACTTCTATATTTCTCTGTACAGAGGTTTGAAGTAGAGCCAAATCCTCTAAACGATGACTTATTGCATTTGAACGAAGTATTTATAATCCATGCTGGTTTGTAAAAGTTACTTTTAAAATTGTATGACTTTGGATGAATTGCAGAAATTGTTACCTGTATTGCAGTAACTCAGTAAATTACTCAAATGGCAGATTGCACTCTCAGGAGGTTCAACAGACAAGAAAAAAAAAAGACATGTGAGAGAGAGGCATTACACTTCAACATTCAAACAACATAGCAAGACTACTGTCATGTTTTAAATCTACTTCAATTTGAAAAAGTTAATAAAATATCTTAAATTAAAAGAATCTGAAATTCAAATTTGATATCGTGTACATCACACGATGCTGCACCTGCTGCACCTTCCATCCTTCTCCCAAGAGGTTGTAACACCAAACTTACTGTTCGTTTGTTCCACGAACGGTTAACGAGCGGGGATATTTCCAGCAATATAGCCAATATCCATGAAATTACTAACTTGAAAGCAACATGTGCCTGATAATCACTTGCTTTCACGAACCAACCTGCTGAAGGGCACGGCTGCAAAAGCCTGTTCTGCGAAGACGACATCACTTGGCTGGAAAGTCTGTGCCGCGATGAGACCCACTCCCTTGCCTTTTAGTTCAGTTACTCGCACCTGCTGCAGCTCCATTGTCTGGACGTCCATGAACACCAACCAGCTTCCTCCTTCCAGTGTCCCCTACCAAGGAGCATGATGGTATCAATGCTTATTTCAGGGAGCAGGTCATTGGTTCCATATATAGTTTGAGTTTACAACATATTGCTAGAGGTTAAAACAAGGACAATGGCCCAGAGAAGGACTATTTTTAACCAGTTTCCATACCTCAAATTGCTAACCATCTTAAGTGGCTCAATAAGCAATTGGGTTACGTTACGACGACGTTTTGCTCACCACCAATGCAATGATACTTTGAATTTTAATTTATTTGATCCGGATCCGGATCCGACTACTTGAATTTTTTAAGGTGATTCTTCACCATTGAGAGATAGGGCCAAAAACGATATATAGCACTATATCTCAAAAAGTTGTGGACAGATTCGGACGAAACTTGGTGGACACTTTGGGCGTTTGACGAAGAAGAATTGGTTTAATTTTTAGTGAAGATCTGAATCCAGATCCGGTTATGAGAATTATTTTATTTATAAAGTGATTCTTCACCATTGATGGAACCAAAAACGATATAGTACTGTATAGCATGATATTTCAAAAATGTATTAGGCCCGATATGTTCTCGTGGATCAGGCATTGCATGGCGGAGGTGTGCCCTCTACCGAGTGCCCTTCTAGTTAGGGATGTAGTTGCGGTACCATCCCATCAGACACACAAACGGCCATGCCTCCTCCTTTGCCATGTGCTGCAGCGCTTCCTTGATATTTTCCACACTGTCGTTGTGAAGACCTAACAGACCACGTTCTATGTGGTAATTGACAAAACTCACGTTGTCCATCTCACTCACACACCTTCATGGTTTGGCGTTGAGGTCAGCTGCAGACATCCTGTGAATCAGGTCCCAAAGGTTGACACTGGCTTTCCTCAAGTAGTGGGATGGATTAAAATACCACTGATGTAGTTATCCACATTTTCTATCCCCACCAGCAGCCTCCTCATGTCTCATGCAAATGTAGCTCCTGAATTCAATATCCCAAATGGCATCTTCAGAAACTCGTATCACAAATGCTGTCCAATGTAACGTTTTCATTGGCGACAGGTATCTATCAATATTCGATACCCCTTCCTCATGTCAGTCTTAGAAAAATGTACATCTCCACGAAGCTTCTGGAAGAGGTCACCCACAGTCACCATTGGTTCCAGTTCCAGCATAATAATGTTTTAAGCTTCCAGCAATCAACATACAATATTTCACATCCTTTTTACTGTCTATAACTTTTACTGACTACTGGTGACATGTACGGTGAATCTGAATGTCAAATTATCCCCATCTCCAACATTTCCTGGATGTCCTGACTCAGGGACTCTCTCACGCTGTACGATATTGATTACAGTTTTGACCGAACAGGCTCACTTGTACTCACGTTTATGAGATGATTGATTAAATCAATCCTTAGGAAATCAGTAAAACGTCTTGATACTCATCAACTATAGACATAACCTCCTCGCTTTGTGCATGGGTGTGTTGACCAAGCATGGGTATGCTCCGCCATTTTGCTGAGCTTTCAGTTGCCGAGCTCCAACAGGACGGTGTTTATCACCGACTGCATCCTCCATGGTCGATTCACTCAGCTGCACGACTACAGCGCTCACTATATCTAAATTGGCAGCTGGGAATACATCTCCCACCTCAAGATCTTTCTGCTGCAACTTCAGCTGGACCCTCTCACCGCTGGGACCTCGAGACTCAAGTAACATATGCCAGTAGTGACTTGACCTCTCACAGACAGAACCAGGCCAAGCAAATAGCGACACCTCTTATTTCAATACATCATCATGTAACACCTTCCCCCCTTATAGAGAGCTAACAGTCAAATGTGAATGAAGATAGAAGGGGAAGAATGTAACGGAAAACTCAATGTCTTTGAATCAATTCCAAGGAGCTTATTGCTTTACAGATATAGCTTTTCAACTATTTTTTATCACTCTCCCAGATCTAGTCTGGTTTGCAGCATCAACAGGTATTATGTGATGTTGTGAGCTGTCTGAGAAGAGAGGTGTCACTGAAGCCACAGGTGTCGGTCTGGGAGAAGGGTCAACATCTGGTGTTCGCTTTAGAGGTAGAACCAGAGTCGATATACGAGAACTTTGATTGCACAGCCGATTCCTGGTTCTTGATGTTCAAAGGCACTGTCATATTCCTTTGGTATTTTCTCCCATCGGGTTTGGTGATCTCATCTGTTCTGCTCTTCAGTCGCTTGTTAAATTTTAGCTTGTTGCCGCACCCTTTTGTCTGATTTTGTAAGTCGCATCCTCACTACATTACCTGCTCTTAAGGGCTTTAGGTTCCATCTGTAGTTATAGCGATTGGTGATTACTGTGTACTTGTCTTCCACACGGATTTCCATGTGACTGTGTTGGTTTGATTTATTGTCAGTCAGAAGTTGTTGGTGTCATGGTTTTCGTCCTTTGACCCACGAGGCTTTGGGCAACGCAAGTTCGCAGTTCATCCGTCGGTGTGTTTTTTTTTCCGGTTGATTGGATCTAGGTAAGGGTCCTCCTTGCCTGCCTTACACTTTTGCATCATTATTTTGGCCGATCTTCACTGATGCTTCCTCAGCACCATGTGCTTTGTTGTTGTTGTTGCCATGGCGAGGAGTTTCGTGGTTGAAACCCCACAATGCACCGAAGGTCTTGAATGTGTTGCAACATGTATTCTGGATCACAATCGCTCATATAACCATAGCAGGGATGCGGCGTCAGGTAAAATATCCCCAGAAAAATAAAATCCCTCATCATCATTACTCTGAGCTACTTGGTTACGGAGCATGTTTGGAAGAGTACTGATGAGATGTTGGTGTTGGAGATGTAAGTTGAGACGGATATTGGGAAATTGGAGATGGATTGGGATAGGAAGTGGAAATCGCATGTGACAAATATGTTATTTCATGAATTGAGAGCTGAGAGGAGACTTGACCTCGAACATGGTGGTCCTTTTTTGGAGGTGTGGGGTTTTGAGTGAGGATGAGCAACCACACCTGTTGGAGCTCGGCAACTGAAAGCTCAGCAAAATGGCTTAGCATACCCATGCTTGGTCAACACACCCATGCACAAAGCGAGGAGGTTATGTCTATAGTTGATGAGGAGGTTATGTCTATAGTGAGGATGATGATTGAATGAGTCATAGTGGTGGCATAGCTCTCCCGGATTGTAGCTTTTGTAACATGGAGATGTGGTAGCTGGTGAGAGGAGGCTTGGATTGGTGGGGTTGCAGATGTGTATGTGGACATGAATTCAAAGATGGGCTCAGAGGAGGTTTCATGAAGATGGATCATTTGGATTCTGAGGGTCGTGAATGTCAGGACAGTGGAGCGACAATATATGGAGTGCGTGTTACCAATAACACACGGTAATAAAATGTAATGACGCCATCTTGTGTACATTGTGAACAGTGCCGATTGCTATTAACGGGCATGATCAGAAGCCTCGTTCAAGCCACCAACGAATGCACTCAATCGGTCTCGTGTAATCGTGTGTGTCCTCAAACATACCACAGAATGGTGCCGAGGATGGGAGAGCAGATTCCCCAGATCAAGTTGCTTTGTAAGAGTATTTTTGTGAGAGGAGGCCATTAGGCCTATTAAAGCCTGTGCTACTATTTCCAACTTATGGTTGTTTATCCATACTCTATCGTTTTAAATTCTGAGTGTCAAGCACAGAAGCAGCACATATCATTTTTAAAGTCTTTGGTATGACTCAGCTGGGTTTTGAACTCCTGACCTCCCAGACTCAGAGTGGATGCTTTAACCATTACTCAAAAGCCTTCACTTGGTCAAAAAAAGGGTACGAGTGGAAGTAGCCTGAGTAAGGTGTGTTGTTACTGTCTTGTGCTGCATCAGTCCCACACCTGTCTTTGTTTGAAGGCTGAATGCTCTACCGGCAAGAAGGTTGGTCACCTCTCAAAGACGTGCCGTTGGAAATGGACACTGTCATTGGGCAGCAGAAGCAGAGGTTGAGGAAGAAACCCTCCACACCAAAGAATAGCCATCCAGCTACCATTGTGAGATGGGGGGGGGAAGATTTTGGAGATTACGTCGTCATTGACATCGCTGGAAGGACGGTTCGAATGGAAATTGGCATGGGTGCATCTGTAAGTTTGGTTATTGAGGCATTTCATCGCAAGAGTTTCAGTGATCACTCACTGCAGAAGGTTAAGGTAGAGTTGTGAATCTTCTGTCTACACTGGAGAGAAGATTCCAGTTACTGGTAGCATCATGGTATCAGTCAAGTACAAGGACAAGTCTGACAAGTTGCATGTGATCACAGGGGCTGAGAACAGGCCAGCGCTCGTGGGAAGAAATTGGGTAGGCTCCAACAAGATAGATTGGAAGGAGATTGTCCTTGTTCAGCTGAGGTATCGTTCGCTAGAGGATGTTATTAAGCAACATCCCAGAGTGTTTAGCGAGACAGAGAAACCAATAAACTCCACGGATGGTGGTACGAGACAATGCTAAACCTATCTATTGTCAGCCATGCCTGATGCCATTCACCATGAAGCAAAGGATGGACAAAGAACTAAAGATATTAGAGATGGGGGGCATCATCAGTAAGGTATATCAAAGTAGTATGGCTCTTCCAATTGTTGTTGTAGCAAAATCACATGGAAAAGTTAGAGTTTTTGGGGATTATAAAATGACTATAAACAAGATCCTCGGGACTGAGAGGGTTATCTCCCCAATACTTTGCCAAATGTGGATGATCTATTCACAAACCTGACAGGAGGCCAGATCTTTTAAAAGTTAGATCTGACAAATGCCGACCTGCAACTAGAATTAGGTGATGAGTCCAAATCATATTTGAGAGTAAATACACACTGGGGTCTATTTCAGTTTAATATATTGCCTTTTGGACTGTTTTCTGCCCCTGCCATTTTAAAAGGTATAATGGACCAAATTCTGCAAGGAATGAATGGGGTAGTCCCCGATCTGGATAATATTTTCATCTCAGCCCCCAATAGGCAGACCCTTGATGAGGTGTTGCATGTGGTGCTTCAACAATGGAGAAAGATGGAGAACGACTGAAAGCGCACAAATGTGAAATGTTCCAACACTGTAAATTTTTTGAGTCATAGAATAGACAAGGATGGTCTTCATCCTCCCAAGGAAAAGGTGGACTCAATCCAGAATGCACCCAGTCCCAAGGACGTCATGGAGGTGAGATCATTTTTGGGCCTCTTAAAATTACTTTGGTAAATTCAGTTCAAATGTAGCCATGATGCTACATCCACTGAACAAGCTTTTGAGGAAGGATATTGCTTGGAAATCTATATTAATATTTCGGCATGCCCATTTTTTTGTTCCACCATCAGATTTTTGTTACTGCATGAAATGAATCAATCTTTGACATATATAGTAATGATATTATTGTCTTCCTTAAGAGGCCCCTCAAAATTCGTTTTTATGATTATGGAAGTTAAACAGTTCATGTTCTCAATTTGCAAAATTGGAGGAATTGTTGCACAAAAAGAAATAAAAATGTTTCCCATTTTTTAGAGGACCACGAAGATGAGTTCGGCTCATAGAATCACGCTCCATTTGGAGAGAAAACAGTTGAGTTCATACCTGACGAATTTGCACTTTCCATGTGTCGTAGTTTCTTCACAAAACCATGACTTTCTGACTAAGTACAAAGTATTTCTTTGCTTTTTTTTATAGATGGTTGCCGTTTTGAAATTTTCATCGACCGATACCCGCTGCCCAGCCGGACCAACTGCCAACAAAGTATCGCCCGGTCAGTTACAGTTAAACCCAAAATCATGATCATCGTTTTAGTGTGGAGGTGAGTACTGACAGTGTACTTGGGTCTTTTCCGGGTGGGTGCGGGATTGAGCACATGCACATCAAAATCTCGGGTCTCCGCATAGTGGCGTACAGGCTTGAGTCGTATTTCTGTTTACGACCGTAGAAAATCACAGAACCATCCGATCGACATGCTGTTAACAGTTTCAGAATCAGCTAAATTCTCCAAATATGAATATGTAGACGAAACTGATCCGGCCAGCTAAAATCTACAAGATATGAATATGTAGACGAAACTGATCTGGCCTTTTGGATCATTTTAAAGTAGGGTGCCCTGTAATTTTAATGCGCTCTATGGATCCTCCGGAACTCACGAATGGTACACATTGTGTAGTCACTAAGCTATGTGGTAATGTCATCGAAGTGGAGCTACTGCGGGACAGTCGAAGGGGAAAACCTGAATGATAATAATCAATGGATAAAAATGATATACTATATTGTTTAAAATACATTCGTGCTATCTGTCTTTTACCATATGTTGCCAGTAACGCCCATCGAAGACGGGCACCTTTACTTGTAGGTGGATAATTGCAAAAATAATCAAACTGTGTAAAGACTTGTGCTGAGACTGTTGAGAGTGCAAGCGGAGCAAAGCGTCGATCTGGGAGGGGGCAAGGGGGATGGTCGCCTGACCAATCATAAAATGTGGGGTGAAGATATTATTTTGCCCCTCCAAAAATAAAATAAAATAAATTTGGTAAATAATATACATCACCAACCCAAACCCTAACTTTGAATAATGCATGACTTCCAGCATGAAAATACAAATTGAGGAACCCTGATGGCATCCCATCAGCTTGCATCCAATATACGCATCGACCAGGCCTAAGCGTGCCAGAGTAACTTTACTTCCACGGTTCATTAAGTGCCATTTTCATGGTTGTTTGCACTCGCATGTGGTTTAGGTTCTTCAGTGTCGCACTGAGTATCAAAGGTGGCACATGCTCATTCGGTCTCATGAACTTGCCTACACTTGAACCTTTCTTCAAATTGAAGCTTTTTTAAGGTAAGACATGTGACGTTTCAGTGCATCATAAATCCCCATGTACAAGGCAAACCTTTTTTTTCCAAGAAAATGAAAAGAAAAAAATGTGCACCTGTTTGGCAAGAAAGAGCTGTGGGTCCCACCCAGCAGAGCCTATGCTGCACAAACTAAATAAGCACTGAAGTTCTGTATCCTAGTCCCTTGTTTATTGCCATATTGCAGTGCATTCACGAAAACACATTGTTACGGATCTGGGGTTCGAGTTTAGCCACAATGGGAAGCGCTCAAGTTCCTCCTGAACACCCTGTCCTGAGGCCACTGGGCATGAATATCTTCGTGCTCCGGCAGCTTCTTAAGCAACCATGAGCGCTGATTGGTATTGCCAATCTGGCAGTTGCACTACCTCGTGTGATACCTTACATGTGGCCGGCCGCAGCAAGGGGGGTCTCGTGCCCTCGATGCGTACTCTAGTTAACTTACCAGATCAGATGCAGCCGAGCGGAGCTGCGAGTATGCACCGGTTAATCAAGAGCAAATCACATGGGGCAGAACTTCCCGGCTACACTACGTGCGGACTATGCTGCATCAATGGAGGAATGGACACGACAAGCGGGTACATTTATAATACAGGTAGATTTATGACAAGCAGGTAGGGAAAAAGGACATGCAAATATTTACAAAGAAACAAGACATTGCAGTTATTAAGAATTTCTACAAACTTAAGGTATATGAACATGACAGGCGTCATCAGATTCATTCCCTGAGGAAGGTTAGAGAGCAAAGAAAGATGAGAAACAGTATGTGGTGTGCAACCTCTTCAGTACCTTGCATGGTCAACTGATCCACGCTTCCCAGTCATTGAAGAAGGGAGAAAATTGAGGATGTCTAATGGTGCATGGTCAGAGTAGGTGTGATGAGATGTAGGTGGAATGCAGGTGATGTTTCGAGAAGAAAATTGAAAGGGGTGCACGTCTGTGGGGTCACTCTGAAAAGAGCGGCTGTTTGGGACTTGCCCTCGCAAATCGCTCTTTTGTGTCCACAGCAGATGAGACAGAAAACAAGAGACAGAATGTGTGAGAAGACAGCTCTTACGTGAATGTGTAAATATGTTTTGGCTTGTCCCTAATGAATGCGCTCAGCAGGGCGTCTGAATCGCTCATCCAGCCAACGCTCTGCTCCAGCTGTCCGTTCCACGAGCTCTACCCGCCTGTTCAGCTCCACCTTCCGTCCCATACTGCTGACCAAGCCAAAAGCGTGTGTCCTCCCTCTCCCTCACAGGATCTTTCATAGTAGTTTAGTGAGGGAGGAGCCTAAAGGTGGATCAGGACGGGCGGTATGAGCTTCCGAGCACCCCAATTGGTGCATGGACGCTTCTAAAAGTGTTGGCCTGTCCATGCAAGAACTTGGCACCAGAAATGGCCTCATTCGCTCTGCACATCACCATGCGACTCAGCCATAATTTAGCGATGAGTTATGGCGAGTTGGTTGAAGTGTTGTAGCGGTTGTGGCAGTTAATGGTGAAGGTAAGCAAGCTTGGATTGATGTAGGGATTTTTTTAAGCGTTGTGGTGGTTGTAAAAATGTTGTAGTGTTGGGTTCGAGTACGGTGAAGGTCTGAGGTGATTGCCATTGGAGAATGTCACAAAGTTTGAATGAGTTTTTGGTAGCATATGCTAATGAGGTGCTTCTGGTGCTTGGGTCTGTGGCATGCATGCGTGAAGGGAAAGGATCCTGTATGTGAAGTAAAATAAGTAAAGGATAAAGAATGGGAATAAAGACCTGCGATAAAGCCCTCACAACGCATTTTGCCTCAAAAAACCATTATACATAAGGAAAGAGCTATCTAAAATGAATACTAATGAAACAACTGTCTCGGGACTGCAAAATGTTGTTTCATTAGTTGTTTAGCAGAAATATTGTTGCGGGGCCAGGTATCGGCCACGAGCACGACCGCGAGATGGAGCAGTAGAGTCGGCTCGACCGATCACCCGGAATTTAGATCGTACCTTTTCGGAAAAGTACGGGTCCCTTATCAGACCGTGAAGCGTCAGTATTTCTACCACGTGGTACAGGTTTATTCAACAATTTTCAAAATACTAAGAGACCACGTGGCGATTTACTGAGTCTCCACACCCTCGACAGCACCCGTACGGAATGAGCCACTTAGCGTACTCGAACCGTGTGCGATCCGGGCGGTTTATCACCGAGGTCCGTCGGTCCCAAATATCCTGTTACAATGGCAACAGCCTGGCTAATTTCCCAACATAGAGCACACTAAGCCAATGGAGGAAAAGACACAAACGGGCTGAAACATTTAACAATCAGGGTATTTATTCACAATGGGGGAATGAGGGGAGCACATAAGGGCAGAGATAAACCGAATATAGAAATGCACGTACATACAGCAAGGCACTTATACAATTCACTACTTATCTGACTGAAGCCATGAGCACACAACATACAGGTCCTATAGATCAGTTATATCAGTAAGTACATGTTGCTAGTTAGGGTCCCGACCCTACTTTAATGGGGAATTAAATGTTCATGCGCTGTGGAGTTATTTTGATAGGGTTTTTCTTTTATTTTTACACCACCAACATCAACGCCGACGACACCGCATCACCCTCACCTTCACCTCGCTTCCTTCACCTCGCTCTGGTCGACGTCATGGTGGGCGTAGTTCAAGGAGGAGCCGCGCGGCGGCCCTCGACCAATCAGCGTGCAACTAGTGAGGTGACCGTCGCCCGGCCAATCTGATCCCGCGACAGGAGGAAAGGGCTCCACGTGATGTCACCACGCCCCCAGGCCAATCAAGGAGCTTGCCGCCCGTTTTAGCCAGTGGAAGAGACGAAGAGCGATTTGCGCGCCAAAACCAGCCAGTGAGAGAGGGAGGGTTATGAGGAGGCGCCCCCCCCACCCCCCTCTGAAGAGAAGGTATAATTATAAGCGTGGTCTGCACGTTGGAGGATTCTGGTTCTGGCGAGAAGTGCGCACATGGGAGGGTTCTGAGAGTTCTTGCAAGAAATGAACATCTGCGCGCAGGGCGGTTGAGTGCGAAAGAGTCTGCGCATGGAGTGGTCGGTGCAACGGAGGGTCTTCTCCTGCCAGCTTTCGCCCTGCCAACTTTGTTTGCCTGGAACCCGGTCGTAGGGGCATCTGGATCGTGTTGGGGGTCCAGTTCTGCCCCGAGGACCTGGTCCTTGAAGACCGTACGAGGCGGACAGGTCTGAGACAGCCCTCAATAAAGACCATTTGGTCCGATGATTTTGGGTGTGTGTGTGTGTGTGTGTGTGTGTGTGTGTGTGTGTGTGTGTGTGTGTGTGTGTGTGTGTGTGTGTGTGTGTGTGTGTGTGTGTGTGGCGCCAGTCAGATAAGTAGTAAATTGTATAAGTGCCGTGCTGTATATACGTGCATTTCTATATTAGGTTTAACTCTGCTCTTGCGTGCTTCCCTTGTTCCCGAATTATTATTGTAAATAAACATCCCCATTTGTGAAATGTATCCGCTCGTTCGTGTCCTTTCCTCCATTGGCTTCGCGTGCTGCGTGTTGGAAAATTAGCCAGGCTGTTGCCGCTGTAACGGGATATTTGGACCGACTGATCTCGGCGATTAACCGCTCGGGTCACACACGGTTCGAGTACACTAAGCGGCTCGTTCCGTACGGATGCCGTTGAGGGTGTGGAGACTCGGTAAATCGCCACGTGGTCTCGAGGTATTTTGAAAATTGGCGAATAACCCTGTACCACGTGGTAGAAATATTGACCCTTCACGCTCCGATAAGGGACCCGTACTTCTCGGACTTTTACCGAAAAAGTACGATCTAAATTCCGGGGATCGGTCGAGCCGACTCTGCTGCTCCATCCAGCGGTCGTGCTCGCAGCCGACGCCCGCCCCCGCAACATTGGTGTCAGGAGTGGGATCTCGCAACAATTTCTACTCCTGCTTGATTATTTTGTTCCATTTTATTACATTTCATCACAATTTTGCCAGTTTGTTACAAAATGTCACAGGAAGGTTTTTTTTGTCACAACTTGTATGTCAATCCATTGTTTACTGATGTCTGTATAACACATGTAAAAGTACACTCACACCTTTGTCTTCCACGTGATTTATGTACAAGTTTCACAATGCGCCTCAGATCTAGGTGAAACGGGAATGGCACTTGCTGAGTGCATAGTCTCGCCTCGCGTGTTCATTCTGAGCAAAAATACCATCGTTAACTGAACACGCCACTAATATGGCCGATGCACCCGTATCATCCATGCACCCTATTATGCCACATAATTTCTTGGCATGCGTTATGAACGTCATAAATTTAATTCTTCATTCACATGATGTCATAGATCAGATATAAGAAGTTTCAGATTTTTCAAATAAAGATTTCAATTCAACTAATTATGGCTGAAATACCACTTCACTGATACCGTCATACCCCATAGGGAGTTGACATTTACGAAGTTTTAATTTTTTTCTTCTTTGAGTGGTTTCAGAGAAAATTATGTCCAAATTTTTTCCTTTAATCTAATATTGCTGCCATACCATGTGACCTTTGATGTCATAAATGTATTTCTTTATTCACATTGGGTCAGAGATCAGATATTCAGGATGAAGTTTCAGATTTTTGGATAAGGATTTCACTTCAAACAATTATGGCTGGAAAACCACTTCACCGATGACATCATCACTATCAACCTAAATACCCCATGGGGAGTTGATGACATATGCCAAGTTTCAAATTTTTTTTTTCCGTTGAGTAGTTACGGACATAATTATGTCAAATTTTTTTCCTTTAATCCAATATGGCTGCCATACCATGTCACCTATGATGTCCGCGTTAGCAACAAAACATTCTCCAAGGAGAGTCCCTCCTTTTTTAAAGTTTCACATCAGTCAGACAAACAGTTGCAGCGAAAAAACATTTTAAAAGCGAATATATATATATATATATATATATATATATATATATATATATATATATATATATATATATATATATATATATATATATATATATATATATATTGTTGTGGTTACCAAATTCGCAAACCACCATTCAGGTCCCTTAGGTGAGGTATCTCGGTAAGTACATGTGTAGTTAGGCCCAAACCCGTTGTCTAGTGGGAATACATGTCATTTATGCGAGCTGCGACTCTTCAGGATAGCCGTTTTTCTTTTACTATCTTTATTTTGGACCAACCGCCATGATTACCACCACAACCACAACATCAACCACCAACCACAACGCCGCTTCACCACAACCGCCACGACCTTCACGTCACACCTCGCAACTGTAGCATCGCCACCGTTCTTGCCCCGCTGTGGGTACCGGTGTTGGACTCGTGCAGGGCGCGCGTCGAACAGCGTGTACAAAATCACGGATTTTGTGCTTCAAAAACGGATCAAAACGACACACGCCCACTTTTTGCCGTCCAATCGGTGAGCGAGGGGCGATTTGGCCCCGCCTCCAGGACGATCGATATATGCAAATTTGTGGATCAAAAAGCCTTCACGCCCACTTTTTCTCGGGCCAATGGGGAGCGAGGTGAAAGGTCAAAGGGAGGGGGTCAAAGGCGAAGCTACGGGGGGATAAAAGGACCGTGTTCGTCAGTCAGGGGAGTCGGTCGGAGAGTCAAGAAGAGGAGAGTCGGAGAGTCCAGAGGCGGAGAGTAGGAGAGTCGGAAGCAGAGGGTCAAGACTTCGCGGGCGGTGGAGCTGCTCGTCGTGTGCGTTGGAGTCGGAACGGAGGGGACGAGCTGTGGAAAGGCGGCGACACCAGACGAGGGGGTGCTCGCGTCGTGCAGGGAGCTGCATCCGAGGGAGGCCGACAGCGCGACCTGGCCGAGGTGGAGACGCACACCAGGGATAATAAAGATCCTCTATACCCCGAGCATCAGCAACCCCCTCCTGTTTCCCCCCGCGCTGAGATAGTGCGACCAAGGGGGCCCCTTTCCCACCCCCTACCAGGCACTGCCCGCGAGGCCCCGCGGGGTTGGGGCGCCATCGCCGCTCCGCGTCTCATCACCAGACGGGTAGGCGCGACCCGGTCTCGGCCTCAGGCCCGCCTCATTCTTGGGGGTATTCTTTTCCTTGGTTTTGGGTATGTGTTGTCGGCGCCGTCTGTGAGGTAGAATTGTATAAGTGTTGCCGTGTGCTCGGTAGTCGGTATTAGCTCTGCATTGTGTCTTCGCTTTTATATTTGCTTTTTGTGTAAATGGAATTGTGTTTTTCTTTTCTGTGTGCTTTTGGTGGAATTGTATATGTGTGCTTCCCGTGTGCCGCGAATAAATGTGCTTTGTGTTGAACTGTTTCCCGCTTCGCTTCGTCATTTCTCCCATTGAATCCTCATCTTGCTTCACGTAAAGGGTTGGTAGTGGGCTGAATACGCCCGATAATTAATCGAACCGTTGAGGTCGACGATAACACCGCTCGGTTATTCTGATAGTACGGAACGGGTCGCTTAAGTGGCCCGTGTCCGAAGTCGACCTGCGGCGAGGTGCGATCGCCCGGTCTACCCTCCGCGTGGGTACTTAGGTAGGTCGAATTTGGCGAGCAACCCTATCCCACGCGGGGGCTGATTGGCTCGATCGTGGTGAGACCGAAAGGTCCACCCGTGACTGGTTCCCGGCGTTAGTCCGAGAGGGTCACGACTGGATTGTCCGTCCGGTGGGCGACGTGCCGCGATTCGAGTTACGTGGCCGTCAGCACGCCGGCGGGCGCGAATCCGCAACAATATATATGCGTGCAAACGCACATACACATACACACCA
This sequence comes from Eptatretus burgeri, assembly GCF_056783735.1. Classification (NCBI taxonomy): domain Eukaryota; kingdom Metazoa; phylum Chordata; class Myxini; order Myxiniformes; family Myxinidae; genus Eptatretus; species Eptatretus burgeri. The sequence continues at coordinate 73,090,050 of NC_140961.1, read as the reverse complement.
ATCGTCTGACATCCCCTTTGGAGCAAGATTAAAAAAAAGATATGATGTGACAAGGGCTCATTATGAGGTGGCTCATGAGGCCTAAAAGGTCAACTTGATTTGGAAAAAAAAAGGTCTAATTAACTGGCAAGCATGCAATTCAGGTCTAATTAGCTTGCTAGTATGTAAAAAAGGCCTAATTAGCTTGCTGGTATGTAAAAAAAGGCCTAATTAGCTAGTTGGTATGCAAAAAAGGTGTAATGATCTGGTTGGTATGTAATAAAGGTGTAGTGATCTGGTTGGTATGTAATAAAGGTGTAATGATCTGGTTGGTATGTAATAAAGGTGCAGTGATCTGGTTGGTATATTAATAAAGGTGTAATGATCTGGTTGGTATGTTAATAAAGGTGTAATGATCTGGTTGGTATGTTAATCAAGGTGTAATGATCTGGTTGGTATCTAATAAAGGTGTAATGATCTGGTTGGTATGTAATAAAGGTATAATGATCTGGTTGGTATGTAATAAAGGTGTAGTGATCTGGTTGTTATGTAATAAAGGTATAGTGATGTGGTTGGTATGTAATAAAGGTGTAATGATGTAGTTGGTATGTAATAAAGGTGTAATGATGTAGTTGGTATGTAATAAAGGTGTAATGATCTGGTTGGTATGTAATAAAGGTGTAATGATCTGGTTGGTATGTAATAAAGGTGTAGTGATCTGGTTGGTATGTAATAAAGGTGTAGTGATATGGTTGGTATGTAATAAAGGTGTAATGAGCTGGTTGGTATGTAATAAAGGTGTAGTGATCTGGTTGGTATGTAATAAAGGTGTAGTGATCTGGTTGGTATGTAATAAAGGTGTAATGAGCTGGTTGGTATGTAATAAAGGTGTAATGAGCTGGTTGGTATGTAATAAAGGTGTAATGAGCTGGTTGGTATGTAATAAAGGTGTAGTGATCTGGTTGGTATGTAATAAAGGTGTAATGAGCTGGTTGGTATGTAATAAAGGTGTAATGAGCTGGTTGGTATGTAATAAAGGTGTAATGAGCTGGTTGGTATGTAATAAAGGTGTAATGAGCTGGTTGGTATGTAATAAAGGTGTAGTGATCTGGTTGGTATGTAATAAAGGTGTAATGATCTGGTTGGTATGTAATAAAGGTGTAGTGATCTGGTTGGTATGTAATAAAGGTGTAATGAGCTGGTTGGTATGTAATAAAGGTGTAATGTGCTGGTTGGTATGTAATAAAGGTGTAGTGGTCTGGTTGGTATGTAATAAAGGTGTAATGAGCTGGTTGGTATGTAATAAAGGTGTAATGAGCTGGTTGGTATGTAATAAAGGTGTAGTGATCTGGATGGTATGTAATAAAGGTGTAATCAGCTGGTTGGTATGTAATAAAGGTGTAGTGATCTGGTTGGTATGTAATAAAGGTGTAATTAGCTGGTTGGTATGTAATAAAGGTGTAATGAGCTGGTTGGTATGTAATAAAGGTGTAATGAGCTGGTTGGTATGTAATAAAGGTGTAGTGATCTGGATGGTATGTAATAAAGGTGTAGTGATCTGGTTGGTATGTAATAAAGGTGTAGTGATCTGGTTGGTATGTAATAAAGGTGTAATGAGCTGGTTGGTATGTAATAAAGGTGTAGTGATCTGGATGGTATGTAATAAAGGTGTAATGAGCTGGTTGGTATGTAATAAAGGTGTAATGAGCTGGTGGATCGTTCAGGGTTTGTGATGCGATCAGTAAGTCGGTTTGTTTGTTGGTGTTTTTTTGTGCAGGAGAAGGCGATTAGTGTTTATCATCGAATCAGTAATATCCCACGGGTCATTAAAGGTTCGTTAATGAAGTAATTAGTGAAGGTCATTTCGGCACAAATGCGGATGTGTGTCGTGTTTATATACAGGAGAGCAAGTAACGTCGTCTCTCAAGTCGTGTGTTCCCGCCTACTCGGCCCGGCCCTGCCCGGCCTTGCCTTGCCTTGCCCTGCCCCACACTGCCCCACACTTCCCCACACTTCCCCACACTTCCCCACACTTCCCCACACTTCCCCACACTTCCCCACACTTCCCCACACTTCCCCACACTGCTCCACACGCCATGGACGGCTGAACCGGTAGAAGAAGGAGTGAGGAGGAGGAAAGGGAAGGCGGGCCTGGTGCTGTGCAGGCATGTCCTGGCGGGCCGAGGCCTGTGACCGGGCTCAGGGAGACCATGCTCCTCGTGCCCTCCGGGACTCGGGCCGTCTGGACGTGCTCACTGTGGCCGGAACTCTGTGCCGCTTGCAGCGGCAGTTGGAGCCGGTACTGGGCCCAGGCCGGGCCATCCGAGACCTGGCACGGTGAGAATGAGCCCACCTGGAACCTGACAGCACCCCGTGTCTCCATATGCATTTAACCATTGTCCGCACTGTACCTGTGCCTCTCCCTATACTTCTACCTCTACTTCTACCTCTACCTGGACGTATATCCATGTTCGGAAACAGATCATTCGCAGCCTCTTTGTTTGGAATGTCTGCACTGTACGTGTATTGCTCGGTTACATGTCAGCATCCAGTGTACAAGTACAAGGCGAACCTTCTCTCGCTCTCTGTATCGAACATTCATCATCTGTTCTATACCTGCTTTCATCAGACGGTGTGTTTCACGTGTACACCTGGTGACGGCGTGTTGCACGTGCACACCTGTTCACGGCGTGTTGGACGTGCACACCTGGTCACGGCGTGTTGCACGTGCACACCTGGTCACGGCGTGTTGCACGTGCACACCTGGTCACGGCGTGTTGCACGTGCACACCTGTTCACGGCGTGTTGGACGTGCACACCTGTTCACGGCGTGTTGGACGTGCACACCTGTTCACGGTGTGTTGGACGTGCACACCTGTTCACGGCGTGTTGGACGTGCACACCTGTTCACGGCGTGTTGGACGTGCACACCTGTTCACGGCGTGTTGGACGTGCACACCTGTTCACGGCGTGTTGGACGTGCACACCTGTTCACGGCGTGTTGGACGTGCACACCTGTTCACGGCGTGTTGGACGTGCACACCTGTTCACGGCGTGTTGGACGTGCACACCTGTTCACGGCGTGTTGGACGTGCACACCTGTTCACGGCGTGTTGGACGTGCACACCTGTTCACGGCGTGTTGGACGTGCACACCTGTTCACGGCGTGTTGGACGTGCACACCTGTTCACGGCGTGTTGGACGTGCACACCTGTTCACGGCGTGTTGGACGTGCACACCTGTTCACGGCGTGTTGGACGTGCACACCTGTTCACGGCGTGTTGGACGTGCACACCTGTTCACGGCGTGTTGGACGTGCACACCTGTTCACGGCGTGTTGGACGTGCACACCTGTTCACGGCGTGTTGGACGTGCACACCTGTTCACGGCGTGTTGGACGTGTACTCCTGTTCACGGCGTGTTGCACGTGTACTCCTGTTCACGGCGTGTTGGACGTGCACACCTGTTCACGGCGTGTTGCACGTGCACACCTGGTCACGGCGTGTTGCACGTGTACACCTGTTCACGGCGTGTTGCACGTGTACACCTGTTCACGGCGTGTTGCACGTGTACACCTGTTCACGGCGTGTTGCACGTGTACACCTGTTCACGGCGTGTTGCACGTGTACACCTGTTCACGGCGTGTTGCACGTGTACACCTGTTCACGGCGTGTTGCACGTGTACACCTGTTCACGGCGTGTTGCACGTGTACTCCTGTTCACGGCGTTTTGCACGTGTACACCTGTTCACGGCGTGTTGGACGTGTACACCTGTTCACGGCGTGTTGCACGTGCACACCTGGTCACGGCGTGTTGCACGTGCACACCTGTTCACGGCGTGTTGCACGTGTACTCCTGTTCACGGCGTGTTGCACGTGTACACCTGTTCACGGCGTGTTGCACGTGTACTCCTGTTCACGGCGTTTTGCACGTGTACACCTGTTCACGGCGTGTTGGACGTGTACACCTGTTCACGGCGTGTTGCACGTGTACACCTGTTCACGGCGTGTTGCACGTGCACACCTGTTCACGGCGTGTTGCACGTGTACACCTGTTCACGGCGTGTTGCACGTGTACACCTGTTCACGGCGTGTTTCACGTGTACACCTGTTCACGGCGTGTTGCACGTGTACACCTGTTCACGGCGTGTTGCACGTGTACACCTGTTCACGGCGTGTTGCACGTGCACACCTGTTCACGGCGTGTTGCACGTGCACACCTGTTCACGGCGTGTTGCACGTGCACACCTGTTCACGGCGTGTTGCACGTGCACACCTGTTCACGGCGTGTTGCACGTGTACACCTGTTCACGGCGTGTTGGACGTGCACACCTGTTCACGGCGTGTTGGACGTGCACACCTGTTCAAGGCGTGTTGGACGTGCACACCTGTTCACGGCGTGTTGGACGTGCACACCTGTTCACGGCGTGTTGGACGTGCACACCTGTTCACGGCGTGTTGGACGTGCACACCTGTTCACGGCGTGTTGGACGTGCACACCTGTTCACGGCGTGTTGGACGTGCACACCTGTTCACGGCGTGTTGGACGTGCACACCTGTTCACGGCGTGTTGGACGTGCACACCTGTTCACGGCGTGTTGGACGTGCACACCTGTTCACGGCGTGTTGGACGTGCACACCTGGTCACGGCGTGTTGCACGTGCACACCTGGTCACGGCGTGTTGCACGTGCACACCTGGTCACGGCGTGTTGCACGTGCACACCTGTTCACGGCGTGTTGCACGTGCACACCTGGTCACGGCGTGTTGGACGTGCACACCTGTTCACGGCGTGTTGGACGTGCACACCTGTTCACGGCGTGTTGGACGTGCACACCTGTTCACGGCGTGTTGGACGTGCACACCTGTTCACGGCGTGTTGCACGTGCACACCTGTTCACGGCGTGTTGCACGTGCACACCTGTTCACGGCGTGTTGGACGTGCACACCTGGTCACGGCGTGTTGCACGTGCACACCTGGTCACGGCGTGTTGCACGTGCACACCTGGTCACGGCGTGTTGCACGTGCACACCTGGTCACGGCGTGTTGCACGTGCACACCTGGTCACGGCGTGTTGCACGTGCACACCTGGTCACGGCGTGTTGCACGTGCACACCTGGTCACGGCGTGTTGCACGTGCACACCTGTTCACGGCGTGTTGCACGTGCACACCTGGTCACGGCGTGTTGCACGTGCACACCTGGTCACGGCGTGTTGCACGTGCACACCTGGTCACGGCGTGTTGGACGTGCACACCTGTTCACGGCGTGTTGCATGTGCACACCTGGTCACGGCGTGTTGCACGTGCACACCTGGTCACGGCGTGTTGCACGTGCACACCTGGTCACGGCGTGTTGGACGTGCACACCTGTTCACGGCGTGTTGCATGTGCACACCTGGTCACGGCGTGTTGCACGTGCACACCTGGTCACGGCGTGTTGCACGTGCACACCTGGTCACGGCGTGTTGGACGTTCTGGTGTCGATTGATGCCACCCGTGGTACTTCCGCAAGCTGTCCGCGTTGCACACACACCTTGATGTCCCTTTCTCGGGACACTTAAATGTGTCAACACTGTGTCTTCTCGTGTCACTTGCTCCAGGTATTTGTGTCGCTCTGTCTATCTGTATAAGGTGGTGCTTCTGACGGACACGATCGTATCAAACATTCATTACCTCCGTCACCAAAGGTGGGCCGAGGTTATGTTTTATTCACGTCTGTTTGTCTGTGAGCACGATGATATCTCACAGAGGTGTGGCTGGATTCGGACTAAACTTGGCGGGCAGGTTGGGTGTGTGATAAGGACGAATTGATTCGATTTGGGTGAAGATCTGGATCTGGACACCAGAATTTTTCAAGTGGTTCTTCACCGTTGAGAGGAAGGGCCAAAAAACGATGAATAGCCCGACATCTCAAAAGGTTCGGGATGGATTCGGACGGAACTCGGCAGACGAGCTGCTTCGGTGACAAGAAGGATCCCATTCGATTTTAGTTGAGGTCCGGATTCAGATCCGACCTGTCGGGATACAAAACGTGATACCTGGTGGAGGTGTGCGCCCCACCACGTGCTGTTATCATACGTAGTATGTAAGTCGACGGGGTGGGAGCGGATTGTCATTTTACATTTAATGACTTGATTTGTGGGAATTTTTTTTTCTCCCCATAATATTTGTGTTTATTTCAATTAAATGTCCTTTTTAAATATTTTGAAAGTTATTAGTTGTTATATTTAATTTTATAAGTCCTTTCCCAATAACTCGATTTATAAATTCACTCATCTCATCTTCAACAGGTAACTATCCTATTGCTTCCCTGAACTTAATCAAACTTTGTGTCCTAGTTTTTGTTTATATCTGAACTTTCACTTTGGAAAAGCAAGAAATTATTTCTCGGCACAATTTGGAATGAAAACCTTCACATCTGGACAGAAGTCACCGGGTGAGATCCGTGATGTGTTTGTGTGTGCGTATGCACGTTATTTGGACGCCAGGTGTTTATTGCTATTTGGTATTGTTCTAACGTTTGTGGAATATGCTTGCAAGGTTATGTTGTTTCCAGTATTCTGGTATGCCATGCTCTGTTATAGATCGGTGGTGCTGCCGAAGTATTTCCTTGGCCAGGGTTAGACTGGGTAGATTGTTCTTGCCTTCCCAGCAGTAGATGAGGGCAGGAATTTGGAATTTGTTTTGGGTGCCCGTGAGCTACTTTTCACGAAGGACGCCGTGGGATCTTTGACATCCACCAAGTAATTCCACAGAATGGACACCCTAGGTTAACGTCCGCCCGAGGGACGGCACGCACAATGATGAATCACCGTACCTGTGAAAGCCTGAGATGACCGTTCATAGCTGTGTTAGGATTCAAACCCAGGCTAGGCAGCATAGATCGAGTGTGCGTACCTTGAGGCATCCTGTTAACCTGTAATTATACATTAGGTTATTTTACCAAAAGTTTAAAAAATTGATTATGTATTGCTTATTAAAGTGTTCTGACAATTTGTGTATTTTGCTGGTTGTTGTTTGAGTAATACGAGGATAAAATGTCGTTCCATATATATTGTTGTAGATTCTCACCCGCCGGCGTGCGGACGACCGCTTTTAGCCGAATCGCGGCCGTACGCCCACCGGACGAGCAATCCAGTCACAGCCTTCCGGATCAAACGCCGAAATCCCGCTACGGGTGTGTTTTTAATGCACACCACAGCCTAGTCAACACTCTACCCGCGCGCTAGTGTCCGATCGCCGAATGGTCGATTTACCTAATTAATCGCGCGGGCAGACTACCGAGAGACTGTAACTCAACAGGGCCCGCTTGGAAATGAGCCGCTTAAGCAGCTCGCTTCGTTTTGGGATAACCGAGCGGGGTATTATCGCGAAAGCCCCGTTGAATCCGATTCTATTATCGGTTACTAAAAAGCCAGCTGCTATTTCGAATGCAATACGGCAGTTAAATTTGAAGGAAAAAGGACGCGACAAACGGGTTAACATTCACACAAAGACATTTATTTGCACACATATATGGTCAAAGCAGCAATGCAGAGATATACAAGCACGCAATGAATGGGGGTAGGGACAAGACGCGAGCAAGACAGACGACAACCGTATATTTATTATGTACAGTCACATGCACTTAACATCAGTTCTACCTAAGGACACGGCGCCACAACGTTCATGCAACGAAGCAAGGAAAAACTCCAGGAAAGATGAGGGGTAGACTGGACCTCTTGGGTCTTTATATTCACGGAGCTGTGAAGACCGCGGAAACTCCGAGAGGCCAGGCTGGTTACCTTCACCTTTGTGGTGCCTCGCTGGGGCGACCCGCGACGTCCCATCCTCACGGCAGCTGGCGTGACCGCGGTTCGGCCCAGGCCTCGTCGGGCGGCCTGGTGGTTCGGGCCCAGCCGACAACGCCTCACAGGAACAAACGGGTCTTTGCTCTCTTAGAGTTGATGCTCTCTTTAAGAGCCCGTCCGTCCCTCAGCGTCGCTCGGACTGTCCCGAAGCCCGATCACCTCGGACCGTTCGGTGCTGACTGGCGACCTCTCTCCGGCTCTCCCCACGTCCCGCACACGAACGCGCAGTTCTGCGCGGCACGGCAGGCTTGGCTGCGCTCCCAGCTCCCGTCTTCTCGGCGAACCCAGACCTCCACTGGACTCGAACCTTGATCTTCACACAACTCCAAACCCAGACCGACGACTGCCTTCGAGCTTGGCGCTCTGCGTGCTTTTTTATAGGGCCGGTGAGGCGAGGTTTGATCTCCGATCCTTCACCTCTGACCCCCCGCTGGCTCCGCCCCCTTTGATCTCCTGATCCGATGCGTAGCTTGGAGAGAGCGGACGTGGGTGAAATCACCGTCCCTGCGCAACGAGGAAACCCCCGCGTCTGTTTGCAGTGATGCTGTTCGCTGGGAACTCGCCGTGGCTGGCGCAAAGATGGCGGCGTTTGCGGAGTTGAAGGTGAGGGGATGGTGTTCGTTGTTGGTTATTGGGGGAGATGTGGTTTAGGAGATGGTGGCTGTGGTTGGCATTGTGGAGAAGGTAGTTGTGGTTGGCGTTGTGGAGAAGGGGGTTGTTGTGGAGGAGGCAGTTGTGAAGGCGGCTGTGGAGAAGGTGGTTGTTCGTTGTCTGTGGGGATGTTGTCGATTGTGGAGAAGGTGGTTGTGGTGGTTGAAATGCGGTTGGTCCAAAATAACGAGAGCAAAAGAAAAACGGCTACCTCAAAGACCACAGCCCGGTTACACGAAAAAATCCCTTTAAACATCGGTGGGGAAATCTATCTGAACACAGACTTATCGACATAACTGATCTAAGGACATCTTTGGTGTCCTGTGAATTTCCACAACCGTAACAATATTTTATAGATGTTATCAAAGTACTTTTGTTGAAAGTTGTAAAAGGCTGATCAACGCTTTTGTTCATAACTTTTTGTTTCTGGTCACTGGGGACAATTTTCATGCACATATTAAAATTCCAATTTTTATTGATATTTTTCCAAAAAGAAAAACTTGTCTCGTGTTTTCTGTAATTTTATAGTCCGCATGCAGTAAACAAAATAAAATTCAATCGAAAGCCGATTTGTACCCATGATTATGAGAGTTGATGAGAATGTCATGAGATCCCATTTAATCATTGGAGAATTATTTATTTATTTATTTATTTTTCAATCAACGTTTCATTTACAGTTTACGCCATTGACTAACTCATGGTTTTGCTCTCCCTTCGTACTTTCTTGAGCAAATCCCTAGTTCTCTAAATGTTGAGTAATTATTCTTGCAATACTGTATCAACTTCCACTAATTGTTTACTTTGATACATACCCAGAGGTTTGTTGTTGTTGCTGCTGCTGCTGCTCCATTTTATGTTGTGAACTCATTCCTCTCCACTTTTCCTCACTGACTAAAAGTTTGTTTTCTGATGTCATTGATTTATCAGTCAATCAAACATGTCAAATACAGCAGTCGATTGTTTTGACACTTGATAAAGACTTTGTATGACTGTGAACAGATGGATTTCCCCGAGGTCATCACTTCTGTGTTGTTTCATCGTGAACCTCATGCTGCTACTACTGTCCGAAGGTACAGTTATATTATTTATTTATTTTTCTAACGCTCCAATGATTTTTGAGATTGACTTGTTAACATTACATTTAATGATACATACTAAAGCATTTTAGCTTTTCACAGTTGTTTGTTTCACATATGTGCTGTGAATTGGCTAAAATATGCCTTGGATATGTGTCGTGATTTCTTATTGTCTGCTGGGACTGTTCATTTATATTAAGGCTTTGGAACCATTCAGATTCACAGTAAGGATGTGGAATAATTCCCTGTGTTAAGATCAATGTTTCAAGTGAAGTTGTCCTTCATGATGATGGTGCTGTCAAAATTTAATAGTTTGAGAGGGTAAGGACATTTCTTCCGTACCGGGGACAGCCAGGGTGTCATGGGGCTGGTGTGAAGCCTTTTTCGACCAGGCTGCTACAATGAGGCCGGCTGGTGGTTTCACGACGGCTTTCTGCACACGTGACCTGATTTTTGAGACCTATTGATATCATCTATATGTTAAAGTAGCTGGATTTCTCCGTTTGTTTCTCTCCTTTCCACCTGTTGGTTGGACAGCACGCCTGATTCCACCCACAATTGAACATCAAAGAATCAAATCTTATTTCTGCCATTTTGGTCGCCACTTGTAAGGTCTTTGGTCTTTGGCTTCATGCCTCTGGTGTGCGTTTGAAGACTGAATTTACGTCTTCTGTTATGAAAGAAAGGTCCATTTTGATTACAAATTTTGCACAGGAAATGATGTAATGCATGTTTTGTTTGGTTGCACTCACTTTGCACCACCCAAAGAAAACTTTCATACTTGCGCAAAGCACTGGAAAAAAAAACAATAGGAAGGTTGTCGTATGTAATGTTGGCTTAGTCCCAAGTTTTCAAGGCTGCATCCGATGCAAATACAAGATTTATAAGGAAACTGTATTTCACATGGACATGAACACATTAATTCACATATTATGTGAAGTAAATAAAGATACGTGGCAAACTGGAGGCAATGAGAAGCGGGTTGGTTGGAATCGAAAGCTGGTTTTATTTCATTTACATATTTATTTGAGTTGTGGTGCTGGGGTAGGGGGAGGGGGTTGAGTAATTGTGGTTGGGAGGGGGGGATGTGGAGTAGATGTGAATGTGAATGCTTGCAGTGAAGAGGGAATTTAAGCCTTTGTATTGGGAGAGGGGTAGGTGGAAGATTTTGAGTTGAGGTGTGCGAGTGTGTGTGTGTGTGTGTGTGTGTGTGTGTGTGTGTGTGTGTGTGTGTGTGTGTGTGTGTGTGTGTGTGTGTGTGTGTGTGTGTGTGTGTGTGTGTGTGTGTGTGTGTGTGTGTGGGGAGTTGAGGACTTGAAGACGTATTTTACATTTTGTGGATGTTCGGCGGGTCTCCGCTCGTGTCTTTTATTTGTATTGCAATTTATTGCAAACGGTCCAACCTGCATTGATTAAAAAATATTTTTTTAATGGGTTGTTCAGTGCAGTATGTATCACCAAATTTCATCAAAATCGATTCATTAACAAATCCTGTTGACGGCCAAATGGGCATTGAAATATTTTCCGATTGGTCAAAAATTTTAATGAGGTGGCCCGAATGTTAAACTTTTTAGACCTAATGTTCTAACCCAAACTTGGTAGCATTCTGACTGGTGGTTCTGGAGAAGAAGATTTTTGAAGAAATTTACCGAGTCGGCCATTTTGACCGACTGAACGTAACATGACCGGAACAAGCTTTGCAACGAGCTAATCAGAATTTGATTGAGAAGATTTTTGCCTATCCAGACCTAAGGCCTAGCTGTCATGGCACTGGAAAGGGGCGACCATGCGGTAAGCGTGGGGGGAGGGGGGGTGTCCTGACGAGATTGCTTGAGCGAAACAAACGTCCTCCATTGCCAAGCATCTTTCTAGCCAATGTCCATTCTCTTCGCCATAAAGCCGATGACCTTAATCACCATATTCATACTCGGCAGGACTTCAGAGACTGTTCAGTATGCTGTATTACAGAAACGTGGCTCGATTCATCCATCCTTGATGCCCCGTACAGATCCCCAGATTCACGCTTCATTGTTCTGACAGTGTATTCAAATGGATGAACAAGGTGAAAGGTGGTGGATTATGATTCATGGTGCACGGACTCCAAGATTATCTCTCATTTCTGCACACCTGATTTGGAAACTGCATTCATTCGTTGCCATCCTTTTTATACCAATTTGTGTAAGGGATTACCGAAATTCGATCAGCGCCATACTTGTAAAACACTAAAGGATGTATTTTTGGATCATTGCTTCACGACTATCAACTATGCATATTGGCAATTCCGCAGTTAGTAACGTTACATTTTAGGGACATTCTCATTATTTAGATAAGAGTCCTTTCTCTATCTGTGGATGTAAAGTCTCATTAATGTCACCAGAGATCAACCTAGTCTAGACGTAGAACAGAGCAAAGAATGAAATCATTTCATGAAACATTCTAGAAGAAAGAACTGCTTTTAATGCCGGTTAGTAACGTTACAAAAAAAGGACGTTACTAACCGGCATTAAAAGCAGTTCTTTCTTCTAGAATGTTTCATGAAATGATTTCATTCTTTGCTCTGTTCTACGTCTAGACTAGGTTGATTTCTGGTGACATTAATGAGACTTTACATCCACAGATAGAGAAAGGACTCTTATCTAAATAATGAGAATGTCCCGAAAATGTAACGTTACTAACTGCGGAATTGCCCATATCGTTTTCTGCAGCGTGCCCCACTCGGTGATTCTGATCCAACATGGTCCATCTTGTCCCTGCTTACTGACAACAGAAGCCTGTGAAATGATCGGTGCCCCCATTGGACCCCGAATGTTATCGAGAGCTTACATGGTTGCTATGCATGCACGGACTGGAGCGTCTTCACAGAAAGTGGCGCCGACATCGATGATCGCTTTGTCATCAGCTTGGACTACATAAAATTCTGCCAGGAAATTTGCATCCTGGCCAAAACGTTGACTATATTCTAACGAAAAACTCAAGTTCGATAAATCAATTCGCAGAAAAATCCGTGCCAAGGAAGCCGCATTTAGATCAGAAAGTGGCGTACGAGAAAACCAAGTGCGAGCTGCTCAAGGCCATCGAAGACGCCGAGCGCGACTCCTGGGAAAAAAAAAACTTGAGGAGAACATCGTGAGTGCGAATGCTGAAGAACTCTGGCAGGGTCTTCACACAATCACTGGTTACAAGCCAAAGTTGAAATCTCCAACAAATGATGACAAATTGTCTGACAAACAATCATTTTTACAGCAGGCTCGATCATCCGGTGAGCGCAGCACCAACCACAGATGAAGTGTCTCCTCATGCTTTTGTGATGTCTGAAAATGACACTCTGCCTGTGCTGATGAACTCAAATGTCAGGAAAGCGACTGGTCCTGATGGTGTCAGTACCGGCCTGCTGCGGTCATGTGCTGATGAACTGTCGCCCATTCTAACTTTACTCTTTATCTGGTCACTTCAGCTTTGTAGAATTCGCCATGTTTTCAGAAGATCCATAAATATCCCTGTGCCAAAGCGTTACCCACTGAGTTGCCTGAATGATTATAGACCAGTCGTGCTCACATCCATCATTATGAAATCTTTCGAACGTCTAGTTTTACTGCACCTGAAATTGGTTCTTCCTGCTTCGCTTGACCCTCATCAGTTTGCCCATCGCTGTAATCATTCAGTTGATGATGCTGTTTCACTCGCTCTCCATCACGTGTTAAACCATCTGGACAAACGTATGCCTACCGATGCGAGATTACTTTTCTTAGATTCTAGTTCTGCTCTCAATACGATTTCACTTCACAAACTTCATTTTAACCTCGATGCACCTGGTCTTGATGGTTCGATTTGTAACTAGATTTTGGATTTTCATTCGACAGACCACGGACAGACCTTTTAGACGGAACGGATCATTTCATTCACTTGTGACATTCACGTCTGACAGCTTCAGACATTATATATTACAATTAACATCATTGTGTAATATTGCTGCAGAGATGCTCACTTCCAGGAGCCGCGTACATAGCTCTGTGACGTCACGGCATTCGGCTTCGTTTGGAAAACAAGTTTACTTCAAATATATGTATGTATGTATGTATATATATTTCTATATGTATATTAGTTACCAAATGGGAAATCTTCGAAGAAAGCAATGTATCAAGCAACGGAATTGTTTAATGTAGGAAAAAACTGACTTTAATTTTATTTCGTATCTGACTTTGCAAAGTAGGATATTTTGCCCTCTTTGTAGACAAGTGTTGCACCACCATTTTGCGGTGGGCAGTAGAAGTAGCTCAGGGCTCTGAAGAGTGCAACACAATTAACGTGTGTATGTTTGGTGTGCTGCTCCTACAGTTCTGGGCCAATTACATCCAGACTTGCTACATAGGATCAGCATGACCCCATTTGGTGTATAGGGGTGTTTTTATCTTTGAAGGGGGGGGGGGGTGGGGTGGTAAATTCTCTTTGTAAATGTGTATTGTGTAGCACCACTCCAGGTATTACAAGTCCCATGTTTTCCAGTGCAGTGAGGTTTTTGATCACACAGCGAGAGGTATTTTGAACTGTACGTTTGAATGAGGATAACGCAACCTCTCCCGAAGGAGCGGGCGCTTCTAGTTATTTAAATTAATAGATTAACTTAAATTGTCACACAAGTTGCTCAGAGCTTTGGCTTTGAGTGAAACCTGGAAGTGAAGGGTGGAGGGGGAGGGAGACTATTTACGATTTTCACCAATCTTCACGAAATTTTGCATACATGTTGGTAGTACCCATGGTCAGGTCATGAGCACAAAAAGAAATTCACCCCCTTGCAGTGGGGGGGGGAGGGGGGGACAACTTGACAGTGACCCCAAACGGAGCAGATGTTTCTCGTTCTGAAATTGGGCAGGTTGACAAGGGGAGTCAAAATCCTGCCACATTTACATACATAAATACAGTACGTGCCCCCAAGGATATCCTGGAGGTCATACGTTTGCTTCTGAATTGTGTAGTTGAGCTTTACTGTTAGTCCGGCAGATATGGGAATGCATTGTACCTTTGATGATACAAGCATGAGCTTTGGCACACTGTTAGAGCATGCCCTAAGGAAGATATATAGCTATAGGGCCATCTTTGAATTGTCCTGTGGCCAAAATGTGGGCCATTTTCCAAAATGGCCACCACCGGTTGTTATTTTACCAGTAGCTCAGGTTCTAGACGACCTAGGATATTGATTCTGGTGGCTAATCGTACATTTTCAAGGATGAGGAATGCAATGGTACTATTTATAACATGCTAAAACTACTCGAACAACTCACCTGGGGATGGGAGTTCTGGGACTGCAACCATCATCTGTCCCCAGCAGTGACCAGCTTGGTAGGCAGCCCTCTTTGTGTGCTGAATCAGTGCTGCTTGTGTTGGAGGGAGTCCTTCAATGTCTCTACCTTTCTGGGTGAACAGCTGATTGCGTACCTGATTGACTGATTCCAGGCTGCTAGGGCGGTCATAAAGCAATACCACGAATCGCTCCAGAGACTCCATCCAGTTGTCTGTGGTGTCTGGGGTGGCAGCCAAGGCACATAAGGCTCTAGTGACGTCATCAAAGGCTAGATGATCAAAGCTCTGGTGAGATGAACTGCATCATTGTCAGCATCGTGCTCACATGCTTTCCCTAATGCAGCACCAACATCCTCATTGCACACGAGCACCACATCACGACCTTGCTTGTGAGCGTCCATGTCTGGGAAGTAACCCAGTATTCTGTTCTTGAGTTTAGTGGAGTGTACACGCCCCGTCACGCGTGTCCCCAGTTGTTCCAGCCTGGTACTATACAGATTCACCAAGTCTGTTCAGATTCACCAAGCTTGAACACTGGTGCAACCATATTGTCCATACGCACTTCCTCAATATAGGTGACAAGTCCAGTGAATGCAATTCCATGGTTGACAGTGTCTACATTAGATTCTTGTGCCTTTGTGTCCCTCGCTTTATTGTACAGCGAGGCAAGACACTGAGCATGGTGCTTAGTCTCTTGGGCAATGAGATCTCCAACACTTAGTTTGGATAGGAGGTGTTTGTCCTCTAGTTTGAGGGCATACTGCCTCACATGAATGTCAAGTTCGAATGTTGATGCATTACACAAAGCATCTCTTGCTGCAGATTTTCCACAGAAGAAGCATGTCTCTGTTGAATGAGTTTCACGTTCAATGCTCTGACGGGTGAACTTGTGGGTTTCTGGGTCATCATCGTGGTGTGTTTTCATCTTTTCAGCCCTCTGAAGTTTTGTTTTGTTATACTGCAGTCTGCAGGAGTCACGTAATTTGGCTTTGTGAACCCGGAATGCTGCCTCGATGCCCTGAGCCTCATCCAGTTGTGACAGTTTTAGTGTTCTTGGCAGGCAACTGATCTCGTCGAATGGTCCTGTATGGTCCTGGCTCAGCTATGGTCCTGTATCCTGCTCCATCTGTGCCACGTGCTGAATTATATGGACATGTCAGCATCTCATCTGTGTCTTCCTGACACAGAACACATTTGTTCCTTTCTGTGGTTGGGCACTGTTTACCTGATGAGCTTGGCTCATCAGGGTCCACCACCTTGTATAGTTTGGCCATTGTCTCTATGCACTATGCTACTTTAGAACCGTATCTACTAGTTATGCCACCACCACTCTACCAAAAGCTGAAATCTCCAGGAAAATATGTTTGCTGCCGCCACAGTCACAGTCCAGGTCAACTGAAAGCATACAGATATACATGCAGATTAGGCATTGTTACTAGGTGTACACAAGTATACAAAAGCTGTACTAACAACATAGATTATTATCATTGTGATGTTATTATGATGTTCTTTGTGAATTTGCAGCAAAATATATGAAAACACATAAACATAATTATGAGGTCAGCACACAACTCATGGGCTGATTCTGAAATTCCGGAAAATGTGCATAACTCCGCTAATATTTGATGGTTTTACTATTATTTAATTCCCTGAATGCTAGATATATGTAGTTTGGTAGTTGCTAGCATGTTATAAATAGTACCACTGCCTTCCTCATCCTTGAAAATGTACGATTAGCCACCAGAATCAATGTCCTCGCTGGTCTAGAACCTGAGAAGCTGGTAAAATAACAACCGGTGGTGGCCATTTTGGAAAATGGCCGCCATTTTGGCCACAGGACAATTCTGCGATGGCCCTATAGCTGAATATCTTCCTTCGGGCATGATCTAACAGTGTGCCAAAGCTCATGCTTGTATTCCCCCAAATATTTCATATTTCCTCGACAGTTCAACGAGACAGTTCAAAGGCACAATTCCCCCAAATATTTCACTTATCTGCCGGACTCTGTAGTTCCTGACGAAATAGGATGCAACAACAAACTTGTGTCTTGGTTCTGTTCAGGCATGGTCTTGCATTATAAATTGTGCCATCCTTTTGGGGATGAGATTCAAGCCAACTGTCCATTTGCTATTTCCCTTTCCAAGTTAATAACTCCTGCTTTCTGAGTCTGTGCTTGGAAGGCACTGACAAATTGTCATGTATTCCTGCTTTTCATTTGGATTATTTATTTATTCGTATGCTGCCTCCGGCTGGTTGGCTGCATCACTTTCTGGGGGTGCAGCTGTGCCGCTGATGCAATGCCCCACTGGTACTCATTTTGCCAACCTCAGAAGGATGACAGGCTGAGTCAACCCTACCTGGTGTTAATTCAACATCCCAACAGGGACTTGAACTCAAGACCCACGGAGCTTAAGCCAGCCACCTTAATCGTTAAGCCAACACCAGGCCCTTTCATTTGGGTGAATGGGTAACATTTGATTGGATAATATTAAGTTTAAGTGTTGTTAAGTTATTGTTTTTATTTATTTATTTATTTTTTTACACATTTAATCAGATCAAAATACTTATAGTTGATAGAGTAATAAATCCAGTCAAATTTCCTTCCTTTTAAAAAAGTTTTTCTTCAATATGTTAACAGGGAACATTGTCACAAGAAGTAGGTCATTTTTAAAACCTTGCTTTGGTCTCGTATGGAATTGATGCAATTAGTACTACAGTTTAAATATTGTAGTATTACTGTTACATTTTGTAGTTGTACTCTCGTAATTATAAAGTACTATGCTATACTTGGACCGCAGTGCAATTGTATAGCGACGAGTCGTACACTGGTAAATTGGGAAAAAAATTAGTTGCACTTCCTTTCTGCTTTGTTATACTCTGTAAAATTGCAACACGCTACACTTCACTATAATACAACTACAGATCACAAGAGTACCGCTTTCGTCCTACTTCACCTCACTACAGTATCGCTGCAGTTTTACACGTAATTCATCGCATTCATTTCTATGGGTAAGAAAAAGTGATTAGCTATTTCGATGAATAATGTTTTGAATATTTGCTGGTGATGTTGATCACTTTATGAAACTTGCTTCATAAAGGGCACTTAGCAGATGCAAGTCATAATGTTTTCTTTGTTTCTTGACAGCGGTATGGGTGAGCTTGGTGGTCGTGCTGCTGGTAGTCCCTGCGCTGCTGGGCTATGTTCAAGCTCGCTCTCGGTCCTTGCGATCCACAGAGGAGCCGACAGCATTACATCGGCGATATATTGTACAACATGCCGACCTGGACCACACGGCTCTTACAAGGCGTGAAGCAATTGCACAAACAAAGGAATTGTGAGTCTTTTTCTTGGTTTTCTTACTGGTATTTGTTTTTATTTATTTTTCTTTGTCGCTATGACGGATCACAATTTGTGTGCCTGGGAATTTATGTTTATCTCTGCTGTGAGAGAGATTGCTTCCTTGTGAGGAAATTGAGACATTTCAACTTTTCCTCTGGCACTCAATAAATTAAAAGAATTGGCAAATGAAGTTCGATGACTATTGCTAAAATTACTTTGTGGGATGTCACGAAGGGACTTTGTTATTCATGTGCCACAAAATTTCTGAAAATTAATTTTGCTGGTAGAAAATGTGGTGTTTTTTATTTTTTATTTTTATTTTGTGAATGAATACTGCTTTTCCTGATCGTAAATTAATTGCAATATGTTGCATTGCATTTGGAAAGCTAGTCTCATGATGGGGCAATCCTGGATCAAAATCCTCAATACTCTTCATTTTGCAATTGTGTTGAAGTTCAAGTGTGACAAGGGGCCAACTATATATTGCTTGCACAACGAGACAGTTCAAAGAACACCTTTCCCCACGCAGTCTTGAGAAAAAGGACATGGGAAGGCTCGGGAAAAAGGACAATGGAAGGGTCTCGCTTTGCGTTTACAAGCGTGATCTATATTGGCTTAGTTTGTAAACTTTGAATAACGTGCGATAGCAACCATACAAAGCCAATGTGTCAAACAGAATGATCTAAAGCTGAACCTTCTGCCAACTATGTTTGGAGAAACTGAAGATTTTCGGACGATCCTAAAGAAATAGATGCACTAAAACAAACAGATCTTTTGGACGAAGTTAGCTGTGTGGTTGCATTGCTAGTTTGCACTATTTTTGTTTATCTCACCATGACACAACCCTCAGAGCATGCGGCAAATTTGATTGGTCGAGATGGCGTAAAATTTTGCCAAAGAACTACTCAACTGAGGGCTTTTGGAAGTTCAAACAAGGCAATCTGTGTTTTACAGTGTTCAAATAATACTTCAATTGAAATAAAACAGAGCAAAAATTGTTTCTTGGTGAGGAGGGTGTATGATATTGACACCCAGCAGGATTAAAACAAAACCTGTCAAAGGGTGGAGGAGCTCCTTGTGAGCCAACAGCCATCCATATCTCGTGCCCAACTGCATCTGCGGACGTCCTCCTGCAGTAGGGTTACTTTTTATAAGGATGTTGGTGGCAGGATTTGCACTCTGGCCACCGTAAAACCCTTCATTCCACAAAACATTCTAAAATCATTTTTTTTTAAACCTGAAAACCCACTCCGTGGGAGTACTTCCTGTTCAGCTGCCCTTCGCAGGGCAGCTAACCGGATGACGGGATTGGGGCTAAGCCTTCGGGACCCCCAATCTTTGATAATAGGAGGGACACCACAGGGTAACCTTCCAGGGTCAGATTTCAGTAGTGTGTTTTGGGGTGATGCTGAGGTGTCATCCACCAGAATGTGGTCTCCTTGGGTTAACCTGAGGCGGTCCCTTCACGTGGGTGCCTGGAATGTCCTTTCCCTAAAGGTCCTGTCACACCTTGATGATTTATCCAGCGTATGCCTGACGTATGCAAAATTTGGCTAAAATGCTGGCACACGTCGAATACGTTATGGATAAGTTTGTATACATTAAGAGCACGCTGGCATACGTTGTAGTACGCCGAGCTGTTAGACAAATTTTCCATGCTTGAAATTTTTCGACGTATGCCAGCGTATGACTCGCACGTTCCGCATACGCTTGGCCATAAGTTGTCGGCACGTTACACAATCGTTGACACACGTCGACACACGTTACTTGTAAGTTACTCATAAGTCTAAACACGTGGAGGTAATGTTTAGTATACCTGAAACTTATTTCTAACCTATGAGTAATGTGTTGTAGGCACATTACGCGATCGTTGACACACGTCGACACACGTTACTTGTACGTTACTCATAAGTCGAAACGCGTCGACGTAATGGTTAGCGTCAGTGTTTCAGACTCCCTGGTTTTTTTTTTTTTGTTTTTTTTTTTTCTTCGGTATGACGGTGATGTTGACACTTCGATTTCTAGTGCAGTTATGATATAATATAATTAATAGGCTTCCGCTCAACGATTTAAATCATAACCGCACGAGAAATCGAAGTTTCAACATCACCATCATACCGAAGAAAAAAAAAAAAACCCCCAAAAAAAACAGGGAGTCTGGAACACTGACGCGAACCATTACGTCGACGTGTTTCGACTTATGAGTAACGTGTGTCGACGTGTGTCAACGATCGCGTAGCGTGCCTTCAACTTATGCCAGCGTATGTGGAACGTGTGTCATACGCCGAGTACGTCGAGAAATTTTCAACATGCTGAAAATTTCTCGACGTACTCGGTGTATGACGACGTTTGCCAGCGTACTACGACGTATGCCAGCGTGCTCTTAACATATACAAAATTTACCCATAACGTATTCGACGTGTGCCAGCTTGGTTTGGCAAATTTTTCATACGTCGGCATACACTGGCTAAAACGTCAAGGTGTGACAACGGCTTCACACTTCGATGTCTAGTGCGGTTATGATTTGAATCGTCGAGCCGCAGTCTATGAATAGCCGACGCCACGTGATCGTCGGCAATACGCTGCCGCGCTATGCATAAGTTAGACTATCGTTGGGCATAGGTTGTGAACGCCGACAACACGCTCAGCATTCGTTGGTATAAGTTATCTATATGTGATTGAAACGTTCTGTGTCCGTTACTAATACATTATGCATACGTCCAACACGTTATTATACGCCCAAAACTTAAAAAAAACATCAATAGTTCAGCGTACGCCAGCGTTATACATACATTTTGATACGTTGCCATATGCTGGCTAAAACGTCAAGGTGTGACAGGGCCCGAAGAGAGGATGATCAACCTGTCCCTGTTATCCTCTGAGCTCAAGCATTTGGACATCGGTATTGCAGCACTCTCTGAGGTTCGGAGACCGGGTTGCGGGGAGATCACGGCAGGTGGTTACACCCACTAATGGTCTGGTCTCTGATTGTTATCATGCCCAAGGAGTTGCTGTAGCTGTCTCCAACATGCTGACTCCAATGATAATTGAGGTAACACCGGTCAACGAGTGCATTATAAGATGAAGGATTAATCACTCCTTGTGTGTCATTTCCCTGGTCTCTGTATCCGATCTGACTGAGGAGAGTGATCTCACCATGAAGGACGCATTCTATGCCACGCTCGAGTCTGTGGTTAATCGGTGCCCCAAGCGAGATACTCTTCTTGTCTTGGGGGATTTCATTGGATCGATTGGAACTGATAGGGATGGTTATGAGACGTATGTTGGTCTCCATGGGTCAGGAACTATGAACCAGAATATCACTAAATTCCTTGACTTTGCAAGAGGTCATGGACTTCGGGTGGCTGGTTCATGGTTTCAGTGCCCAGAGGCTCATCGCTGGACTTGGTATTCAAACACTGGCGGTGTGGCAAAGGAGATTGACCATGTGCTCGTTGATGGTCGCTGGAGCATGATCCAGAACTGCAGGGTCTGTCGGAGTGCTCAGTTCCTCAATACTCACCACATGCTTGTTGTAGCAACTGAAGTTTCAGCTTAAATCCAGGTGAATGGCACCATCCCAGGATAGGCTGTATGTTGGCAAGCTCAAGGAGTTTGCGAACAGGATGAGTGGAGATTTGGCGGGTCTGGGTACTCTGGGGGATCCTGAAGAGTTGTGGAGTGCCTTCAAGACCACCATCCTTGAGGTTGCCAGTGGATGCCTTGGAACTCACCAAAGAGTGAAGAAGAATTCTGTCTCTCAAGGGACACTGGACACCATTGACCAGTCGCAGGGCCAGGCTGAATGGCAGAGCTGAGCTGTTCAGGATTATGAGGCGTAAAACTGCACGTGCACTAAGGGTGGACAAGGAGGCCTATGTGTGAGAAATTTGTGAGGGGTTAGAGCATCACCTGTGGACAAGTGATTCTCGTCCTGCATACAGGGGAATTAGTGTATTGCGTTCCTCCAAGCCCGTCCCTCGGTGTACTGTAGTTAGAGCAGAGGGTGGTGGGCTGATCCACCAGCTTTCGAGTTGGATGTCAGGGGTGTTACTAACCCTATTGCTGACCCTCCAATCAACTGTGGTCCACCTTCGTTTGTGGAAACACAGGCTGCGGTGCACCGGTTGAAATGGGTAAAGCTCCTGGGATCTGTGGCATCCATGCTGAACTTCTCAAGGCTGGTGGAAATGCTGTACTCGTGTCGTTGCATGCAGTTTTGTGCTCTGCCTGGAACACAGGCATCATCCCAACTGACTGGAAGAGGGGCCTTGTTGTCCCTCTCTGGAAAGGGAAGGGTGAACGCCAAGACTGCAACAACTACCGAGGGGTGACGCTCTCTCAGTGGCGGGGAAGGTCTTTGCTCGGATAATTTTTGATAGTGTTCGCCACCATCTGTTTGAGCACCATTGTCCAGAGCAGTCAGGCTTTATACCAAAGAGATTGACCGGATCCTTGCTGTTCGGGTCCTCACCGAATGCAGTTAAGAGTTTTGGCAGGGGCCGCTTGCAGCCTATGTTGATCTCTGTAAAGCGTTTGATTCAGTGAATCGGGATGCCCTCTGGAGGATTCTTGGTCTTCGTGGGGTGCCACCAAAACTGATCAATCTGATGTCTGAACTATACTCTAGTACTGAGAGTGCTGTGAGATGTGATGGTACCATCTTTGACTTATTTCCAATTGTTACTGGAGTTTTTCAGGCATGTGGACTGGCCCCCACACTTTTCAGCACTTGTATGGACTGGATTCTCGAGAGGATGTCAGAGAGATGAACTTGTGGTGCATTGTTTGGTAATGTCAAGATCTCTGACCTTGATTTCGCAAATGATGCAGTCATCTTTGCAGAGACTCTCAATATCCTTTTGGGGGCCCTCAAGGTGCTGAATGAGGAGTCGGAACTGCTGGGATTATGGGTTTTATGGGTCAAAACTAAGATCCAGGCTTTCACTGACATCTTGAATACTGCTTTCCTGTCTGTACCTGTTTGTGGTGAGGATGTTGAGGTCGTGGAGAGATTCACTTAGCTTGGCAGTGATATTCATGTCTCTGCTGGCTGTGAGTCAGAGGTCAATAGATGTCTGGGTCGGGCCTGGGGAGTCATGGATTCACTGGATCATGGGATGTGGCGCTGCCGATACCTGTGCGGGAGGACGAAAGTCAGAGTCTTCAAGTCCTTGGTACTTCCAGTCTTGCTCTATGGATGTGAGACTTCGTCTCAGATCCCTGGTCAGAGTCCAAGTCTTAATTCCTTTGGTACCAGGTCTCCAGATAATCCTTGGCTATCGCTGGTCGGTCTTTGTGTCCAACGAGCGGTTGCTGAGAGAGACTCGGATGAGATTTGTAACCTGCATCAGCTGCAGCTGTATGGACATGTGGCTCGTTTTCCTGACACTGATCCTGCTCACCAGATTCTCTCAGCGAGGAAGTCTCGTGAGTGGAGGAAGACAATGTGCCGACCACGTGCCTCGTGGTTGCAGCAGGTTGATCAGCCTCTCACGAAGATTGGGATGGGCCAGGCATCTGCCTGGGGGATGGCAAGTCCAAAAAGGGCATAGCTCTGTGGAAAAATTGACGAAACACCCTGAAACTCGAACTTTTTGTTTAACCTATCATAATAAAGGCAGGTATCAAGTTTCAGTTGAATATGTTGAAGGGTATGGGGGAAAAAAAAGTATGAAAAACCACAGGTTGGACAGATGCACGGAGAGCAAACCTATACTTCCCTCCGGTGAAACCTGTAAGGGACTAATAAAGTTTTAAAGGCTGGTGGAAAGACAAAAAAACAAGCCATTTATTCAGAGTTTTAGTGCCGTTGATGCACAGTCTTTTACACCACCTTATTTAACACGTTAAATTTGTTATTTGTGTCCTTTATAATGTCCCTCAAAGCAGTAAGCTTCCTGGTTGGAATGACTTTCAATTTTGTTTGGGTGTCACACTGACAGACTGAAACAATTGCACTACCGCCATGCACATGCACGCTCGTGACGAGACTTCGTACAGTTTGCTAAATTCAGAGCCAAAGTACTGCTGAACTTCAGGTTCGTGTTCCAATTTGTATTCTCGTGTCAAATCTGTTTAAGTCCCATTATCAATGTGTTTGATCCTTCACCGTTGAGCTGTAACATTTACATGGCACATCTTTGCACTTGCTGCTGTCTCGAACAATAATTAAGCCTCCTCCTGTAGGATAGGAAAAGGCTTTATTGCTGTTGTAGAATTTGTTTCTACAATTAGTGCCTCCAATTTTTAATGGTATCACAAAGTTTCTTTGATCTCCACCACCATTTAGAGGTTGTTTTTTTTCGGGTTTTTTTTCTTTTCTTCCTGCACTCCCAATTTCCAAGCTGTGTCTCGGAACTGGCATAGACTTTCAGAATGAAATTTTGCATCAATAATGTGAATATAAAGTATTCGGGGTTGACATATTGTGACGTCCACGGGACTTAAACAGTCCCGCCAACGTAGAATGAGCCGAAACGATGGAGGCGATTTATTTTTATATAACCCAAAGACGGCGGTTTCAATCGCTCTACCGCAAACGGGACGAGGAAAGTGGCACGAGTCACTTTTCACTGAGTTGATGATGTTTATTCCTTTTTTTATAATTACCAGAAATAACAAGACTCGGAAAGAAGAGGGATCCGGGGCGATTCGACGGGATGGTGTGGGATCGGGCGTGGGGAAAAACACAGACAATACCAATGAATATACAGTTCTCAATCCCTCTAAGGCGCCAAGCAGACACACACACACACACACACACACACACAAACACACAAAACGTAGCTATCTCTGGTGGTCAGGCTGGACCGTGGTGTGGACGCAACTGTCCCTGGATCGGCGCCGGACGAGCCGGCCTTGCTCTCACCAGGGGGGGGGGGGCAGGAGAAACCGCGATGCTGTCGACCTCCTGGTCCTGGCCCAAGTCCGCCCACAGCCGCCAGGGAACCAGCTCCCGCGCCAAGCCGCGAGCAGGAGAGGGAGGCAGGTCCGCCCGCCGCCCGACCCCGTATTCCGAGTCAGCGGAACCCTAGAGCCAACCAAAGCGAGGCACGAGACTCGGCAAGGCTCCCAGGCACGATCAAGAGCACGATCAATTCAGCACAGCAACCAGGACGCTCTCTGCCGCCACAGGTTCCACACCAAAAAAACACGAGCGTTCTGGTTGTAATCTTCTTCTTCTTCTCCTTTTCAACCCCGAACAGAACCTTTTTATCCTTCTGCCCTCGTCACCTCCAATCGAGCCGTTTATTGGCCCACTGCCGTCGCCTTCTGCCAATCGTGATCACGGGGCGGAGCCATCCGCTGTACTGTCCTGTGACGTCACGGCCAGTCCTCAGAGAATACCAAAAGGGGTTTACGCAGACACACTTACCCTATCCCGTGTCCCTATCTAATTACGTGACAATTATCATCTCCCCCCTTGAAGAAATGAACATTTACTAGACAACTTATCACCACTGAATTACTACTTATTACATCGAGATCCTGGTAAACTCGAACAGCATGGCATACCTAATTAAACATCCTAATTACCCTTTGAATGCATACCCCCCCCCCTCAAACGTAACAATATTATTTTGAACATGACCAATAATTATAGACATTTTAACATTTTTCACCATAACTTGATGAAGGTTTTTCAAATCAGAATGAAATTGCCCTCCATAGATAGCTGAGAGCAAGGCACAATTATGCTGAATTTACATCGTCCCCCTCCAGGTTAAAGGTCAAGGTCAAATGGTAGTCTGAAAACCAATGCGGTTTTTGTTATTGCTCAATTTTGCCATTGCGGAATCTCAAAGATCCCTTGGTCTTGCAAGATGTTTTGGCATCATAATAGTGTACTTGCACTGAAGTTGTGCACCT
The DNA here is from genome assembly GCF_056783735.1 of Eptatretus burgeri. Lineage (NCBI taxonomy): Eukaryota > Metazoa > Chordata > Myxini > Myxiniformes > Myxinidae > Eptatretus > Eptatretus burgeri. The sequence goes on along the minus strand of NC_140961.1, from coordinate 73,063,984 downwards.
GATAATTGATTATAGTGTCCTTGACCTACTTTTTTTTCCTATTGTAACCTACCGGTAATTAACAAAACACCCTTTTTTGATCATAACTTGAAAATCGGAGGAGAATTATTCATCATGGGTTTTTTGGATAGATTGGAGATGGGGACACATTTTCTTAATTTACACTCTATCCCTAAATGATGAAGGTCAAGGTCATATGACATTCCCTGCAAAATCTGTTATCATTGGATCATCGATCACGGGCATTCACCAAGGATAAGCCAGGGGAAGCTTAACCTTGGTGATCGCTTTGTGATCGCAGATATCTAGTTAATCCTGTTTGTCTGGCAGTACACCTTACTTACTGACAAAGTAGCATTGATTTTAAACTTGAGTTCTACAATCGAGTACACCACCATTTAAACAGCAGGTGGAACTATAGATGCTTTCATAGATTTGTAAAAGATTGGCAGATTCAGTTTAACATAAATATAAGGTGCTAGGATGTGTTGGGATTGCATGATGCAAGGGGCAATCTTAGAGCGTGTCACACGGGAGAAGGATTTGCGGCTGGTGATAGATATGGGTAGTAAGCAGACAGGACAGTGTCAGATAGCTATAGATAAAGCAAGCAGGGTTTTTGGTTGTATTCATCGGGGATAAATTATATCTCGAAGTAGGTACTTTTAACACTGTATAGGAATTTAGTGAAGCCTTATCCAGAATATTGTGTGTGGTTTTGTTCATCACAACTCAAGAAGGACATAGCTGTCAGAGGGAGGGTTCAGCCTCGGGCTACGAGATTGATTCCAGGACGAGCTACACTCGGAGCGGCTGATGGAGACAAGACTTTATACATTAAAAGGAGGTAGTTATGAGTGGTACGATAGCCATGTTTAAGATAATGTAGGATATTGACAAATTAAGTGCAGAAGAGTTCTTCAGCAGAATAGACATTGATAGAACCAAGAGCCATAGCCTAAGACTGAAGTATAGGAAAGTTGAGATGTTAATAAAGCAACTCTCGGACTCTCTGGAAAATCCTCTATTTCTCTTTGCCGATGACTCCACCCTCTGCCGTACCATCTGTCATCCCTCAGACCGGCAAGCAGCAGCTTCTTCGCTCACTGCAGATCTGGATAAAATCACAAACTGGTCCAACACGTGGAACATGTCTTTCAATCCAGACAAATCTCACACTCTCACTATGTCTCTTCGAAAGGACCGTTTACAAAACCCCCCCATCCACTTTCTCAACAATCCTCTGGAAGAAGTCTTTTCTTTCAAGCTTCTGGGTCTCACTATCTGCCATGACCTTTCCTGGGAAAGTCACATTTCCAACCTTGCCTCAAAAGCCAGTCGCCGACTGGGAATCCTCCGTCGTGCAAAGTCCTTCCTCGGCCCTCTTGAGCTCCTGACCACTTACAAAGCTTTTGTCCGTAGCCTGATGGAGTACTGCTCTCCCCTCTGGGCTGGTGCTCCTGCCTCCCACCTTTCTCAACTTCACGCTGTCGAAACCAGGGCTTTTAAGATCATTGGCATCTCCCGCAATGAAGCTGAGTCTTTGGGCCTCTCACTCAATCACCGCAGGTTGGTCGGTGGTCTTTCTGTCTTCTACCGACTCCTCTCCAGCCTTGCCCCCCTGCTCTCTCTGTGATTTGTCCCAACCACATTTCCACAGGTCGCTCAAGGTCCGCCAACAACCCCCTTCTGGTAAAACTACCAAAATCACGAATCACTGCTCATCTTCACTCTTTCATTCCTCTTTTTTCCCGCCTTTGGAATAAACTTCCTCACTCTATTCTTTCCCATTCTTCCCTCCAGGCTTTCAAAACAGCTGTTCACCACCACCTCTTATCTTCCCCCATCCAAATCCTCGATCTTTTCTACCCCCGATAATCCACCCAAGCCCACTTCCTTCAATTCTCCTGCTTTCCTTCCTGAAAGTCCCTTTAATGTCCATCTTCCCCTCGCCATGTTCCCCGTCCCATCCCCATCCTTCCCCATCCTTCCACAGTTCACCTGTGTCTGTTCCCCAATGTTTTGTCCCTTCCACTCCCGCCCCTCTTGTCTCATGCCTCCTTGCTGTGAGTTGTGTGTTAGCTCTCATACGAGCCTCGACCAAGGTATACAAAAAAAAAAAAAAAAAAAACGGTCCTTCACTCAGAGAGTAGTTAATTCATGGAATGGTCTCCCTGGAAAGGTTGTGGCAGCAGAAATAGTAGATAAGTTTAAATTAGAATTTGATGGGTATCGAGAAGCATTGTCGGTAGCTTGAGTATGGATGGGTGATTGTGTGCATATGTTTTTGAGATGGTCTTATCAAGGGGTGGTTGGTGTTGTACATTCTTCATCCTCAAAACACCTTAGCCCATCCCCTCCCAATCAATTATCATCATTTTAAAAAACAAACAATTTTTTTTCTTTCCATTTTTATATTTAACATTCTGGTGACAATCCCTGAGTCTGCCACACTGTTCTCAAGGGATACTGTCAGACCCTGACATTTGTGGGGGATACGTTCCTGAAAAATGTTGCGAATGTGGGGTCAATGTTTCAATGGAAAAAAGGGGGATAGGGTCCTGGTGGTTCGTGATTTATAAAGGGAAAATCAAAACTCCCCCGAATACAACCATGAAAAACCATGAATACGCAAAGCACAGGTCCGTGAATGCAGAAGCAGGTCGCATTTTATCAACTGTGAAAATGCGGGGTCCGTGAATAGCGAATCCTTAAATGTCGGGGTCTGACAGGACTAATCTTGGAGAATTCAACAATGGATTTTCCAAGACAAGAGTTGAGATGGCAGGAAACTTGCACGACGAGTAACGGCATGAAGTTGACTTTTCGGCCTTTACCCTTCATTCGAGCAAAAAAATTAAAAATGCTCCAACGAAGGGTAATCCTTAACCTTCAACTTCACCTTGTTTCTCACAGCAGTAAACTTGTCCTTTCTCAATTCTTGTCTTTGGAAAAATCGATGTGCTCTGCAATTAAAAATCCAAATATGTAAAATTGATAATGTACTGTAATTTTTGAAGAAATGTTCCAGCATTCATTCCAAGGGCCTTTTTGGCATGAGGGGTGTGCAGTACACCATATTGAAAGTTTCCATATCACATAATTGCCTCGTGCAATAATCGTTCAGCACATGGAAATCACGTACTCTTAGATTTTTAGAGGTGATCAAGGCATTCGGTGACCTTAAGAGCAAATTTGAAAGTCTTTCTGAGATGCAGCATAGGTATTATCCAAAAAACACATTGATTATATGATTCAACTATAAAGCATCTGAAAATGCAAAGCGACGTCTGCTTTGTATTTGGACTTCTTCTTCGTCTTCATCTTCGTCTTCGTCTTTGTCTTCTTCTGTTTTCTAAACATGATGAAAATTGCTAAAAAAAAAAAGAAATATATATATATATATATATATATATTTTTTTTTTTAATATAATATACATAATTGTAATACATAAAATTGTAATACATAAAAATATATATTTTGATGATTTTAGGTAACCTTGACCTTTGAAGTTTTTGACCTGAAAACGATTGGCTTCTAGCTCTTGATTGGTGAACCAATTCAGTGACCCATTATGCAAATTCTTTAAATTTCAGGTGAATCGGCTGAAAATTTACGATTTTATGTGATGTTGACCTTTTGATGTTTTGACCAAATTATTTATTTGTCTTCTCATAATATAGCTTTGTTGAAAATTCGATGACAAAAGCTCAAGTGGTAAAAATGTTATGGCAGACGCACACACAGAAGTGATTGCCAAACCCCATCTCGCATTACGTGGGGGATGGGCTGATTAGAACGCCACTCGGGGAAGTGAATACCTCCGCCACACTGAACAGTTTATGTTTTATATCCCACTGATAGGCCACATGTGCAATTCGACCTTAACCAAAATCGAATCGCCTTGTTCTTGTCAAACTCCCAACGTGTCCACCATGTTTTGCCCGATTCCATCCACAACGTTTTGAGAGCTATAAATTGTTTTTTGGCCCCATCTCTCAATGACAAAAAATCACTTCAAAAATTAAAAATTCTCCTATCCCGGTGCGGATCGGAGTTTTCACCAAAATCGAATGAATTTGTTCTCGTCACACACCCAACCTGTCCAAGTTTCATCCGAATCTGTGCATGAGTTTTTGAGATATCCTGCTCACAGACAGGCAGATAGGGGTAAAAACATAACATCCATCCACCTTCAGTGGCAGAGGTAACAATCAGAATTCATACCTTGTGATTTAAAATATATCTTTTCGGATTTATATATTTTTCGTACATACATACATACATACATACATACATACATACATACATACATACATAAGATATAGATGGCTCCTAATCTCTTTTGATGTATTTGTTCTTTCAGCAAGTTCGTACAAGATGTTGATTTCACCTGAGAGTAAAAAAATTAATAAAAGTATCGAGTTTATATATTCATGTTTCACAATGAAGAAACATTATCGTATGTCAAGAGCTTTCACAGATATATTGATAAGATTCCATGCTTGTGTGTTCCTCCAGCCTTGTTCTTCTTCAGGAGTGGATGACTTGGGTGTGTGAGATCCTTCAGGTGGTTCTTGACACATTTTGTTGGGAAGATCAAATGGCGTCAATGCAGTGAGTCTTAGAACAATTGGTGTTCTTGTTTTCTGATTTTTCTGAGAAAATTGTTAATGCTGTTTTGCTTCAAGGCAAACATTACACTACTTGCATGTGGTTTTTATACTGTTTAACACCCTGTGTGTGATATAGCTTGGAAAGGATGCATTTCTCCTAAATGAGTTCAATTTGGGTGTGCTTTCATTTTACAAGCATGGAAAGCCCATTTTGAGAGCAGCGCCAATGTTGGGGATGATTTAGTAGATGCTGCTCCTTGGGACGCATGCATTCTTCCAGTAACCCCCCCCGCCCCCCGGTTAGACTTTCTAAATCGAGGCTGATGGCACACACCTCTCCTCTTGTTCCTCTTTTCTCCAATTTGTAGTATCACCTTCGTGAGGTTGTTCAATGCCACTATTCCTTGTAGGGTTTCAATTAGGCAGTGCTCATTCGGTATCATCTCATTTCATCTCCCACCTTCACCCATGATCTATGGTACCTCCATTAACTCTACCTAACACAACCCTCTTACTTCGACGTTAGTGTTTCTTCCCCTCTTCTCGTTTCTCTTTTTCGTTTTCATTCTTTTCCTTCCTGCTTGTGTTCAAATGTGGCCCAACTGTCAGTCCATTGCCTTTTCACCTTCCGTCGCTTTCCTTTTCTGTGAGCCTCAATGTTGTTAAGTAAAATAGAAATTGGGAAAAAATTGAAAGTGCATGTGTCTCACTGATCCAAATTCGAGGAGATGTTTTGCCCTCTGTGATGGTTATTAGAAAAGATGAAAATGTAACATCATAAACAGAGAATGCACATCATTTAGCATGCCAAATAATTCTCTGCACCAGTCAACAGTAAGAAAGTCCAATATTGCAGTACTTTAAGAACAAGAACAAACAACTTAGCCACTTTGACACAGACTTCTTAATTTTTCCCATGTTCTTGTGAGGTTGGCTGGGTTCAAGCTTAGCCCAAGTTTTTCATGAACCGGCTGGCAAGGTCGGATATTCGGGCAGGAATTTGGAATTTGGCCATGGCGCCAACGATAGCTCGCTGACTCTTCGCGAAGGACACCCTAGTATTTTTTTATGTCCACAAATTGATGCCAGCAGATGGGATGTCCACCCGAGGAAGGCACACACATTGATGAATCACCCTGCCTGTGAAACACCAGGATGACAGTTTATAGCTGGGTTGAGATTCAAACCCAGGCTAGACAGCTTGGAGAAAAGTGTGCTTACATCTCGGCCATCTTGCCAACCTCAGCTTTGTCACTGACTACCAACGATATATAGTTTATGTTCAAAAAAAAAGGCTTGAATATGGCTAAGGCACCTGCAGAAGAAGAAATTTTATAGATGTTGCAGAGGGAACTGCCTTTCAACTGTACAATCTCTCCAAAATGACCTGTAAAGAGCAATGAACCATCAAATTCAGAACAGGCTTCATGCCATGTCCAGATTACCAATGTATCAGGTACAGATGACCAATGTTCTGCATCCCTCCAGCACAGTGCCATCCACAGCAATGCAGCAATGGATGACAACACAAGGAGAGTGAACCACTGGCACCATGTTATTTTCACAGACAGGTGAAAAACGAAGTGATAGAAGACACCTGTATATTCTTCCTCGACTTCAAAACTGGGCATGTTTGAGTCTGGAGACGAGATGGTGAGCAATTTGCTTCTGGTGCCATTTGCCAGCATGATCAGTTTGATGGGGCAGCCTGAATAACTGATTTTCTCATCATTTGAGGGATGCTATGTCAAGTGACAGGTACAAGTATTACATTATTATGCCTTGAGGGCAACCCGTCAACCCTCTGGTCCAACAGCAAGACCCCAAATTCTTATTTTTTTTATTGATGACAACACCTAACCATACCATGCACATGTTGTCAACACTGCATGTAAAGACCATAACATCACTCATATGGACTGGCCTGCATGATCTCCAGAAGTAAATCAAGTTGGACATCCTTGAGACATTCTCGGGAGGTGTGTTTGTGGTGGCTAAGTGAGTCTACGCTCTACGGTCTCTCAATCAACTAGAAGTGTTGCTGTTTGAAGAATGGCGCAACATCCCACAGTGAGAGCTGGATCATCTTTTTTTTGTTTGTTTGTTTTGTTCTGATAAGAGGCGTATACCCGCTTGTATTTGGGATCAGTCACACATCATGAAAGCGGCTTCTGCAAAATAACTTGTCTGTGATCATTTGTTGACTGGCGTCATTGACATTTTGCATGGCGATTTGAGACAATCATTTTGTTTTTGCATAACGACTGTTTGTTTTTCGTTTATCATATCATGTTTGTTTATCGAGTGTACAAATCAATGTGCTCGTTCTCTTCAACCGGATTATCAACACTTTTGAATGCACCTTAAAAACAATCCAAGTCTCAAAACTTTTGTTGCTTAGTTTGAATTTTTTTATTTTTGAGAGAGTATATAAATATAATGAAGAGTTCACAGGAGTTGATAAAATTGACTCGTGATTGAAATACAGAACAACCAACAAGAGGAGTAAGTAAGCAAGTTTTAGAAGCGTATACTCAACAATTGACCACCATGAAACAACACAGCTTCTGGAAACATTCCTTGATTACAAAATGGCTTTCGACGGTAAGGAAACATACCATAATGGTGCAGAAAAACTAAATTAAATGATATTTTTCACCCAAAATAAGACTGGAATGCAATTGGGTTTGACATGTAACAAAGGGAATGGACGACAATAATTACCTCCACCACCTCATGTTTTCACCCCTATCTGTCTGTCTGTCTGTTAGCGAGATATCTCAAAACTTTATGGACGGCTTCAGACGAAATTTGGTGGACGGGTTGGGTGTGTGACGAGGACAAATTGATTAGATTTTGATGAATATGTGGATCCAGATGTTCAAATTTTTACAGTGATTCTTCATTTTTAAGAGATAAAGCCAAAAACTATACATACAGGGTGGAGCATTTATATCTGATACATTTGCAATCTTTCTAGCCGAAAGCAGTCTTGGCATAACTAATTATTGTTTTCTTTGTTTTACAGATAATACTTAAAAGTTTTTAATGATGCAGCACTTTAAATGCAATGAGCATATTTTTATTTAATTTTTTTTTAATTTTTAATGTATTTTTTTTAATGCAATGAGCATGCCAATTTCACAAACAAGGTCATTATGACAGATGAGGCACACTTTGATTTGGCAGATTTAACTCCACCAGATTTCTTCCCATGGGGATTTCTGAAGGGCAAAGTTTCAGGAACATCCAACATCGATCGATGAATTGAAGGCAAACATCACTGCAACCATCCGCTCTATTGATCAAGAGACATTGCTTGCGGTAATGAACAATATGGTGATCCGCTGTCGTGAATGCACGAATTCGAAAGGGCCCATTTGTCTGATGTAATTTTTAAGGAATAAAAACTTGAAGTATGTGCCGATGTTGTATAGAAATTTTATTTTATTTGGTTTAGAAACAAAAAACTTATAAGGATAATAAAACCATCAGATATAAATGTCCCACCCTTTATATAAAATACGATATTTAAAAAAGTTATGGACATATTCGGATGAAACTTGGTGGACAGGTTGGGTGTATGACAAGGACGAACTCATCCGATTTTGGTGACGATCCGGATCCGCAAATTTTTATTTTATTTTAAAGTGATTCTTTACCATTGAGTTTGGTTAAGGTCTGGATACAATCTGGCCTATCGGTGGGATACAAAACAAACTGTCCAACATGGTGGAGGTATGTGCTCCACTGAGTGCTGTTCTATTTACAAACTGTCACCATTACGAAGAACTTATGAGGATGAATTGGAGAGATGGGATTGAAAAACCAATTAACTGGAATACAATGGCCCCACATTGGGAAGGACACGAAAGAATGGACAGACCGTGTTGAGAGAGTCCTTCTTACTGTATTGGACTGAAATAGCTTTCTAAGGATAGTCAAATCAAGTTGTTTTTTTACTTCTGAATTTATACTGGTACTTCTGAATTTTGTGGGGGATTTTGAATATGTTTATACTATATCAAAATTGTTGACAGTTTTTTGTGTTTTTGTGTTGACTAGGTTTTACAGTTGTTTAGGGGTGGTCCTATTCACATTTTACTTTGCCTCGTTCCGATGGATGCTGCTGTTGACATTGAATCTATTATTCTTCTGCAACAAAGCATTTGTAAAAGGTGAGAGGTTATCTGAGATTCTCATTTATCCAACTGTTGATAAGCAATTTGATATTTTGAACAACATTTTTTTCTTTGAGGTTATCCACAAACATTGGTGATTATAAAGGGATCCCAGAGGAATATTTTGAGATAAAGAAGGTTAGAGACAACATAAAAGTAGTACATTTGATCAACAGAATGGATATTGACAGGACGAGGGCCCACAGCCTGAGAGTAATGATGAAGACGAGAGTGAAGATGGCAGTAAGATGGGGGTCTTGCATTGAGAAAGTAGTTACTGCAGAGAATGCTTTACCTAGAAATGTAGTGGAATTAGATGGGTACCTAGCAACGTTGGGAACAGAGGGATACATGAACAATGGCAGGACTGGGAGGTAAGGACAGGCGATTGTTTGCGTGTGTAATGATTGTGATGTCTGTGAGCGAGTCTCATCAAAGAGTGAATGTGCTGTTGACATTTTGCATTTCTCATCCGATAACTCTCTTCATCCCTAACATTTTTTTAGGAAAGCTGGTGATTGTCCTGTGTCTGATACCCCGCCCCCCTCCCCTACTTCCTGCAGTGAAATTATTAATATAACATAAATGTAAGTGATTGGGTTATGAATTTTTATTTTTTTGTATACATAGTTGAGGCTTGGGGAAGAGCTAGTATACTGAACGGATCAAGACAAAACAGGACAAAAGGAACAGCAGAGAGGTGGGGGTGGGGGGGGGGGACTGGGGACCAGCAGCAGAGCTGCAGGCCAAGATGGGGGGAGGGCAGATACAATGGGTGTGGTTAGGAATGGGGGGGGGGAGGAGAGGATGCATGAGGTGGACAAGATGGATGCAGAAGGGAACTCTCAGGAGGGAAAAACTGTAAATTTGGAAGGAGGAGGGATTGGGGTGGGGAGGGGGTAATGAGTATTCACCACTCACCTTCACAATTTTTTTCTTGAAATTCTTCCTTTACTCTGCCCCCCCCTTCCCCAATCTTCAAAACCAACAAACAAAGAAAAAACGGTCTTAAAATGTTTCGACTCCCTCCCTTTGCCGTGCTCTTCATCTTCTTCAAACACCTGAGTTATTTTCGACCTTTCTTTCATCCCATGCTGAAAAATTCCATCTGTTACAATGTTTCCTTCATTCTCTCAATTCTTCTGAACTCCATCCATCCTTCAATGTATTAAAACGAATCTCTGACGTACAAATTTTAAAATCCCATTTTGCAATACTTGTTCATCTTCCATTCATTATTTATTTCTATCTTCAGTGCAAATTCATCCCACCTCCTTACATCTACCTCCTCATAACTCCTCCCCTGTTATACCCTCTCCTTACTCCTCCCATCTTGCCCCCATCCTACCTCCTCTCTTCACTCCTCTGCTTTATTAACAGCTCCCCCTCTGGTATCCCAAACTGTATGGTTTTCAAACATCTGTGGGCTCCGTTCCAACCTAAAAAGTATCTCACTCTCTCATTCAGTACACTCCTCAATATCTCAAACATGCTTTCTCTTTCCCTTCATCACAACTCCTCCTCTTCCCACCCCCTCCCCCCAGCTTGTCCCTCCCCTGCCCACTCCCAGCTTTACCATACCACTACCCAGTCTCATCCTTCCCCTCTCCCCACTCCTCCCTTCTCCTTCCTCCTACATGACTGTGCCTGCTCTCATAGTCTCTGCTCCCTCTCAAAGCTTCCCTCAATCTCAATTCATCCACCTCCTCCCTCTTCAAGGCAAACATCACTCTCTGCTCCCCCCTCTCAACGCCAGCTTCCTCTTCACCTTTCTCAAAAGCTCCCCCCACATCTTTCTCCCTCAATTCTCCCCCTCACCCTTCTCCCTCAGTTCTCCCCCTCACCCTTCCTCTCAGTTCTCCCTCCTCACCCTTCTCCCTCAGTTCTCCCCCTCACCCTTCCTCTCAGTTCTCCCCCTCACCCTTCTCCCTCAGTTCTCCCCCTCACCCTTCTCCCTCAGTTCTCCCCTCACCCTTCTCCCTCAGTTCTCCCCCCTCACCCTTCTCCCTTAATTCTCCCCCCTCACCCTTCTTTCCCAAATCTCCCCCCTCTTCAAATCTCTCTCCTCACCCTCCCTTTCTAATCTCCCCCATCACTCCCTTTTCTCAAAGCTCCCTCCCCCTCTTCCCACCCCTCAAATCTCATCACACCTCTCCCTCTGCCCACCCCCTCAATTTTTGTTCCTTCCCCCACCTGCTCCCATCTTCACACTACCACCACCCAGTCTCATCCTTCCCTTCTCCCCACCTCTCCCTTCTCCCTCCTCCCCCCATGGCCATGCCTGCTTTCATTGTCTCCCCTCCCTCAAAGCTTCCATCTTGCCCCTCTCTCAAATCAGCCACCTCCTCCCTCTTCAAAAAAACTTCTCCCTCTTCCCCCTCCAAGTTCTCCCTGTCCATTCTCCCTCAATTCTCCCCCCCCCTGACCCTTCTTCCTCGATTCTCCCCCTCACCCCTCCCCTTAAATTTCCCCTCTCACCCCCCTCTCAAAGCTGCTCCCCTCGCATCCACAAAGCTGCCTCCTTCCCCTGCCCGCTCTCTTCCAACTCATTTCCCCACCTCCTCCAGTCTCTCACTTCCCTTTGCCACCTCTCTTATTACCCCCCACTGTGACTCATCCCTTCACCACCCAGCCCTTTGTTCTCCTCATCTGACCCTCCCCAAGCTCTTCTGCAATCCCCACACACTGTCAACAACTCTCCTTCCCTCCCCTCCCCCTCCCCCTCCCCTGCACCCAAAGCCTTCTCCCCTCCCTCTTCCTTAACAGTGTGGACCTCAACCATCCAAGGCCTTCACACTAACCTGACTGATCTCTCATCATGCCACTGACAAACCAGACATGATCTGCTTAACCTAAACTTTCCTCCTTCAAGACATCTCTGACTCCTTAGTTTCTCTCCCTGGCTAATCTCTCCTCCGGTATGATCGACCTGAGCTTTGTCCTGGTGGCGGAGTTGCTCTCTTTATCAAAAAACTCTATTCCTCACTCTCCATGCACTGCTTTCACTCCACAACACCCCCAGGAATACCTCGGGCTACTGCTCCCCTCTGCTCCCACCTCTTGTTTATGTGTGTTGTACCATCCATCAAATAGTGATGACTTCATTTACATCTCACTCACCAAAAACATGCACCAACTTCTATCCACTCATCCAAACTCTCTCTTCCACATATGTGGCGACTTCAATTGCCATCATGCCAGTTGGTTGGGTGTGGGTACCTCTCTCACCTGCCATGGCACTTCAGCAAAGGATTTCTGCGACTCTTTGGGACTGACTCAGTCGGTCAACTTCCCGACCTGGTTCTTCGCCAACGGTACTCAATCTCTTCTGGATTTTATTTTGACCAATTTCCCAGAAAATGTCTGCTGTTCTTCTTCTGCACCAATTGGTTCATCTCACCATATGCTTGTTAAAGTGGTCATCTCTCTGGCCATTATTAGAGAACCACCTCAGCACATGACGAGTCTGGCATTTCATTCAGGCCGACTGGCAGGGTCTCCAAGCAGCCATCAAACTTATAGACTGGTCTCCCATTTCTACTCTCTCTGACATCAACTTATCCTGGGAATTCTTTCAAATAAACTTGCGCTCCCTCATGCACAGATTTATCCCCTCTCGTCTGCAGTTGTCCTACCCTTCCTCCCGCCCATGGTATACTGAAGCTTGTGGCAAGGCATTTGTCCTAAAACGACTTGCCTCCACCTCATGGAAAGCAATTCCGACTGAAGGCAATCTCAGTTCCTTCCTCAAAGCTCAAAACGAGTGTGCGTCTACCCTCAGGAGAGCCAGGAAACAACATCTTTCCAATCTCACCTCTGAACTCCCAAACCTGTCTCCCTCTTCCAACTCCTGGTGGTGTCTGGTGAAGTCTGTTTCTCGTGTATGTTCTCCCTCCATCCCTGCCGTTACCTCAAATGGCTGCACAGCTGACACTGCCCGTGAAAAAGCTGAATGCCTAAACAGTGTTTGCTTCTAAATATTGTGTCCCAAACCTGTCACTTTCTGTACCCACCTTACCCAGTCACACCAAGCTGTTCCTGGACTCTGTGTCCTTTTCTCCTGATAAGGTGGAGAGCTTGTTCTCAACCCTCAACTCAGATTCTGCAATCGGTCCAGATGGTGTCAGCCCTCATGTCCTAAAAACCTGCTTTGCTGTTTTTTGCTCACCCTCTCTCTATTCTGTTCACCTTCTCATTTACTCATTGTCCTCTGCCATGTGCTTATAAATCAGCAAATATTACTGCCCTGCATAAAAAAAGGTGAAAAAACAAATCCCTGCAACTGCAGACCAATCAGCCTGCTCCCAATCATCAGCAAAGTCATGGAATCCATCATTGCTTCCAACATAAAATCCTTCCTCTTCTCCAATGGCTTGATTTCCGATCATCAATTTGGATTCAGACCTGGTCACTCTATCCTGGACATGCTGCTTCTGCTTTCCCAGCAATGGATGGAGGTACTCAATGCCAGACATGAGATCAGAACCATCTTCCTGGACGTGTTGCGTGCTTTTGATGTGGTCTGCACCCTGCCCTGCTCACCAAACTCTCTTCCTATGGTATCCAAGGCAATCTCCTCTCCTGTCACAGTCAATCTGTGGCCCTTAATGGAGTTCTCTTATCCCCTCTTCCTGTCCAGACTGGAGTTCCTCAAGGCAGTGTTCTGAGCCCTGTGCTTTTTGTGGTTTTCATTAATGGTCTCTCCGCCTCTCTGGAAAATCCTCTTTATTGGGTAGTCGATATATCTACCCTTATTGTCATGTTTTCCGTCGTTATGTCTGTCTGTCTGTCTGTTTGTCTGTCCAGGCCAGTACTCCGTTATTCGGAGGCCGATTTTGATGAAACTCCGGTGGTAGGTTCATACCATGACCCAGTTGTGCGCATTTGAGAACTGTTGCTATGGACCCCTCGGTTGCCTAGCAACGGGGCTTTGAAATTTTCAAAAAAAAATAAAAATATCGAAATTCAAAAATCAAACTATGATCGTTTGTGGGCAACACATTCAGCCTCCTTAACAAAAAAAATTCAGCCCGCTCCCATGAAAACTGTCGGAGAAGATAGACTTTGAATGAACCCTGGTCGAAAACAATAAAAAAACGAAGTTCGTTATATCTCAGAGACTGTGAGTCAGATGTACACGAAACTGGTATGGTAGGTTCACGGTATGTCCGAGTTATGTGTGAGAAAGAACCGTTGCTATGGACGCTTTTGTTGGCTAGTAACGGCTGAAAAACGACTAAATTCGCCTTGATCGACTACCCTTGTCCGCCTACCAGCTTTCTCTTTGCTGATGACTTCACCCTCTGCCGTTCCATCTGTCATCCCTCAGATCGGCAAGCAGCAGCCTCTTCACTTCCTGCAGATTTGGATAAAATCACATGCTGGTCCACACTTGGAACATGTCTTTCAATCCGGACAAATCTCACACTCTCACTATGTCTCTCTGATAGGACCGTCTGGGAACCACCCCCCCCCCCAACTACTTTCTCAACAATGCTCTTGAAGAAGTCCTTTCATTCAAGCTTCTGGGTCTCACTATCTGCCATGATGTTTCCTGGGAAAGCCACATTTCCAAGCTGGCCTCCAATGCCAGTCGACGACTGGGAATCCTCAGTTGTGCAAAGTCCTTCCTCAGCCCACCTGAGCTCTTGACCACATACAAAGCTTTCATCTGCAGCCTGATAGAGCACTGCTCTCCCCTCTGGGCTGGTGCTCCCGCCTCACACCTTTCCCGGCTTCACTCTGTGGAAACCAAGGCATTTGGGATCATTAGCATCTCCCACTATGAAGCTGAGTCTTTAGGCCTCTCACTCTCTCATTGGAGGCAGGTCGGTGGTCTTTGTCTTCTACCATCTCCTCTCTGGCCTCCCCCCCCCCCTCTCTGTCTGTGGTCTGTCCTCCCATATTTCCATAGAGCGCTCAAGTTCCGCCAGCAACACCCTTCTGGTGAAACTACCAAAATCAAGAATCACTGCTCACCTTCACTCTTTCATTCCGCTTTTTCCCACCTCTGGAACAAACTCCCACACTCTCTTCAATCCCACTCTTCCTTCCAGGTCTTCAAAACAACTCTTCACCACCATCCCTTATCTTCCCCCATCCAAAACCATGATCTTTTCTACCCCCGTTAATCCACCTCAAACCCACCTCCTTCAAATTCACTGTAGGATCTATTTTGTTTACCCCGTGTACCCCGCCCCATCCCTCTCCCTTCCACAGTTCTCCTCATGTCTCTGTTCCCCACTGTTTTGTGCTTCCCTCTCCCACCCCTCTTGTCTCCTGCTCCCTTTGTTACACGTTCTGTGTGGTAGCTCTTATACGAGCCTCGATTATATACAAAAAATGAAGAAGAGGACAGAGATCACCAACCTGTCGGCGATGGCAAAGTGATAGGCCATACACTCCGCTTAATCATGAGAGATTCCAATGATATTGAGGCAGGGGAGCCAGCCCAGAGGGGAGTGCAGTACTCCATCAAGCTGTGGATGCAGACCTTTTAGGTGGACAGGAGTTCAGGTGTGCAAAGGGAAAAACTTTGTATGACAGGGGATGGTTGGCTTTGGAGGCCAACTTTGAAATGTCGTTTGCCCAAGAAAGATCATGGCTGATAATGAGCCCCCCCCCCCCTCCATGCCTGTGAGCAAGCCAACACTAGGCTTAGGAGTTTGAATGACTGAATTTCCTCAAGAGGATTGTTAAGAAAGTAGTGGGGGTTGGGGGGTTTGGAGGGGGGGGGAGTTGGCAGACAGTCCTTTCAGAGAGACATGGTGAGAGAGTGTGAGATTTGTCAGGATTAAAAGACAAATTCCAAGTGTTTGCAAAGCTTTTTATTTTATTTATTTATTTTGACAAGTACAGTGAGACTCCACATTATTTCATGTGAAGGAATAAAGTTATGTGTACGTCTGTAGAATGGATGAAGAGGCCAGGTGTGTATGAATTGTGGCTGAAAAGACAAGTAATTTAATGGGGCGTGGATAAAATATCGGCATGAGAGGTCAAATGGCCTCCAGGTCAGGTCAGCAATTGTTGGTGTATAATTTATTTATTTGTATGCAGCCTGTGCCGCTGCTTGGCTGCATCATTTTCTGGAGGCATGGCTGTGTCGCTAATGCAATGTCCCTGTTACCAATAAGCTGGTACTCCTTCTGCTGACCTTGGAAGGATGACAGGCTGAGTCAACCCACCTGGTGTGAATTTAACGGTTGACAAAGGCTCAAACTCAAGACATTAAAATCTTAAGCCAGCCACCTTAACCATTAAGCCAACACCAAGCTTAGTTGGTGTATGAATCATTATATTCGGCATGTCCTTGGGCATTGGAGAGTTTTTAACCATTTTATCGATTTTTTTTTTTAATTCTATTTTATTTTATTTTTTTAATTTTTAAAAGGTGGAGCTTTTTCAAATTTCGTGTGTATGGCTGATAATCATTTGATATATCGAGTTGAAGCTGATGTACCGAGTCATCAATCTGATGTGCTTTGAAACTGCAGGTCAAGTAAGTGCAGAAAGTCACAATCCTGTATTTACAAAAGGGATGCCCCATTCTTCAAACAACTAGAGTGATTTTGATAGTTGTGATGAAACGATACTCTTGGGGTTTATGCAAGGTGGATCCTGAGGGGTAACTGGGACCTTTGTGCCATTACTAAAGCTGAAAATGGGATTCTAAGCGTTTCCTTTGAAAGTAAGCTGGATCGAATCAGTTGGGCATATGGGTCGGCATCTCGGCTGCAGAGCGGGATAACAAGCTTGAATTAGGACCATCTTGTCGAGGGGAAACAAAGAAACGCACAGGAAGCCGGTGACTGTGAGCAGCTCAGGGACAGTTCTCATGGAGACATCGTGTTGTGAAAGTTTGACCAAATAGATGGAAAGTTTAAACTTGTAATCTGGTGGACATGAATATTGTGGCCGGCGGTATCTTGTGTCATCACTCGTGACTCCCATTATGGTGTTGCACCAATTTCCAATGATGGTTATGTTGAAATGTTAAACCTTAACCGCCATTACTTCCCACTCTCATCAGGATGTGTATCCGACTCTTTGACTCAAACCCTTGGGTTTAATAATTAAGACCCTCTTCACATTGCTTCAGTGAGAGTTTCTCACTTTCTGGCAAGAAGCACATTGAAAGTTTATCATTTTGGACAAGCATTCAGTCTTCAAACTATTAATGCCATATGTTTTATCAGACCAAGTGCTGTTTGCCAGAATCGGGATTGGTGAAAATATCATCGATAAATTGCAATGACCATTTGTCCTCTGTTTTGTGGTGTTAAATATCAACTTGACATGCAGATATTGTGGTGATGTATTTTATTTCCATGTGGTACCCATATGTTGGAGCAGTACATTGGAGTATCGGGCAATGCAACGCATGCTGACATCGCATGGTATTGTCACACCAGACAGTCTCCATTAACACGGGCCATCTGCGTCGGGATCTTTCGTCCCGTGAATGATTAAGCGGTTTCTAATTACCACTTTGTTCACTTTAAGTTGCATCTTTACCATTCCCCAAGGTCACCCAAACAAGCCAAAATTGACAGCAGACGTACACGGAGGTCGTGCTGTTTTAGTGGTCATATGTGACCGAGCGAAGTTCGAAGTTATCATCCGAATGCTGATGCAAATTTACACCCCCACTCACCGACACGGCGACACACAGAATGCAAATCCAGTAATGTAATGCAAAGGTAAGCAAATGCATGCACATTTCAACACACTGGAATGAATGCAAATCCTTTACTCAGGATCAGAGACCAGGGTATACAACAAACCAATACACATCTAGGAAATCCCACTGACGTGCGGTGATAAAGAAATTATTAGATAAAGACAGACTGGTGCTAAGACAAAACTGACAACACAATTAAATACCCCTCCAGATATCCCTATCTTAGTGCATGTGAGGGGAGGGAAAGCAATATAACAAAGGAAAATTTCCTAGGGTATAAAGAAAAATAATAGGTAAAAGAAAAAAGGGGAGAGGGGATTCAGGTATGTTTGAGATGACATTCCGGCAGCCTTGTCCCAGCCGCAGGCGACAAGAATGGTGCCGCACCCCCCCCTCCCCTTTCTCTCTCTCTCTCTCTCTCTTTGGATGTTCCCACAAACTTCACGACGACTCAAAGGACCAAAGCAGTTCCTGCAACACCATGAAGTAGCACGTTGCCTCAGGTTGGCCAAGACGATACTCGACGAGGAGCAAACGCTTCTGCTCTCTCTCCCTCTTTTCGACACGGCACCATGTGCACCGAGCGGCTCTTCTCCACCACAGTCCCGTCCACTCAGACGGCTCCACCAACAAGCAGCCCCACGGGGATCACTCGGCTCCTCTATGAGCCCTCACAGGCTGAGTCACCCATCGCCAAATTTGGGCCGCGTGTCCCGCGTTTGTTCCCGCTCTCCTTCTCAAAAAACCGACCTCTTAACTTCCTCTTCTTCCTCCGTGCATTTCCTTTTTACGAGCCCTCACGAGGTTTTCACGCATGGAAATTATGTTGAGCCCTCAAATGAGGGAGAAGGTCAATAGGAAAGGTCTTTTGAATCGAAGAATAAAATAAAATTGTGAGGAAAGAAATAAAGGGAGCTATTCTGGTCCCATGGCCAAGCCTGGTGTTGGCGTAGTGGTTAGGGCAGCGGCTTGGGATCCAAGAGGTCCTGAGTTCAAGCCCCGTTGGGCCACTGAATTAATACACCAGGGGGTTGACTCAGCCTGTCATCCTTCCGAGGTCGTCGAAATGAGTACCAGTGTACTGGGCCGGTGTATACCCCGGTTAAAATAGGTGTACCATATCCCTGTGTCGTAAGAGGCGACCAGGGTTGCGTCAGGAAGGGCATCCGGCGTAAAACGTGCCAAATCACTATGCGGATCATACGGATCATACGGATGATCCGCTGTGGCGAACCCTCACGGGAGCAGCCGAAAGAAGAAGAAGATTCTGGTCCCATGGCCAACCTGGCATTTCACGTGAGATTCACCTTAACCATCACAGCCTCCCATCGTCACCAAGCAATAATCCCCACGAGTCTAACAACTGATGTCTTTATACATTCTAGTTGATCTGTATCTGTGTATTTTGTGTTTTTATTAACTTTTATATATTCCCCTCAAAAAAAGCAACAGAAAAAAGAATACTTATTTTTTTAAAATGTAAAAACAGAGAGGGATGAAATCTCAAAAAAACAACCAAACAAGGTAGGAATAACACCATAACCCTCTTATGGATTGCTATCATGACATCACAAGAAGCACAGAAGATTGCTTTCATGGATTGCTATCATGACATTGTGATGGAACGTTGTTCCATCACAATCCCACAACAAAAGTAAAACATCAAAAGATGTCATGATGGTAATCCAAAAGAGGATTGTGGTGTCATTCCCACCTTGTTTGTTTTTTTTTTTGTTTTTTTTTTTGAGATTTCATCCCCCTCTGTTTTCACATTTTTACCTCGGTCACCGAAGGTGTGAAGGAGGTTATGTTTTCACCCTTCTCTGTCTTTGTCAGTCTGTCTGTTTGTGTGCAGGATGTCTCAAAAAGTTGTTGATGGATCTGGATGAAATTTGGTGGGCAGGTTGGGTGTGTGACAAGGACCAACTGATAAGATTTTGGTGAAGATCCGGATCCAGCTATGACATTAATTTTTTTAAGTAATTCTTCACCATTGAGAGATGAGGCCAAAAATGATATACCGTATAGCACGATATCTCAAAAAGTTGTGGACGGATTCGGACGAAACTTGGTGGACATGTTGGGTGTGTGAAAATCGATTCAATTTTTGGTGAAGATCCGAAATTATTTCAAGTGATTCTTCACCATTGAGAGATAGGGCTCAACTTATATTGTATGTAGCACGATATCTGAAAAAGTTGTGGACAGCGTGGATGTGTGACCACGACGAATTGATTCGATTTTGGTGAAGACCTGAATCCCGATCTGGATATGAGAATTATTTAATCGTCAAAGTGATTCTTCATCATTGAGAGATCGGGCCAAAAACGATATACGTATACTCGTATAGCCTGATATTTCAAAAATGTCTTGGACCCGATATGTTCTCGTGAATCGGGCATTGCGTGGCAGAGGTATGTGCTCTACCCAGTGCCCTTCTAGTTTAAAAATGTTTTTTTACTTGTGTATCGAGGTGCTGAAAGGCATTATTGTTTCTCCTTCTTCTGCCACAATTATTCCCACACTCTTGTGGTGCTCGCTGTGGAAGGGGGAGGGGGCAGCTTTGTCTAAGCCTTTCACGAACGTGCTGGCTCGGCCTGACATTCGACTCAGGTTAGGGCAGGAATTTGGAATTTGCCAAGGTGCGCTTACCTCCCGACTCTTTGCAAAGGACACCATGGGATCTTTATCATCCACCAACTCATGTCAGCAGATCAGATGTCCGGTTTAACGTCCATCCGAGGGACAGCGCACACATTTATAAATCACCTTGCCTGTGAAACACCGGGATGACATTTTATAGCTGGGTCGGGATTCAAACCCAGGCTAGTCAGCTTTAGGTCTAGGTTGTTCTGCCAGCCATACATTGTTGCTTCACTAGAAGCATAGAAGATCTTCATTCATGAAATGCCATTGGGTTTTCGACATCAATTTGATGACATGTTTTTTTTTTTTCTTACTGGTTACAATTTTGCTGTTTCGTTGAGTTCAAAAGATGAATGTTTTGTATTGTAATATAGTGAGGTCGTGTACCTTTTTGTTTTGATTGAGAAAGTTACAGAGGAATGTTTTTGATTTCAATAGGCCTTGCAATAAGGTCTCGAAGAATGTAGGAAGAAAACTTTGAGCCTCCTTGTGTGGAAACCTGTTGATTGTGCTGACAGATAATATTGTATGTAAATGATTGATTTGCTGTGTCCACAAGATGGCGCAATGTCCACATTTAAAGGTAGATTTAGTCATGTAATTTCACTCTGGTGCAACTCTCGTCTGGCTCATTTGTTTAGTTTGTCCATAACATTGCAGCCAGTCTGTGTTGTGACAGCATCTAGTGTTTTGTGTGTTACATATATATGTATATATATATACACACACATATAATCTGGACAGTGTCTGTGATGTGTTGTGTTGTCAATGAACGACTCCCTCAAACTTTTGTGAGATCATACCAAACTTCCAGGCTCCATCGACCTGTGTATCTCCTAAGGCTATTTTTTTTGAATTTTTTTTTTTCAAACTTAAATCTTCAACATCAATTGCTTATAAAAATGTATTATCACGAATATTGCAAATCAATTTTCAAAAAAAGTGTTTGAATTCTGCTTGGTGTAAATCATGACAACACGGCAATTCAGGTACTTATCCTCAGTTAAAACAAGCCGGTCTCTCGAGCCACTTATGGTGAGGTTTTTTTGAATTGCACAGTGGGAGTTGTTTTGAATTACGTGGAGGTGAGGTGTTTTTAATAACATGGCGGTTACGTGGTGGTGCGTTTTTAATAATGTATTTGTGTAAAAACGAAAAGCACGGTGAGGCGGTGAAGCCGTGAGTCAATCCGGGAAGCTGTGAAGACTATATGCCTATTAATCGCATCCTGTTTGAATGGTAATTCCCGAATACCCAAAAGCCCCGAAGACCCTTTTTAGACCCCTTACACCCTTCAGACAGATTACACAGCTGAGACCCTTGGCCATTTCGACCACTTCGACCTTTTAATATCACCAATATTACAAATACATTTCAAATAAATATAATATCACCAATATTACAAATAAATTTGTAGAAAATATATGTTTGTTTTATGATTGGTGTAAATCATGCCAACACAGCAAACCTGTGACGCCAATCTGTGAAACGACGTGTGGAGGTGAGCGGTAACCTTTTATAAAGGTTAATAGTTCAATCCCTCCATGTTACTTTTGGAATAGCCATGTTAGTTATTGCCTCTGTGGGTTGTGCAGCTCTGCTCCAGTGGTGCAATTCCAAACGGGAACCACAAGCCTCTCCACAGTCTTCGTCTCAAGCTGATCCCACTACTGATTCCAAGACATGGAACAAGACTCCACTTGATGCAAGTGCTGTGGAAGTAAGATCTGTTTTAATCATTGGAAATGCATGAAGTCATGGTTTTGACAATGCTGTAGCATAAAAGTTGAACTTCATTTTAAGTATGTGAAAATGGAGGGATTTTTAACCTTCATCCATCCCCTTCTCGTCTCTCTTCCTTCCTCAACCCTCCTATTTTATTATTATTATTATTATTTTTTTTTTATTCCTCCTATTTCCTACAACCTGCTCATTTCTATATAACAATACGTACATCAGTAACAGCACAATGTGAGTCATCCCTATCCATCCCTATTCTGTCACATCTATTCTTTCATTTTGAAAGCCTCTGGCTGCCTGGATCTTCCAATGTAACCCAGACCCTCACAACCCCCCTCAGATCACCAAGACCCGCAGTGGCAGGCTGGGATTCCTATCCATAATTATATTAATTACAAGTTGAAGAACAAACATTTAACTAGAAGCACACACTGCACTGTTATTAGTTAAGCACATTACACACGTGGAACAGCGAGCATTGAAAACCATCAGAATGAAGGCTCGTGGAGAACACATGGGGTGAACAAGGCAGATACAGCCACAAAACTTTACCTCCTCTTTATTTATTTATATTTTTATCCCCCGCCGTGTGGCGGAAGGGGGATATTGTTGTCACCCCGGGCTTCCGGCTGTCCGTCCGTCCGTCCGGGCGTCAACATTTATAGCTGTGAGTGCGATAACTCATAAACTGTTCGCCATATCGATTTGAAATTCGGGTCACACATGTACCACCTGAAAAGGAAGAACCCTATTGATTTTGGGCGTGGCCGTATCAAAGATGGCCGACTGGGGCGGCCATCTTGACAAAAAAATGTTTTTTGTAATAAATGGAAAACCGCTTATCTGATTTCAATTATTTTTGGTTACTACGTTCCTCACCCCTGGGGAACTTTTTCGAGATGATGACCAAATGGTGTCTTGTTTCCAATTCACCTCCCTCATTATCTGGAATATGTATGACCTTTTTCATTCAATGGCGGGGGATTCCCCATCTCTGATGGTATATTTATTTATTTCTAACAGCCCAATTATCCACAAAGTTCATATTCCTCTCCACACAGTTTGTACTAGTGGTGTCCAACTTCAGTCATTTTTTTGATTGGGACCTGAGACTTTTAGTCTTGAAATTGACCAATCTCTGGACTTGTCCATATCATTGTATAAAACCTATATCTGCATTTTAAATATGCACACCGTTCAGCCAAAATTAAAACATTTTCATCACAAGAAAACCTATTGTAATGAGAATAACACTCTTTGTATATACTAGTACGTGCCCGTAAAAAAAATAAAAAAATAATAAATAAATAAATAAACCACACAGGCCGTTTCTTCGCTCTCACGTGCCCGTACGTGCGTGACCCAGAAGTTCGATATTATTCGCAGTTACGATTATTCGCAATTTATTTTTAATACCCAATTATTCAATTGGCCCAACGTATTTTACCTTTTCGCAATGTCAGGTCAGGTCAGGTATGGGAGCATGTGCCAGAACAGCGCGTCGCTGCGTCCACTTTCCGCCGGTACTCCAGGGGCCTCCGTCTGGCCATCCCCCAGGCAGATGCCAGGCCCATCCCCATCTCCTTGAGATGATGGTCAACCTGCTGCAACCATGAGGCACGTGGTCGGCCCACTGGCCTCCTCCACTCATGAGACTCCCTCGCTGAGAGAATCTGGTGAGCAGGATCAGCGTCAGGAAAACGAGCCACATGTCCATACAGCCGCAGCTGACGCTCACGGACTATGCAGGTAACAAATCTCATCCGAGTCTCTCTCAGCAACCGCTCGTTGGACACAAAATCCGACCAGCGATAGCCAAGGATTCTCCGAAGAGACCTGGTACCAAAGGAATTAAGTCTCCGTCTCAGATCCTTGGTCAAAGTCCAAGTCTCGCACCCATAGAGCAAGACTGGAAGTACCAAGGACCTGAAGACTCGGACTTTCGTCCTCCCGCACAGGTACCGGCAGCGCCACACCCCATGATCCAGTGAATCCATGACTCCCCAGGCCCGACCCAGACGTCTATTGACCTCCGGCTCACAACCTGCGGAGACATGAATATCACTGCCAAGGTAAGTGAATCTATCCACGACCTCAACATCCTCACCACAAACAGACACAGACAGGACAGCAGCATCCAAGATGTCACCGAAAGCCTGGATCTTTGTTTTGACCCAAGAAATCCGTAATCCCAACGGCTCCGACTCCTCATTCAGCACCTCGAGGGCCCCAAGAGGATGTCTAAAGTCTCCGCAAAGATGACTGCATCATCTGCAAAATCAAGGTCCGAGATCTTGACATTGCCAAACGATGCACCGCAATCCTGATCTCTCCGACATCCTCCCAAAAATCCAGTCCATACAAGTGCTGAAAAGTGTGGGGGCAAGTACACATCCCTGACGAACTCCAGTAACAACTGGAAATAAGTCAGAGGCGGTACCACCACACTTCACAGCACTCTCAGTACCAGAGTAGAGTTCAGACATCAGATCGATCAGTTTTGGTGGCAGTGACCAAGAATCCTCCAGAGGACATCCCGATTCACTGAATCGAATGCTTTACAGAGATCAACATAGGCTGCAAGCAGCCCCTGCCGAAACTCGTCTGCGTTCAGTGAGGACAAGAACTGCAAGGATACGGTCAATCGTTGACCTCTTTGGTGTAAAGCCTGACTGCTCTGGACGCTGGTGCTCAAGCAGATGGTGGCGAACCCTATCAAGAATTATCCGAGCAAAGACCTTGCCGGGCACTGAGAGCAGCGTCACCCCTCGGTAGTTGTTGCAGTCTTGGCGATCACCCTTCCTTTCCAGAGAGGGACAACAAGGCCCCTCTTCCAGTCAGTTGGGATGATGCCTGTGTTCCAGGCAGAGCACAAAACTGCATGCAACGACGCGAGTGCAGCATTTCCACCAGCCTTGAGAGAAGTTCAGCATGGATGCCACAGATCCCTGGAGCTTTGCCCCGTTTCAACTGGTTCACCGCAGCCCGTGTTTCCACAAGCGATGGTGGACCACAGTTGATTCGAGGGTCAGCAACAGGGATTGTAACACCCTTGACGTCCAACTCAACAGCTGGGGGATCAGCCTGGTACAACCGCTCAAAGTAACCGGCCCAGCGGGCCTTCACTTCAGACTCCTCTGTCAAGAGCCTACCACTCTCTGCTCGAACTGCAGTGCTCCGAGGGATGGGCTTGGATGAACGTAATGCGCGAATTCCCTGTAGCGGGACGAGAATCACCTGTCCACAGGTGATGCTCTACCCCCTCACAGATTCCTCGCACATAGGCCTCCTTGTCCACCCTCAGTGCACGTACAGTTTTACGCCCAGCTCCCTGAACAGCTCAGCTCTGCCATTCAGCCTGGCCCTGCGACTCTGGTCAATGGTATCCAGTGTCCCTTGAGAGACAAAATTCTTCTTTGCCCTGCGGTGAACTCCAAGGCATCCACCGGCAACATCAAGGATGGTGGTCTTGAAGGTGCTCCACAACTCTTCAGGACCCCCCAAAGCACCCAGACCCCCCAAGTGTCCACTCAGCCTGTTCGCAAACTCCTCAGCTACTCTCTCATCCCTGAGCTTGGCAACATCCAGCCTAGGCTGGGATGGTACCATTCTCCAGGATTTAAGGTGCAGCTTTAGAGTTGCTACAACAAGCCTGTGGTCAGTATTGAGGAACTGAGCACTCCGGTAGACCCTGCAGTTCTGGATCATCCTCCAACGACCGTCAATGAGGACATGGTCAATCTCCTTTGCCACACCGCCAGCGTTGGAATACCAACTCCAGCGATGAGCTTGCGGGCGCTGAAACCATGAACCAGCCACCCTAAGTCCATGACTTCTTGCAAAGTCAAGGAACTTAGTGCTATTCTGGTTCATAGTTCCTGACCCATGGGGACCAACACACACCTCATAACCATCCCTATCAGTTCCAGTCGATGCATTGAAATCCCCCAAGACTAGAAGTGTATCTCGTCTGGGGCACTGATCAACCACAGATTCGAGTGTGGCGTAGAATGCATCCTTCACGGTAAGATCACTCGCCTCAGTCGGAGCATAAATAGAGACCAGGGAAATGACACCTAAGGAGTGACGAATCCTTAATCTCATGATACGCTCGTTGACCGGTGTTACCTCAATTATCATTGGGGTCAGCTTATTGGACACAGCTACAGCAACTCCTTGGGTATGGTAACCATCAGAGCGACCAGACCAATAGTAGGTGTAACCACCCACCATTATCTCCACCATTAGCAATGGTTAGTTAGCATTAGCATTAGCAATGGTTAGTAACCCACCACCATTAGCAATGTCGTAGCAAGGAAAAACAAAAAGAAGAGAAGAGAGAGAAAAAATTTACTTCCTGGTTCGGAGCATACCAGCACACTGATGTTCCCGAAATTTATACACCGTCTAATATGAAAACGATCATAACTTGGGCCATTGTGTTTATCTATAAATGCGCATAAGAAATCGAGAAATTATTAGAATACACGAAGTCATCACTCTCCGGAAGTCCGTACGTTGTAACCCGTAATGGCGAATGCGGCTGAGCTTCCCTTCCCCATCGGCCACGCCCACGCAACAACGTGTCTTGTCATTGGTTTGGTAAATAAATGGCCATAACTTGGGAAGCACTTGTCCGATTAATATCAAACCTTGAAAAGGCACATCCTCGGGTCCCGAGCAATATATCTGGCAAGTTTCAATTAGATCGGACCAGAGGTTGTTGAGAAACAGCGGTCACACACACACACACACACACACACACACACACACACACACACACACACACACACACACACACACACACACACACACACACACACACATTGCTGGAATTATAGATAGATTGTAATTATGTGGATAATTATTTGAGGTCCAAGATTATTTATGAGGGTAGTTTAATGTTGACGTGGAATTGTGATTCTAAAAAAAAGTAAAACGGTACACGAGAGGGGTTTGGGGGAGAGGGGGGTGGGCAAAGGGGAGTTGTAAACAGGGGCACAATGATACAAGGAAATCAGACACAGGTGGTGGCCATTCAACTCATCATGCCTGATCATGATGGAGTTGGCATACAAGAGAGGACGGAGAAATGTGGAGGAACAAACTTCTAGGCAGCATACTGCTACGGTTGTGTGTCTCCCATAATTGACGTGCCGCCGGCAGGTAGGGGTTGTAAGGGTCCCCACATTTTCTGTTTTAATTTAACGTGAATCGGTGTTTAAAAACACAGGACCATGGCGAAAACTGCCTGACAAGATTGGCCGAGTGAGTCCGCCTTGCAAATTCACTTTGCAAGCCCTTCACAACGAACCCAATCTGCCCATCTTGCATGTTAATTTGCCAATTTACATATTTTACAAAAGATATTGCCATCTTCAATAAAAGTGTTAATAGTAAAAATTTAGTCTTGTAATGCATTTGGTATTATAACACCGGCCTACGTTTATGGTCCTGAGACAGTGGCACTGAGAAGGAGGCAACAATAGAGGTTACTGGTCTGTGAGAACAACTGGGTCAGGAGGATTGTGGGGACAGTTGTTTCTTATGCAGCCTGTGGCTGCTGGTTGCATCATTTCTGGAAGCATGGCTGTGTCACTGATGCAGTGCCCCTGTTACCAGTAAGCTGATACTCATTTTGCTGACCTCGGAAGGGTGACAGATTAACAGAAGGGGGTTGCTGGTGGACCTTAAGTGCCCTGCGGAAATATAGGGGGGACATATCACAGACAGAGCAGGGGGGACGAGGCCAGAGAAGAAACGGTAGAAGACAGAAAGATCACCGACCTGCCTGCAGTGAGAGATCCAAAGACTTAGCCTCATCGCAGGAGATACCAATGAACCTAAATGCCTTGGTTTCCACAGCGTGAAGCCGAGAATGGTGAGAGGTGAGAGCACCAGCCCAGAGGGCTGGTATGTCATGAGGCTGCGGATGAAAGCTTTGTACGTGGTTCGGAGCTCAGGTGTGCCATGGAAGGACTTTGCACGATGGAGGATGCGCAGTGGGCAACTGGCTTTGGATTTGGACTTGGACTTGAGTTGCAAATTTTGAGACTTGAGCTTGTTGACAATGATGATGATGAATGAATTAACACTATATAAAAATTAATACATCTCAGTGATGTGTTTGCGACTAATAATTATCATTTGATGTTTGGTAGGATGTGATTATATTTATGAACTGGAAGGGCACTCGGTAGAGCGCATACCTCCTACATGCAATGCCTAATTCAGTTGAACATGTCAGACTCAATACATTTTTGAGATATTGGTTCATGGGCACCAGCAGTGACCACTATTTTTGTTGTGTCTGTGTGTGTGTTTGTGACTCTCTCCAGAGCATAGCTCCGTGACGTTTGATGCGATCTTGATGAAACTTGGACACAAGCTACATATCATGGTCTCATTGTGTCTTTTCGTTTGAGGGGTGACCCACGCCCCATTGTGGGCGGAGCCACGCCCACTTGAACTTTTTATTATTTTATTTTATTTTTCCTCTCGATTTTTTTTCTCGCAATTTCATTTCCTAGAAGCTGTGCGTAATGTCCATAAGTACAACATATTAAAAATCCGATTTGATTTGGTCAATTTTGACGTAAGAGATAGGTTTTTACGCTAGGGCTTCCTCAAAAGCTTCCACTAACTCAATTGTACCTATCGTGGCATTGTTCAATAATGCCCGCGAACCATCGTCGCCTCCCGGCTCGTCATGCTATATATTGTTTTTGGCCCAATCTCTCAACGGTGAAGAATCACTTTTAAAATTCTAAAATTCTCAAATCTGGATCCGGATCTTCACCAAAATTGAATCAATTCTTCCTCGTCGCACACCCAACATGTCCATGTTTTGTCCGAATCCATCCACAACTTTTTGAGATATCGTGCTATATATCCTTTTTGGCCCTATCTTTCAATGGTGAAGGATCACTTTAAAAATTCTCGTATCTGGATCCGGATCTTCACCAAAATCTAATCTTTGTCCTTGTCACACACCGAACCTGCCCACGAAATTTCATCAGAATCTGTCAACAACGTTTTGAGATATTCTTCACACAGACAGAGAAACAAACAGGGGTGAAAACATAACCCCCTTCCACCAACAAAGGAGGTAACGACAAAGACTGCTGGAGTCACACGCGAGAGGGATCACAAACTCGGTAAATAGATCGATCCAAGCTTAGAAAAGGTATTAGTTATACAGCGCCCAAAGTTCCGCTGAGTCTCCGAGTCTCCGATCGCACATACATGTGTCTCGTGGAGTAAAAGAAGGTATATTACGAAGAAAAGCAATCCGATGTCATTACATGGATTCTACATCCTTGAGGTATCTCCTTAAAGAGCTGATCAAAACATCACACGTACAACAATGCCACGGCGTACATATTTTTTTTTTAAAGTCTATGCGTTTTATGGCTAACTAATAACACACACACACACACACACACACACACACACACACACACACACACACACACACACACACACACACACACACACACACACACACACACACACACAATGATTTGTTCTTTGAGTGGACGTTCTCACCATGACACTGTTGAGACTGAGCGTCACTGCGTAGCTTGCTGCGACTCTTTGTGCATGCACACTTCACTTCACTATCGGTAGTATGGCGGGGATTCCGAGCGTGATCTTACTTGCTTATAAACATTTTGAAGGTGTATTGAATAAAAGGGGTGCTGTATGTGAAACGTTTGGCGTCAAAAGTTCAGATGGCTCATCCACAACATCAAATTTTATACGTCACCTCAAAACTCACCCACAGGAGAAAGTTTTCTTTTCCATTGGATGTTCTAACACGTTTCGTTTCTAATCTAATCTTTGCACTGCACTAACTCTAACTCACACAGTACCACTAAGCCGATACTCATTCCGGTTGCATTTGGGATGTGGGACGAGTCCTTTTGGTGTGACGTGTAAAATGGCACAAGTTATCATTTTTATTTTCCCCATGTCATTTATTCTACAGAGTACACGTGCTCAAAAAAAATCATCAAGTTCATTTAAACAACCAGCTCATGACTCGTCTCGAAACCTTTTGAGTATTAAAGGCTTTCACGTAACCAAGGTCTGTGATTATGACATCATGACGTGAAACTTGACTTGAGACTTTGCTCAGGTGACTTGTTGACGTCTCTGAGCTGAGGACAGAGGAAAGTGGAGACGTGTGTGTTCAAGGCAGGGCATAAGTTTGGTACCATTTGGCCTCACCCTTTATAAAGGAGAAGAAGAATGCATCTTTAATTATAACTTTCCTGTGTGTGTCCCCCCACACTTCCCACCACTTCCCAAACTCCTGAGGTCCATGTTAACCCATTCATGGTTTGCATGGTAGTACGTTTTACAGCAAATTGTTTTATTTGTTTTTTTTCACAAGATCTCACTGATGTCCCTCTCTCGGTGGACCCCGCTGGACAGGCCATCTTGCTTACCTGGAGGATGCTTGCAATCTGAATAAGCTTTTGGTACCTTCGCAAACTTTGTTGCGAAGGTTATGTTTTGATCGCTGTGTATTTATTTATTTATTTGTGAATATGTGTGTTTGTTTGTTTGTTTGCTATTCACATAACTCCAAAAGTATTGAACTGAATCGCAGCAAATTTGGTTGGATGATTGGTTATTATCCGAAGACCATTTGATTAGATTTTGGGAGCGATCGGCTCAAAGGTCAAGGTCATGAAAAGGTCAAAATCGTCTTTTTACCATAGCGCGGTCAATTTGTATCCAATTTGCATGCAACTAATGCCAAAATGTTCAGAATTCAATGCCCCACCTTGTGATATGTGACATGACACAATGACGTAATAACCCTTATTAGCGGTTGGGAGTCAAAGGTCGGGGGGGGGGGGTCACGACATTGCAAAATGTGCGGTTTTAGTCATAACACGGTCAATTCTTATCCGATTTGCATGAAACCAACACCAAAATGTTGACTGTTCTGTTCCCCACACTCTAATACCAATTACAAAATTAAGAGTACAAAGGTCAAGGTCGAGGTCATGAAAAGGTCAAAATCGTCATTTTGCCATAGTGCGGTCGATTTTTATCCAATTTGCATGCAACCAATGCCAAAATGTTGTGAATTCAATGCCCAATCTTGTGATATACGATATGACACAATGACGTCATTACCTTTGTTCACGGTTTGGGTCAAAGGTCAGGGGGGTCAACGACCTTTATTATCATAACGCGGTCAATTCTTATACAATTTGCATGTAAGTAGATTCAAAATGTTTAGAATTCAATTCCCTATCCTGTGATGTGTAATATTTGACAGTGACTCTATTGGTGAGTTTAAAGCATTGAGAGGGTGGGGGGGTGTCACTGAACTTATTTCTTATAATGTGACCAGTTGTCATCAGATTGACTTGACAGCGACACCCAAAAAGGTCAGGGAGTTCATACAGAAATTGTACGATGTATGTGAATCGGTGTCAAACAGCAGAAAATTTTATGTTTTTAAGCCATCATAACGCATATGAGATGGCAGATGTGGTATGGGATTAAATACCCTCACAATCAACGGTTTCTGGGGGGGGGGCAAAATGTAGTGTTGGCGAAGGTATGCGCTCTACTGAGTGCCCGTTCTAGTTTTGATTGTTTTTGCAGTGCTGCTCGGTCCATGGAATCAAGCTGAAATGGAAAGAAAATGAGACAAAACCCGAAGAGGTTCATTTAACATTGATGAAGGTTAACCGGCTCCTTGTTGTTCAGGAAATAAGTCCCTTGAGAGTACAATGCAGAAGATGGGTTATACTCGTATGCTTGTTCTAAAAATAGAGTGCAGATGGACAGGGCTAAACATGATGTTGCTGCTGAAACCATGACTGCCGATTCCAATCAGTTGTGTGACGTATTCCAAAGGTCATTCAGAAGAAAGCAATATATTGCCATGCACTGATGCCAGACAAGTCATTGATGTGGTGGGCTGCACCCCGAAGATAAGCCAATCATTTATCTCAGCCAACAACTTATTGACAAAGGCCTCGTCTCATAAGATGGCCTTCTTTCAAGGTTCACGGTGCTATGCATCTGTTTTTGTAGATTTATACGGAAATATTGACACCAAAGGAGGCCAATAAGCTCATCATGTCCCCCATTCATCACGTCAGCCCAGAGAAGAGAGCAGTCCTCAATCCATGAGTCTAGCCACCCTCCATTAAACTAAGCATAGCTTTCATCGCACGAACCACAATGCCGATCCAATCCAATCCAATATCCTTTTAGTGGGTGGGGAAGAGATGCATCACAGATGGGGTATCAAAATCGCAGATAGAGATGATGATTATTTTGTTTGAGGGGGGGGGTGGCGGTTGAAGGGGGTGGATGTGGGTCATCAGATATTTTATTTTATTTTTTTAATACAGAGGCAAGGCTCATGGATGAGCTGGGACACTGAATGGATCAGGATGCAACAGAGCAAAAGGAGAGACATAGAGATATATAAAGATGAAGCACCAACAGCAGGGTTGAAGGACAAAATTGGGAGACTTGGGAATGAGGGGTAGGGAATGATGCATGTGTTGGACAAGAAGGATACATCACCAAACTCTCAGGAAAGAAAAACTGAAAATTTGCAAGGAGAAGGTGGTGGGGGGTTACAGGGGAAGAAAAGGTTTTGGTTTTGGATGGGAGATGATCTGAGATGGTGGTGAACAGCTGTCTTGATGAATGAGATTGACAAGAATGTGGGAGTTGGCTCTGCAGGTGGGGAAAAAGATGAACAAATGAGTGGAGGTGAGCAGTGATTCTGGATTTTGGGAGTTTCACCAGAAGGGGATTGATGGTGGACCGTGTGTGCCCTGCAGAAACCTAGGGGAGGGGGTGGGGGAGGTGGGTGGGGGAGTGGAGGACAAAGCACGGAAAGAACAGCGGGTGTAAGACTAGGCAGGAGGCAGCAGTAAACAGAGGCCATCGACCTGTCTGCAATTGGAGAGTGATAGGCCCATAGTCTCAGTTTCATCATGCAAGATTCCAATAATTTTGAAGGCCTTGGTTTCCAATGTTTTATGCTGAACAAGATGAGGCAGGGGCACCATCCCAGAGATGAGAGCAGTACTCCAAGTTGCGGATGAAGGTGTATAGCACTTGTAGGTGAATAGCAGTTCAGGCACTTATAGGTGTATAGCAGTTCAGGTATGCCAAGGAAGGACTTTGTACAACACAAACGCAGACTGTACAAAAATCCAGCGACTGGCTGGCTTTGGAGGCCAACTTTTTAATGTGGTTTGCCCAAGAAATATCATGGCTGATTGTGTGACCAAGGAGTTTGAATGACTGAACTTCTTCAAGAGGACCATTGAGAAAGTTGATAGAAGGGTTTGCCATATGGTCCTTTCAGGGTGTGAGGGAGAGTGAGTAAATGAGATTTGTCTGGATTGAAAGGGTAGGAGAACTGAAGATGAGATGGGATGGATCTGTGCATAATAGAGAGCAAGTTTGTGTGGGAGAATTCCCAGGCTGAGTTATTATCACGAACAGTTGATATGGGAGACGAGCCCTGAATAGAGATGGCTGCTTGCAGTCCCTGCCAATTTGCTTAAGTGAACTGCCAGACTCTCCGGCTCTGAGGCAGCTCTGAGAATAGCCATAAAGATGTTAACTTTCACGAGTGTATGATTAGATGAACCATTTGGAGCAGAGGAAGAGCAGGAGATATTTGCAAGGAAGTTTGTCATCACCAAGTCCAGAAAGGAGGATTTGCCATTGGGAGAAATTCGGGTTGGAAAGTTCACAGATTGAGTCAGTCGAGTTCGGTGATAGCTGCACTGACGTGGACGTTGCACCGATGTTTGATACCACCGATAACTGCATCCAATGCTGAGAACAATCGAGATACCTGTGTAACGTAATAATTAATAATCGTGATTAATCATTCAATATAGCCTCTAAAAAGATTTAAACACCTGATGAATGCAAAATTATACAAGTATGAGCTACGACTGCCACAATTTTCTTTGTAAAAAATAAATCGTATCTTGTGCAGGTGTTTTGTGATTTCTTTTTTTTTTCTATTAAGTTTTCTTGCACTTTTATAGTGCTTTGGGATTTTGTAGATAAATTAAAAGCCCAACACTGTATCCCATTTGATTGGCTGAAATTATTGTACAATGTTAACACCACCAATAATTAATAATCGTGATTAATCATTCAATATAGCCTCTAAAAAGATTTAAACACCTGATGAATGCAAAATTATACAAGTATGAGCTACGACTGCCACAATTTTCTTTGTAAAAAATAAATCGTATCTTGTGCAGGTGTTTTGTGATTTCTTTTTTTTTTCTATTAAGTTTTCTTGCACTTTTATAGTGCTTTGAGATTTTGTAGATAAATTAAAAGCCCAACACTGTATCCCATTTGATTGGCTGAAATTATTGTACAATGTTAACACCACCTCCTTCAATCTACAAATGATGTGTCTGTGAATGCAAATAATATTTAATTAGCTTTTTACATTTTGTAAAATTTTACATTTTACATTTTACATTTGTATTTACTGCTTAAGTCCTGTATGTACAACCACCATTTGTAACTTGCTCCAAAACTGCCTCTTGCATTATGTAGGTCCTATATTTTATTACTTTTCAACCAATGCCCAATATCTTGCATTTGGCCTAGCAGGATGGCCTCGAGGTATGCACACCCTCCTCTGAGCCGTCTTGTGTAGGTTTGACTCTCGGTCCAACTATAAGCTGTCATCCTGGTGTCTCGCAGGCAGGGTGAGCCACAAATGTGTGTGCTGTTCCTCGGATGGATGTTAAACAGGGTGGTGTAATGGTTAGGGCATCCGCTCCAACTCTGAAGGTCGGTGGTTCAAACCCCAGCCGAGTCATACCAAAGACTTTAATAGTGGTACGTGCTGCTTCCTCGCTTACCATTCAGCATTTAAGAGGATAAGAGCACGGACAATCAATCCCCCATCGGTTGGCATTTGTGGGGAGGAGGAAATTCCCCAGTGAGTGCGATGAGAAATGCAGTGTCATTGTTGTGATGTTGCTGGTACTCTATTTCCCTGGAAATGACAGCACTTCCCTCAAAGTCAGTGGATATGTTTGTCTTGTCTAATAGTCCTGTGTTGTGTGTCGACTGTGTGAGATGTGTGAGTAGCAGCTCCATTATGAGCCTTAGATGTTGTATAAACAAGCTCAAATGAGCTAAGATCCCCGTACGCCTAATGATGACGTCATAAAAACGAATATGACGTCATTGTGATGTATCAGGTTTGCGATAAATTATCTGTGCTAATGCCCGGCTTGATTCCCGCAAACAAAATTCAAACAGCTTGCCTAGTTTCGGAGATAATGGTATAGGCGATTTCCATTTGCGGCGATATTATGACGTCAACTTCTTTTCTAGGAAGAATTTCCAAAATCGGAGATGGTTACTGCCTGCGCGTGGGCTTTCTGCATATACATGCCAAGTTTCACGAAGATCCGATAAAAACTCTTGGTTGTGAAACAAAAAATGTCAAAAAATAGGAATGACGTCATAAAAATTGATATGACGTTATAGTGATGTATCATATGTGCGGTAATTCATCTCTGCTAATGCCCTGTTCGATTCCCACAAACAGAATTCAAAAAGCTTGCCTAGTTTGAGATTATTTTTTCGGCGATTGCCATTAGCGGAGATATTTTGACGTCATAACTTTTTTCTAGGAGGAATTTTCAAAATCGGAGATGGTTACTGTCTGCGCAGGGTATTTTTACATATATATGCCGAGTTTCAGGAAGTTTCGATGAAAACTGTTGGCTGTGAAACAAAAAAAGTCCACAAGAAGAAGATGAACAACAACAACAACGTAAGACTTAGAGATCCTCCACGAGGATCTAAAAAAATGTGGTTGTCCCATCTGCCAGCATTAGTTGGTGGACGTTAAAGATCCCACTTTGGCCTTGACAAGTCGGCAGGTTTTATCAGGCACCCAAAACAAATTCCAAATTCTTTCCCTCACCGATAGGGGCCATTGCATCAGTGGCACGGCTGCACCCCCAGAAGAAGAAGAAGAAGAAGAATACCTTGACTTTCTTAACGATTTATTGCATCTTCCACTTTCTTTCAGTCAATGTTGGGGTTTTGGCTTTGCTGAATCTGATTGACCCTCCCTTCCGCCCCCCCCCCCCACTCCTTTGACATCCCCCTTTCATCCAAGCTTTTTGCCGTATGTGAATGGTGAATACAATCTTTATCCCACAATACAAATATTGATATGAGCAACTCATTTAAATATAAAAACTGCTTATGAAATAATTGTTGAACATTTCGATTGTAATTTTATTATTTTTTACTGTCGTCATCATTAAGGTTGGGCTTACAGGACGGACGAAAGGTATGCTCACTAGTCACGGAGCTGTCTCGCCTGGGTTTGAATCCTGACTCGGCTATAAACTGTCATCCCGGTGTTTCACAGGCAGGGTGATTCATCAATGTGTGTGCCGTCTCTCGGATGGACGTTAAGCTCGGCATTCCTTCTGCCAGAATTTGTTGGTGGATGATTAAGATCCCGTGGTGTCCTTCGTGAAGAGGAGGTGAGCCATCGCCGGCACAATGGCCAAATTCCAAATTCCTGCCCTAACCAGCAGAGGGCATTTCATCAGCGGCACAGCCGTGCTCCCAGCCAATGATGTCACCCCGCAGCCTTGTGCTACATATGAACGAAGAAGATCATTAATTTGTATTATGCAATGGTCATGAACTTAAAAGCCCCACCTACAACCCAAACAAAGGTATTTTTGCCCCATCCCTGTCTTTTGATAATTCATTTGTTTTGCATACTTTGCATCCTCTGGGTCTCATCCATCTTAAATTACAAGAGCGATCTCTTGTGGCTGCATTGACGCACTTCCATCGTAAAACAGGGCCGATCGAAACATCCTCTTTATTAATGTGTTGGTTGTGGAACCTTGTCATTTCCTGCTTGCTTGCTGATGCCTCTTTTGCATGTTGGTTGATGCAGAAGGATACTTTGCAAATAACGATTTATTCATTTATGGTCTTCTTTTGATGCAATTTCTTTGTAGGCACCAGCAGAGGAAATATTTTACAACCCTTCCCGGGAAACCTTACAACTAACTTCCGGTGATGGAGAAATGGTCCCACTGGAGGAGGAGTTCAAGGATGCCATTGAAGTATGCTATCTAACTCTAACCATTTCTGTCTATGTCATTTCTCTGATCTTTTTTTCCGTATCTCCTGTTCACTTCCCTCCTTTGCTGCATCCATCACCCCTCTTTCATTTTTTGGCTTTCATCATTGTAAGTCTTTTCATGCACTTTCTGCTCTCCCCCCCCAACCCTCCCACAGACTAGCTTAATTGTATTACTTTAGGATAACTGTTTTAGAGTTGCTCTCACCAAATTTGTTGCTTGTATCGGTTGAGTGAAGGCTTTCCGCTTCACTGTTTAACACTCGTGTCCTCATGAGGCTCCATGAACATTGAGCCGAGAAGGAGGTAACATCAGAATGGTCAGGTTAACATCTATTAGCTTTAAAAGCCTTGGGAATGGATCCACACTTCATTGTTTCTTTAAACAAGCCCAGGAAGGATGATAATCCTTTTAAAGTTAATTGGACTATGTGTTATAATTACATAACCAGGACGAGCTGCAAAGAGGAAAATGTTGTTGAGTAATGTTGAAATGCATTCAGGATAAATAATAAATGACTGTGCATTTTTTTTTTAAACTGTCAAGGTAATGCATGAATCGTCCTTGAAGATATGTTATTGAAACCTTCTTTGGGCAGGGATTCATCCACAAGCGTCTTCATGTCCTACTGTAGGTGTTCTGTTTTGCTTCCTCGGCATTTTCTTCACAAAGTGGAAACTTTGTAAGGAGATATTTTGCAGTCCACATCAAGTCTGAGATTTTCCTGAAGAGCTTCAAATTATTCATTGCAGCACTTGAGAACACCTGCTATAAAAAAATAATTGTACATATAAATATAGGTGAGAAAATGTTTCCTTTTTAAAGAAAAAGTTTTAAAAGCCATAATTCCTTCATACATCCATGTGCAACACCTGCTGCTCATTGTCATTTCTGGGGGTGCAGCTGTACTGCAAATGAAATTGCCCCCATCGGTTATGGCAGGAATTTATAATTTGGCCACTGGGTGCTGGTGACAATTACTGATTCTTTTCAAAAGACACTATTGGATGTTTAACATCTGCTAGCAGATGGATCCCCAGCGAAGCATCCCGTTATACGTATTGATTAAATATCCTGCTGTAAAACACCAAGGCGACAGTTTATTTTTTAAGTGTAAAGTATAGCAGGATTGCACCCCCATAATCATTCAGAATGACCCATCACAACAACGAAAAAAGAAAGAAAAAGAAGCAACTATAATGAGTGGACCAGCATTGTGTGTGTGTCATGTGTCATGTGTCGGGTTCTGTGGGTTCCGTGTTTCCTTTTGGGTTGCTCGGGTTCCGTGTATTCTGTCGGGTTTCACTTGTGTTGTTTTTGTGGTTTTAATCGTCCTGTTTGTTTGTATGTTGGTTATACATCTAAAAACATTTTTGCATCATGGGCACGGTGCGAGTACGGAAAATATCCAAAGTTTGGCAAAGTCTGTGTTCGGTGTGGTGCACGGTTGGCAAATGTCGTCTGTGTCCACAAAATGTAAAGCCATCAAGTACCCATGTCCAGAAATGTTGGCACGGACAAAATTAGATATGTTTTGCGCACAAACAATAAAAATAAAATAAGATTGCGCACAAACACAGAGGCCGTGTAACTGTTCATGTGTTTTATTTGAAATGGTCACTTGTTCATTCTAAGGCCAAATCACCTGGGATGACTACTGTTTATCCATACTGTGTGTGTGTGTGTGTGTGTGTGTGTGTGTGTGTGTGTGTGTGTGTGTGTGTGTGTGTGTGTGTGTGTGTGTGTGTGTGTGTGTGTGTGTGTGTGTGTGTGTGTGTGTGTGTGTGTGTGTGTGTGTGTGTGTGTGTGCGCGCGCGCGCGCGCATGATGTTGGAGCCAGCACTGGTCCTTGCAGCGGGCTATTATTTAGTGAATGTAAATGAGGTATCCCAGGTATAAACGTGCTTCCCAGATGTATACGTTATCGTCTGATGGAGAAAGGAGTTGTACAGTCTAATCACTCTTGACACCTTCAGAAAGGAGCCTTTCCCCTGAATGGTGCCTGAGGTGGCTGAGAGGACGATGAGTGAGACTGAATTGATATTTTTGTGCTGGTGTCCCAATTCATTGTGGGTGGTAAGCACCAGAATCTGGTCGAATGCACTGCAGCTTGGCCAGAACACATTGTTAGTTCTGTGCGGATGTTTTCTCCATAAAATTGGTGACATATGGGTTAGCATCTTGCATCTGTTTGCCAAGCTTGTATGCAATCATGCTGAGGAAAATGGGGCTGAAATTATTTGTCGTCTGTTAACAGGGTGTTTTAAATGATATAGAAGTTTTTTTTCTCATAGTATCTCGAGCGATGTTTTTTTGTTCTTTTTTTTGTACCCAATGAATATGAGGATTCGTTGGCTCACAGGAAACAAAGGCCTAAGTTTGGCCATATGGGGTCTTAAATATTTCATTTTGAGCAATTTTTATGGCTGATTTTTCTTTTTATCATTTCTTGTTACCGACACCACCAAATGTGGAAGGAGGTTATGTTTTCACCCTTCTGTCTGTTTGTTTGTGTGCAGGATATCTCAAAAAGTTGCAGACGGATCCAGACAAAATTTTGTGGGCAGGTTGTGTGTGTGTGACAAGGACGACCTGATTTAGATTTTGGTGAAGATTCGGATCTGGATCCGGCTACTCAAACTTTTTAAGTGATTCTTCACCATTCAGAGATGGTGCTAAAAGCGATATATAGCACGATATCTCAAAATGTTGTGAACGGATTCGGATGAAACTTGGTGGACATGTTGGGTGTCAGGTCAGGTATGGGAGCATGTGCCTGAACAGCGCATCGCTGCATCCACTTTCCACCGGTACTCCAGGGGCCTCCGTCTGGCCATCCACCAGGCAGATGCCAGGCCCATCCCCATCTCCTTGAGATGCCGGTCAACCTGCTTGCAACCACGAGGCACGTGATTAGCCCATTGGCCTCCTCCACTCACGAGACTCCCTCGTTGAGAGAATCTGGTGAGCAGGATCAGCGTCAGGAAAACGAGCCACATGTCCATACAGTCGCAACTGACGCCCACGGACTATGCAGGTAACAAATCTCATCCGAGTCTCTCTCAGCAACCGCTCGTTGGACACAAAATCCGACCAGCGATAGCCAGGGATTCTCCGAAGAGACCTGGTACCAAAGGAATTAAGTCTCCGTCTCAGATCCTTGGTCATATCCATAGAGCAAGACTGGAAGCACCAAGGACCTGAAGACTCGGACTTTCGTCCTCCCGCACAGGTATTGGCAGCGCCACACCCTATGATCCAGTGAATCCATGACTCCACAGGCCCGACCCAGTCAGGTCAAGGTCTTTGCTCGGATAATTCTTGATAGGGTTCGCCACCATCTGCTTGAGCACCAGCGTCCAGAGCAGTCAGGCTTTACACCAAAGAGGTCAACGATTGACCGTATCCTTGCACTTCGTGTCCTCACCGAACGCAGACGAGAGTTTCGGCAGGGGCTGCTTGCAGCCTATGTTGATCTCTGTAAAGCGTTCGATTCAGTGAATCGGGATGTCCTCTGGAGGATTCTTGGTCTTCGTGGGGTGCCACCGAAACTGATCGATCTGATGTCTGAACTCTACTCTGGTACTGAGAGTGCTGTGAAGTGTGGTGGTACCATCTCTGACTTATTTCCAGTTGTTACTGGAGTCCGTCAGGGATGTGTACTTGCACCCACACTTTTCAGCACTTGTATGGACTGGATTTTTGGGAGGATGTCGGAGAGATCAAGTTGCGGTGCATCGTTTGGCAATGTCAAGATCTCGGACCTTGATTTTGCAGATGATGCAGTCATCTTTGCGGAGACTTTAGACATCCTCTTGGGGGCCCTCGAGGTGCTGAATGAGGAGTCGGAGCCGTTGGGATTACGGATTTCTTGGGTCAAAACTAAGATCCAGGCTTTCGGTGACATCTTGGATGCTGCTGTCCTGTCTGTGTCTGTTTGTGGTGAGGATGTTGAGGTCGTGGATAGATTCACTTACCTTGGCAGTGATATTCATGTCTCCGCAGGTTGTGAGCCGGAGGTCAATAGACGTCTGGGTCGGGCCTGGGGAGTCATGGATTCACTGGATCATGGGGTGTGGCGCTGCCGGTACCTGTGCGGGAGGACGAAAGTCCGAGTCTTCAGGTCCTTGGTACTTCCAGTCTTGCTCTATGGGTGCGAGACTTGGACTTTGACCAAGGATCTGAGACGGAGACTTAATTCCTTTGGTACCAGGTCTCTTCGGAGAATCCTTGGCTATCGCTGGTCGGATTTTGTGTCCAACGAGCGGTTGCTGAGAGAGACTCGGATGAGATTTGTTACCTGCATAGTCCGTGAGCGTCAGCTGCGGCTGTATGGACATGTGGCTCGTTTTCCTGACGCTGATCCTGCTCACCAGATTCTCTCAGCGAGGGAGTCTCATGAGTGGAGGAGGCCAGTGGGCCGACCACGTGCCTCATGGTTGCAGCAGGTTGACCATCATCTCAAGGAGATGGGGATGGGCCTGGCATCTGCCTGGGGGATGGCCAGACGGAGGCCCCTGGAGTACCGGTGGAAAGTGTACGCAGCGACCCGCTGTTCTGGCACATGCTCCCATACCTGACCTGACAGGCCCGACCCAGACTTCTATTGACCTCTGACTCACAGCCAGCAGAGACATGAATATCACTGCCAAGGAAAGTGAATCTCTCCACGACCTCAACATCCTCACCACAAACAGACACAGACAGGACAGCAGCATCCAAGATGTCACCGAAAGCCTGGATCTTAGTTTTGACCCAAGAAACCCGTAATCCCTGCGGCTCCGACTCCTCGTTCAGCACCTCAAGGGCCCCCAAAAGGATATCTAAAGTCTCCGTGAAGATGACTGCATCATCTGCGAAATCAAGGTCCGAGATCTTGACATTCCCAAACGATGCACCGCAGCTTGACCTCTCTGACATCCTCCCGAGAATCCAGTCCATAAAGTGCTGAAAAGTGTGGGGGCAAGTACACACCCCTGACGAACTCCAGTAACAACTGGAAATAAGTCAGAGATGGTACCACCACACTTCACAGCACTCTCAGTACCAGAGTAGAGTTCAGACATCAGATCGATCAGTTTTGGTGGCACCCCACGAAGACCAAGAATCCTCCAGAGGGCAACCCGATTCACTGAATCGAACGCTTTACAGAGATCAACATAGGCTGCAAGCAGCCCCTGCCAAAACTCTCGTCTGCTTTCGGTGAGAACCCGAAGAGCAAGGATACGGTCAATCATTGGCCTCTTTGGTGTAAAGCCTGACTGCTCTGGATGCTGGTGCTCAAGCAGATGGTGGCGAACCGTATCAAGAATTATCCGAGCAAAGAACTTGCCCGGCACTCAGAGTAGCGTCACCCCTCTTTAGTTGTTGCAGTCTTGGCGATCACCCTTCCATTTCCCGAGAGGGACAACAAGGCCCCTCTTCCAATCAGTTGGGATGATGCCTGTGTTCCAGGCAGAGCACAAAACTGCATGCAACGACACGAGTGCAGCATTTCCACCAGCCTTGAGAAGTTCAGCATGGATGCTACAGATCCCTGGAGCTTTACCCTGTTTCAACCGGTTCACCGCAGCCCGTGTTTCCACAAGCGAAGGTGGACCACAGTTGACTCGAGGGTCAGCAACAGGGATTGTAACACCCTTGACGTCCAACTCGACAGCTGGGGGATCAGCCTGGCACAACCGCTCAAAGTAACCGGCCCAGCGGGCCTTCACTTCAGACTCCTCTGTCAAGAGCCTACCACTCTCTGCTCCAACTGCAGTGCTCCCAGGGATGGGCTTGGATGAACGCAATGCGTGAATTCCCTTGGAAGCGGGACGAGAATCACCTGTCTACAGGTGATGCTCTACCCCCTCACAGATTCCTCGCACATAGGCCTCCTTGTCCACACTTAGTGCACGCACAGCTCAGCTCTGCCATTCAGCCTGGCCCTGCGACTCTGGTCAATGGTATCAAGTGTCCCTTAAGAGACAAAATTCTTCTTTGCCCAGCGGTGAGCTCCAAGACATCCACCGGCAACATCAAGGACGGTGGTCTTGAAGGTACTCCACAACTCTTCAGGACCCCCCAAAGCACCCAGACCCCCCAAATGTCTACTCAGCCTGTTCGCAAACTCCTCAGCTACCCTCTCATCCTTTAACTTGCCAACATCCAGCCGAGGTTGAGATGGTACCATTCTCCTGGATTTATGGTGCAGCTTTCGAGTTGCGACAACAAGCCGGTCGTCAGTATTGAGGAACTGAGCACTCAGGTAGACCCTGCAGTTCTGGATCATCCTCTAGCGACCATCAACGAGGACATGGTCAATCTCCTTTGCCACACCGCCAGTGTTGGAATACCAAGTCCAGCGATGAGCTTATCGGCGCTGAAACCATGAACCAGCCACCCTAAGTCCGTGACTTCTTGCAAAGTCAAGGAACTTGGTGCTATTCTGGTTCAT
This sequence comes from Eptatretus burgeri, assembly GCF_056783735.1. NCBI lineage: Eukaryota > Metazoa > Chordata > Myxini > Myxiniformes > Myxinidae > Eptatretus > Eptatretus burgeri. The sequence goes on along the minus strand of NC_140961.1, from coordinate 73,020,508 downwards.
AGTTCCTGACCCATGGGGACCAACACATGTCTCATAACCATCCCTTTCAGTTCCTGTCGATGCATTGAAATCCCCCAAGACTAGAAGTGTATCTCGTCTGGGGCACTGATCAACCACAGACTCGAGCGTGGCGTAGAATACATCCTTCACGGTGAGATCACTCGCCTCAGTCGGAGCATAGACAGAGACCAGGGAAATTACACCTAAGGAGTGACGAATCCTTAGTCTCATAATACGCTCGTTGACCGGTGTTACCTCAATTGTCATTGGGGTCAGCTTATTGGACACAGCTCCAGCAACTCCCTGAGTATGGTGACCATCAGAGTGACCAGACCAATAGTAGGTGTAACCACCCACCATTATCTCCCCGCAATCCAGTCTCTGAACCTCAGAGAGTGCTGCAATACCAATGTCAAAACGCTTGAACTCAGATGATAACAGAGACAGGTGATCATCCTCTCTTAGGGATAGTACATTCCAGGCACCCACCCGAAGGGACCACCTCAGGTTAACCCAAGGAGACCGCCGTCTGGTGGACGACACCTCAACACCACTCCGACACACTCTCCTGCAATCTGACCCAGGAATGTTACCTATCTGACCCCTATGATCAAAGATTGGGGGTCCGGAAGGCTTTTCCCCAATCCCGTCATCCGGTGAGCTGCCCTGCAAAGGTTGCACAGGAGGTACTCCCACGGAGTGGGTTTCCAGATTTTTTGCGCTTTTGTGTTTTGCGGAATGAAGGGTTCTACGGTGGCCGGAGTGAAAATCCTGCCACCAACCTCCTAATAAAAAGTAACCCAACTGCAGGAGGACATTCGCAGACACAGTTGGGCACTAGATATGGATGGCCGTTGGCTCATAAGGAGCTCCTCCGCCCTTTGACAGGTTTTGTTTTTAATCCTGCTGGGTGTCCATATCCAAACACCCTCCTCACCAGAAAACCTGGTGGGGGAGATGGTTTAGTCGCTGACAACCCGACCATGGAACAGGTTAGTACAGGTTTACATGGTACCTGTAGCAGGTCACAGATCTAACCTGACCTGGCTGACATCTAACCTGTTGGGTGTATGTCGAGGAAGAATTGATTAAATTTTCGTGAAGATCCGAATCCAGATGTGGATACGAGAATTATTTAATTTTTAAGTGATTCATTGAGAGATCGGGCCAAAAAACGATACATAGCCTGATATTTCAAAAATTTATTTGACCTGATGTGTTCTATTGGATCAGGCATAACATGGCGGAGGTATGCGCTCTACTAAAAAACAATGTAGTTTATTTTAGTATAAATATTTTTGTAAAAATGTAGTACCCCTGTCGTTTATTTTAGTGTTGTGCTTGTTCTTGTTTGAATATTATCACCCTACTCAACATTTTAGCATTAAGTTGCTCTTGTAAGAGCAGAAATATGTATATATATATATATATATATATGTATATATATATATATATATATATATATATATATATATATATATATATATATATATATATATATATATATATATATACACATTGCAGCATTCAGTTAAGAAAATATATATTTTAGTAATTTGAGGAGCATATTGAGTTTTATCAAAGTTTGTTGAAAATAAAACAAGGACGACGTTTCAGAAAGTGCATGTTTGGATCTGTGAGATATAACTGTTGACTCTTTAGCCCAGCAGCACGATACATGTTTGCACTTCAACTACTCTCCAAGCGATAGCTTGTGGTGCACCTGTATTTTATTTCGCTGCATTTTGGCTGCTGTCAAAATATCTGCATATCATCTTGAGAGCATGTTCAGTTCTACCAGCAGCCACAGGTTTGGCTTAGCTTATGGCCGGCTGGACTATCGCATGTGGGCAAGATTTATTTTTGATCAGGATCGGGATGCTTGATAAACCCGGTGCTGATGTTTGGTACATCAAGCATTATATGCGCAAAAATAAAGGCAGGATGTGGCTGTAAGTTAGAGATCGGTTGAAACAGAATGACGGGGATGGGGGAAGTTAAATTCTTAAAAACCTTCCATGTGCAGTTCGTCATGGTACATCATAATGCCATTTTGTCCAACCATGTCATTAAATGCAAGTGTGAAGGATTTTCCAGATGCTTTTGACAAAATTGATGTTCTCGCTATCCTCAGAGTCCTTCCTCCCACCCCCTCATGAGGAAGTTGAGGTTTTTAAGTCTCTGTGAAACAAGGTTCAATGGAGAATTTGTACCTTTCCTTTTCCTTCACCCCTTACTGACCGAGGAAACTTCCTGCTGAGAGAATTTTCAGAATCGCTCCCAATGGGGCGAAGTGTTGCCTTTAGAAAAGCCAGACTTTTTTTTTTTAAGTTCTCATAGTTAAAGCATTTTTAAAGACTTTTTTCTAAATGACAGGTTTTTTTTTAACTTACTTTGGTATGTTGAAATAGTGCTTGCTCCTTCCCTTTTTTTTCCTTTTTCTTTCTTTCTTTCTTTCTTTTACTCACCCAATATTGCACTTTCATCTTTGAAATTGGCAATGACATTATTGATCTTGGCATTATTTAAAGCTCTGCTGTGAAGAGGTAGTGAAACGTTTTGCCCTATTGCCTTACCAGAAGGTGCCGATTTTGAGCTCTGTGCCCTTGGGTGTTTAGGTTTGAAACTGTTCCAGGTGAGGTTGCATTTTCCTTCCTGCCCATGATCTGTGCTTGTTCTTTAAGAAACAGTTAAATGTTGACATTGCTTCTAAAATGAAGACAGAGTTAGAATTATTGCTCTTCTTTTACATCCTGCAGTATTTTGTTCCACTTAGAATTTACACATTGGTAAATTCACGAGTAAATGAAGGCATCGAATCTTGTTACGACTCGAGCTGTTTTAGGGCTTAAATGTGTATTTTCAGAGGTGGTGATGTCACTGGTTAAACCTTTAAAAAATTTTTTTTAAAAAGCTTATCGGGGCATTTAGGAAATACTCTAATATATTTTTTTGTTAAATAAGTTTCACTGAGAACAAAGGAATTTGGCTTTTTGATGAAAGTGTCATCAAGAGTGATTTTTTTTATACACCATGATTTCTCAGTGATGCAAAACGATAAATAAAAGTTCTGAGGTCAGAGACAAAGTCAATAAAAGCAGGTCACAAATGTTTACTCAAACTTTTAAAATATAATGGTAGGTTTAGGCTTGCAATAAAGGTGGTAAATCCAAGCATGGTCATTGGAATACTATTACACGAAACCAATCGGCATTATAGCACAGACATAGTATACTTACCTTTGAGCTCCCATGCAATATCTCCTGCCCCTCATTCCTCCCCACACCCATTGTTTGGCTATGTCTTCCTCTATCTTGGCCTTCAACTCTGCCGTTGGTGTCTCTTCCCCCCTCCCCCTTCTCTCTCAACTTCTCTTTTTCTCTTGTTGTGTAATGGTCTGTTCAGTGTACCTGAACTAGCTCTTTCACGAGCCTCGACTATGTATACAAAAATACACTGCAATAAGACAATCTTGAGTCGCAGTTTGAGAGATGAAGGCCTTATTGATCACCATCGAATGCAGCATCAAAACTTCAATCAGTATCATACCCAGTATCAATCTTCATCTTCTTCCCTCCTCCTTCTCCCTTCCTTCTTCTCCCCTCCTCCTCCTCCTCCTCCTCCTCCTCCTCCTCCTCCTCCTTCTCTGCAGCTCTTTATAGCAATTCCACTCGTTATGAATTGGCAAAATACACCTCAATGAAAGTCAATCACTCGATAGCAGACCGCATGTGCCTGGAACCGGTAAATTTTTGGAGGAACTGAACACAGAAATGGATCTGCCAAAAAAAAACATAAAACCATACAAATTTAATTCAACATCGGCATGAGCAGTGAGACACCATCCAGAGGGCAAGTGAAAGAGAGAGGGTGGGGTGGTGGAAGGGAACAAAATCCTGTACTGGAGCGAAGGATTCTGGATCAGGATCATGGAAGAAATGCCCTCGAAAAACAAAACCGAGACAAGACATGACAACATAGCCCACAAAACAGTCATTGCACCTTCATCCCCATAACAGTGTGCAACATAAGTATCAACACACACACACACACACACACACACACACACACACACACACACACACACACACACACACACACACACACACACACACACACACACACACACACACACACACACACACACACACACTGATTCTGTTGTCTGGTCCTCGAGCTACAAAATCAAAAGTTTTTCCATCTCAGTGACACTACTCCTTTTCTTTCTTGAGCCTTGTGCTCAAGTATCTTCCCGATAGTCCACGGGTTAAGTAAAAGGATAGTGAACGTCCGATTTGGGAAGGAGTTTCCCTTCTCAGACCATTTTTTATAACGTCTAATTTAATTTCCAATGTAAAGGTCTTGCATTTATTCGATACACGAGCATCACTTGCTCATGTTAATGGTGTCTTGCGCTTCTCTGACATTCCGAGGGTCACAAAAACGTGATCAGAGAGGTTATGGTGCAGTTTCTTTCTGGGAATTCTGGGGAGAAATTTATAATAAAAATTTTTTTTTCGACTTCATGAAAAAGCATTAACACGAAAATGACGACCCATTCACCCAAAATTAGTGTAAGTTAATAAATAGTGTTAATGTGAAAAAGCATTGGTCGAATGAGCATATAAAGAGGACACCCTGTATGTATTATTAGAGGTTTAAAGTCATATAAGTAAATAAATTCTGGGTTTTACCACCATTTTAACCAGTGTCTATTATGCCACGTTACATTAGTTCTTTGTGCCTGTTGTTTGTGTCCTTTATGGCATCCTTAAAAACAGTAAGCTTCCCGTTTGGAATGATTTTCAATTTTGTTTAACTGCCACGCAGGCAGACAGTAAAAATATTATCTCACTCCTCTACGCATGCGCAATCGGGCCAAGTTCAAAGCCAACATGCAGTAAAACGGCAAACTTGTCTTCCGACTCGTGTTCAAAATATTATATTTGATTTAAATAAGCTGTTCGACGATCATAAACTGATAGGATGGATCGATGGATGGACATTAACCAATTGCTTAACCACACTTTTTGCATTGCTTGCATGGTGTAGTAATGACAAACAAGAAGATCATAATAATAATAATAATCTCATGCCCTCGTTTCAAAAATTTGTAACCTCGCTTATCTCAAATTCATGTGTGTAGTGTGAGGAAAGAACCATAAATTTTAATATAACATACATATTTGGAATTTTGACTCTTCCCCCCCCCCCTTCGATCTAACCCCATACCCCAACCTTTCCATTATGCTCAAGAAATGTCAAAATTGACTGATGAAAATGTGCAGCCTGACCCGCCTGATTCCGTGCTTGATTGGGAGCACGATTATGCCATTGCTTGCATCAACGTGATGGAGCTTAAGCAAAGAAATTCTCATAAAGCTCTTTGTGATGATGGCCAGATTGTTAGGTACTTTGGCCCATATTATTGAAATCCAGAGCATTGGTGCACTCACAAAAAGTTGTAAACATTCCAGTGTCTGTAAAGCAAGCCTGGATAGATCGACACTCTGTCGTACAAAACTGATACAAATGAAACGACACACTCTGAACAGCCATATAAATTGAAGTAGCAATGCAACAAGGCTTTACCCATCCAATCACCCAGCCACTCAATGATTGTTTGAAAATAGGAGAAAGGACATCAGTAACAGCCTGTTCCTCTCTCAGCAATGGTTGGATGCCTGAAATCTAATCACAAGGTCAGGACCATCTACTTGGACATACTATATCTCAGACATTCAACACTGTCTGTCATCCTGCTTTGCATTCCAAGCTGTCTTCCTGTGGCATACAAATTCCTTTACTCATGGATTTCTGACTCCCTTCACTCACACAGTCAACGTGTTGCTGATAAAATAGAACCCTCTCCCATTGGAGGCTGGAATTCCCCCAAGGCAGTATTGTGGCCTATTCTTGTTTCTTATCTTTGTAAACGATGTCTCCAATGTTCTGGAAAACCCTCTCTTCCTTTCTGCAGATGACACCACATTGTGTCGTATTGTACCCCATCCCTCTGCTCAGCAGACAGCAGCTGCAACACTCTGCTGATCTGGATTTGATTACATGCCAGTTTGACAAATTATATAGCATGTCCTTCAATCGTGGAAAATCTCTCTCAAACTTTAACTCGAGAAAGATCATCACACTAACCCACCTAACTATTTCCATGGTCAATCACTGGAAGAGGTTCAGTTCCTTGAATTTCTCGGCCTCAACATCGGTCATGACCTCTCCCAAGCCAACCAGATAGCAAAGCTGACCTCCAACACCAGCTGCAGACTTGGCATCCCCCATTGATCAGTCTTTATTTTGAAAATGAGAGCTACTCACACTCTAAAAGGCCTTTTTATGTAGCTCAATGGAGTAACACTCTCCCCTATGGGGTGGATCACCAGCAATACATCAGTCTCTCCTGGATTCTGTGGAATCTGAAGCCCTCAACATTATTTGAATATCCCATGATGAGGCCAAAGCACAAGGTCCATTGCTTTCACATCTCAGACAGGTCGGTGATCTCTCTCTTTATTATTATTATTATGATTATTATTTTTTTAAACTGCCTCTTCTTTGATATTGCTCCCTCAGCTCTCTGTCCTCCCACCCTACCCACTAACTCCAGGATGCACACATTCTTCCAGTTTTCTTCTTGCTTATGGCAGCTTGGCTGCCGGGTAGCTATCATTTTGTTGGGGTGCTGCTGATGCTGCACCCCTCTTCCAGTACACTGGTACTCAGCCTGTCATCCTTCTGAGGTTGGCAAAATGAGTCAACCTCACCTGGTGTTGATTCAGTGGCCAACGGGGGCTCAAAGTCAGGACCCTAAGATCCCAAGCCAGCCACCATAACTATGAAGCCAACACCAGGCTTACTTTCTTCCAGTAACCTTTTGTTGGTTAAACTTCCAAAATCCAGCCTGACTGCACACCTCAACTCCTTTGTTCCTTGCTTCTCCGTTTATGGAACTGACTTCCAGAGGCTATTCTTTCCCACTCTTCACTTCAGGGCTTCAAGTAGGAAATGCACCACCACCTCACGTCATCTCCCATTAAAAAAAAAACTCTATGTATTACCCCCCTCAACCCTTAAAAAACCAAACCTCCTATTTGCCAGTTTCAGTATTTCCTCTCTTCCTCTCCCTCTCTGTGTCACCCTCTCTTGCTCTCTCTCTCTCTCTCTCTCTCTCTCTCTCTCTCTCTCTCTCTCTCTCTCTCTCTCTCTCTCTCTCTCTCTCTCTCTCTCTCTCTCTCTCTCTCTCTCTCTCTCTCTCTCTCACCCTCTCACCCTCTCACCCTCTCACCCTCTCACCCTCTCACCCTCTCACCCTCTCACCCTCTCACCCTCTCACCCTCTCACCCTCTCACCCTCTCACCCTCTCTCTGTCTCTCTCACCACCCTCTCCCTCTCTCACCACCCTCTCTCTCTACCACCACCCTCTCTCTCTACCACCACCACCCTCTCTCTCTCTCTCTCACCACCACCCTCTCTCTCTCTCTCTCACCACCACCCTCTCTCTCTCTCTCTCTCACCACCACCCTCTCTCTCTCTCTCTCACCACCACCCTCTCTCTCTCTCTCTCACCACCACCCTCTCTCTCTCTCTCTCTCTCACCACCACCCTCTCTCTCTCTCTCACCACCACCCTCTCTCTCTCTCTCTCACCACCACCCTCTCTCTCTCTCTCACCACCACCCTCTCTCTCTCTCACCACCACCCTCTCTCTCTCTCTCACCACCACCCTCTCTCTCTCTCACCACCTCTCTCTCTCTCTCTCTCTCTCTCTCTCTCACCACCTCTCTCTCTCTCTCTCTCTCTCTCTCTCTCTCTCTCTCTCTCTCTCTCTCTCTCTCTCTCTCTCTCTCTCACCACTCTCTCTCTCTCTCTCTCTCTCTCTCTCTCTCTCTCTCTCTCTCTCTCTCTCTCTCTCTCTCTCTCACCACCCTCTCTCTCTCTCTCTCTCTCTCACCTCTCTCTCTCTCTCTCTCTCTCTCTCTCTCTCACCACCACCTCTCTCTCTCACCACCACCCTCTCTCTCTCACCACCACCCTCTCTCTCTCATCACCACGCTCTCTCTCTCATCACCACCCTCTCTCTCTCATCACCACCCTCTCTCTCTCATCACCACCCTCTCTCTCTCATCACCACCCTCTCTCTCTCATCACCACCCTCTCTCTCTCACCACCACCCTCTCTCTCTCATCACCACCCTCTCTCTCACCACCACCCTCTCTCTCTCACCACCACCCTCTCTCTCTCACCACCACCCTCTCTCTCTCACCACCACCCTCTCTCTCTCTCACCACCACCCTCTCTCTCTCACCACCACCACTCTCTCTCTCTCTCTCTCTCTCTCTCTCTCTCTCTCTCTCTCTCACCACCTCTCTCTCTCTCTCTCTCTCTCTCTCTCTCTCTCTCTATCTCTCTCTCACCACCCTCTCTCTCTCTCACCACCCTTTCTCTCTCTCTCTCTCTCACCACCCTCTCTCCCTCTCTCACACCACTCTCTCTCTCTCTCTCTCTCTCTCTCTCTCTCTCTCTCTCTCTCTCTCTCTCTCTCTCTCTCTCTCTCTCTCTCTCTCTCTCTCACCACCCTCTCTCTCTACCACCACCCTCTCTCTCTCTCTCTCACCACCACCCTCTCTCTCTCTCTCTCTCTCACCACCCTCTCTCTCTCTCTCTCACCACCACCCTCTCTCTCTCTCTCTCACCACCACCCTCTCTCTCTCTCTCTCACCACCACCCTCTCTCTCTCTCTCTCTCTCTCTCTCTCTCTCTCTCTCACCACCACCCTCTCTCTCTCTCACCACCACCCTCTCTCTCTCTCTCTCACCACCACCCTCTCTCTCTCTCTCACCACCACCCTCTCTCTCTCTCTCACCACCACCCTCTCTCTCTCTCTCACCACCTCTCTCTCTCTCTCTCTCTCTCTCTCTCTCTCTCTCTCTCTCTCTCTCTCTCTCTCTCTCTCTCTCTCTCTCTCTCTCTCTCTCTCTCTCTCACCACCCTCTCTCTCTCTCACCACCCTCTCTCTCTCTCTCTCTCTCTCTCTCTCTCTCTCTCTCTCTCTCTCTCTCTCTCTCTCTCTCTCTCTCTCTCTCTCTCTCTCTCTCTCTCTCTCTCTCTCTCTCTCTCACCACCCTCTCTCTCTCACCACCACCCTCTCTCTCTCACCACCACCCTCTCTCTCTCATCACCACCCTCTCTCTCTCATCACCACCCTCTCTCTCTCACCACCACCCTCTCTCTCTCACCACCACCCTCTCTCTCTCACCACCACCCTCTCTCTCTCATCACCACCCTCTCTCTCTCATCACCACCCTCTCTCTCTCATCACCACCCTCTCTCTCTCATCACCACCCTCTCTCTCTCTCATCACCACCCTCTCTCTCTCACCACCACCCTCTCTCTCACCACCACCCTCTCTCTCTCACCACCACCCTCTCTCTCTCACCACCACCACCCTCTCTCTCTCACCACCACCACTCTCTATCTCTCTCTCTCTCTCTCTCTCTCTCTCTCTCTCTCTCTCTCTCTCTCTCTCTCTCTCTCTCTCTCTCTCTCACCACCCTCTCTCTCTCTCTCACCACCCTCTCTCTCTCTCTCACCACCCTCTCTCTCTCTCTCTCTCTCTCTCTCTCTCTCTCTCTCTCTCACACCACTCTCTCTCTCTCTCTCTCTCTCTCTCTCTCTCTCTCTCTCTCTCTCTCTCTCTCTCTCTCTCTCTCTCTCTCTCTCTCTCTCTCTCTCTCTCTCTCTCTCTCTCTCTCTCTCACCACCCTCTCTCTCTCTCACCACCCTCTCTCTCTCTCTCACCACCCTCTCTCTCTCTCTCACCACCCTCTCTCTCTCTCTCACCACCCTCTCTCTCTCTCTCACCACCCTCTCTCTCTCTCTCTCTCTCACCACTCTCTCTCTCTCTCTCTCTCTGTCTCCCTCTCTCTCTCTCTCCTGCTCTCTCACCACCCTCTCTCTCTCTCTCTCTCTCTCTCTCTCTCTCTCTCTCTCTCTCTCTCTCTCTCTCTCTCTCTCTCTCTCTCTCTGTCTCCCTCTCTCTCACCTCCTGCTCTCTCACCACCCTCTCTCTCTCTTTCTCTCCACTGCTTTTTTGTTCCCTTGTGCTGGTTATGCTAAATCGTTGCTCATCTTGGTTCAACCTTGCTCTTCCATGAGCCTCATCTTGTGGGAAAAAAACAACAAATGAATGTAAATGGAAATTAATGTGAGTAAAAATGTCTCTGTAGATCGTTAAGTACATTGTATGTTTTGACTGATGTTAAGTAACTTTCTCCCTCTCCTTCTTTCCTGTCATTTCTTTCCATGGATTTATTTTAAGGAACAGCCAGTTCCTTTGGTATGTATGATTTCACTTCTTTGAAGAATGACATTGCTGTAGTTGCTATAAACATTTGCTATAATGTAAACATGCATGCTTATGCATTATAAGTTTGTGGTTTGAAACTTTCTAATGCTCTATCAGCATGAAATTCCTGGGGTTTTATGTTTTAATAAATGTCTTTTCTTCTTGCATGATATTTTACATGGAGCAGCCTTTGCCAGCTCTGGTAAGGATTTGCCATTGTTTCGTAAATCAAAGCATGCATATTTGTTGAATCTGTTTATTTATTTTTATTTATTTTTGCTGTTTGGTATGATCTTGGTAAAAATCGTTTTAAACCTTACTTTATCTGCAAGTTGTCTTGTTCATGTCTTTATGAGTAACTATCAAATGTGGGCTCTTGATCAAGCAGCAAGAGGGACAGGTACTTTCCTATTGCATGCAACAAAATTGCAAGCCTAAAGGCCCAGTCACACCTTGACGTTTTAGCCAGCTTATGCCGATTTTTGGAAAATTTGTCTAAAACGCTGGTACATGTCGAATACGTTATGGGTAAGTTTTGATAACATTGAGAGCATGCTGAAAAACACTGCCATACGTCGTCGTACGCTGGCTTTAAACGTTGTACTTTTCGGTTGTCCTCAAATTTTCCATGCTTGAAATTTTAAGACTTATGCCAGCGTATGACTCACACGTTCCGCATAACGCTGGCCATTAGTTGTAGGCACGTCACGCGATCGTTGACACACGTTACTTGTAAGTTACTCATAAGTCGAAACACGTCGAGGTAATGTTTAGCGTACCCGAAACTTATTTCTAACCTATGAGTAACGTGTTGTACTCACGTTACGCGATCGGTGACACACATCGACACACATTACTTGTAAGGTGCTCATAAGTCGAAACACGTCAAGGTAATGGTTAGCGTCAGTGTTCCAGACTCCCTGGTTTTATTTTTTTTATTTTTTTTTTTCTTCCTTCCTTCGGTATGATGGTGATTTTGACACTTCAATTTCTAGTGCGGTTATAATATAATATAATGAATGGGCTGCCACTCAACGATTTAAATCATAACTGCACTGCACACTGAACACCGTCATACCGAAGAAAAATAAAAACAAAAACCGGGAGTCTGGAACACTGACGCTAACCATTACCTTGACGTGTTTCGACTTATGAGTAACTTACAAGTAACGTATGTCGACGTGTGTCAATGATCACGTAACGTGCCTACAACTTATGGCCAGCATTATGCGGACCATGTGAGTCATACGCTGGCATACGTCGAAAAATTTCAAGCATGGAAAATTTGTCTAACAGCTCGGCGTACTACGACGTTTTAGCCAGCGTACTACGACGTATGCCAGCGTGCTCTTAGCGGATGCAAAACTTACCCATACGTATTCGACGTGTGCCAGCGTTTTAGACAAATTTTTCATACGTCGGCATACGCTGGCTAAATCGTCAAGGTGTGACAGGACCTTACCGAAAGTGAAGCAACACTTAAAGGGTAAAATATGCACAAGAACACACAAATTGAACCATGGAACAATCTTCACAGGTGCTTTGGACAGATGAGTCAAAGTTTCAGTTATTTGTATCTCATCTGGGACAGTATGTGAAACAAAAATGGAAACCGACAAAGAGCTGTTATTTATATCGAGTGACCGAGTTTATTTATATTTTCATTTACAGATGCCATCCGACGGTTCTGTGATTATTTTTTTGATTGTCTTGATTTGATTTGATTTGATTTTTTGATTCAATGTCTGTTGGCACTCAAAATTATTATGCTTCCCCATTGTCTCAGGCCACTCAACTGCATAAACTTTTTCATTTTTTTTCTATTTATTTATTTTCATTTACGGTTGCTTTCTGATCGTTCTGTGGTTATTTTTTTTAATTTTTTGTGGTGTATCGGCTTCGATGTCCATCGACACACAAAATTTCAATTTTCTATGTTTACCGGAAGGCACGGAACATTAATATCAGTCATTCATTCATTGAGTGAGACATTCGGTGGCTGGTTAGAAAGAGCTTTAGATATTGGATACAATGTGTGTATATATATATATATATATATATATATATATATATATATATATATATATATATATATATATATATTTTTTTTTTATTTTTATATATATATTTTATACACACACACACACACACACACACACACACACACACACACACACACACACACACACACACACACACCTGTGGTCTTTAAAAATGGACGCTCCATTTTTGGTTGGTTGTAATATTTGAACCATGTGATGTGGAGCAGAAGAAATGGCAATACTCTGAACTTCAGAGTTTGGAGTTTATGGCATGCTGTAGTACAATGTGGTTTTTATCTTTGAGTGTTATGAGAAGACGGAAATTGTTATTCAGACACAGCAAGATTTTTGTGATCAATTCAACTGCAGATGTACACGATACAGATATGCGATTACGAGCTTGGTCAAGAAATTTGAAAGTGCAGGTGACGTGAGTGTAAACAAAATATGCGAGTGTGGTCTACTGGAATCCTCATGAGACAAAATAAACACCTCTACCCCCTTTACGCTGCACTGTGTAGTGTACACTCTTATCTACAGGTAGTGTCAGCCCCGTTTTTTTTCTTTTTTTTTTTCGATCGGACATTTAACTCCAACTCTTACCTTTAACTTCGACAGGATATATTTATGCCTTATCTGGTTAACTCTGTAGTTGATCTGCAGACATTTTTCCAGCACAATGGGGCTCAGCCATACACTGCTAATGTAGTGTTGGATTACTTGAATACTCGTTTTGGAGATCGGGTCATTTTGAATCTGTATCCCAGTTGCTTTGGATATGGGTGGAGCTGGCCTCCCTACGAATCTGATCTCAACCCATGTGCCTACTTTCTATGGGGATATCTGAAATATCGATGCTGTGAAAACAACCCCCACACTATTGATGAACTGAAAAATGCAATTGCTGCTGCCGTCAAAACTGAAAAATGTCAAAACATGATTGAAAAATGCAACTGTCAAAACATTGTTGACGGTTGTATGAAATTTTGCAGTTTGTCTTCAGATGGTGATACAAAAGGAAGGTGCACATATTGAAAATGTGTGTTTGTGAGGAAAAACAAAAAACGCCTGACATTGGACTTTGTTATAATATACTTTTCAACAATGTAAGTACAATTTTTTCAGAAAATATAGCAGTTTTTAAATGTAGCATCCTTTTTAAAAGACCCTGTCTACGCCAGTTCGTTTTATGGACAATGTATGTGTGGACAGACTGCCTTCACCACATTGGTTGGACAGCTGGCCCAGCTCCTCCACTCGCAGTTGAAACTGAAAAAATATGATACATCTGCCAGTTTGTGAAGGTTCATAGGATGAGCAATTTGTGTAATAAATGAAGGTTTTTGTATGCAATTTCAGGTTTTTCCCCCAAATTTAGGCTGATTAGTGTGAAAATACAGGAAGGTCGCTCATCATAAGCATTAGGCATGTTTTTGCTTCATGTATGTAATCTGGGTTTCAGCAGTCTGTTGTCTACACACTGCCCAAATAAGGGGAAAGCAACATAAATTGAGGTTTTGGTAGGTACTTTCGGTTTTAGCCTAAGTTTTCAAGGCTGAATAGTGTGAAAATACAGAATGTTCACCTGTCATTTCGATGGGCTTCTCTGATTATATATGTATATATTGTTGTGGATTCTCACCACAACGGCGTGCGGGCGACCGCTTTTAGCTAATTGCAGCCGCACGCCCACCGACCGTGGCAATCCAGTCGCAGCTTTCGGATCAACGCCGAAATCCAGCTTCGGGTGTGTTTTTAACCACACCATAAATCAGCCAACTCTTCTGTCCACGCACGACAGGGTTGATCACCGAATTGTCAATTTACCTAATTATTCGCGCAGACAGAAATACCGGGGATTTACACCTCGACGGGAACCGTACGGACACGAGCCGCTTTAAGCAGCTCGCGTCGTTTGCGATTGCCAAGCGGTTTATTATCGCCAAGCCCCATCAGACTTGATTATCTTATCGGCTATTAAAAACCAGCTATTATTCCAAACGCAATTACGGCAGCTCAATGGAAGAAGGGACGCAACGAGCAGGTGTATATTCAAACAATGACATTTATTTATACACGTATGCAAACAATGGGGGTAAGGGATAAGACACGAGCAAGAAGACCTACAGCCGTTGTGCATTTACTAATGTTCAGGCACTTAACAGTTCTACTTATAGGACAAGGCGCCCCAGACTTCCATGCAAAAACCCCAGAAAAGAACAGGGAGAACTGGGCCCGTAGGCCTTTAATGGTCCTCGGAGCTGGGATGACCGCAAGGCTCTGAGAGGCCGTGCAGGTTACCTGCCACCCTCGTGGTGACTCACTGGGCCCTGGTTCGGCGACCCTCGGTGTGTCCGCCCGCACTGGACTGGACTCCACCAGCTCCCGACTCCGACAACGCCTCAAACGACCAAGGAGACCCAGGCGAGAGAGACCCTCTCACCCACTCGTCAACCAACAGCTGCCAACTCCCTCCTCAACTGCCTTCTCGGCGCAACTCCCTTCTCGACTCAACTGCCAAAACGAACCTAAACCTGAGGTCTTTGCTTTCTCTCTCCTCAACTGCCTTCTCGGCGTTTCAACGCTGCCCTTTTATCGCCCCGGGGCGTTTGCCCCTCCCTTCTCGGCGCGCGGGGGAAAATTCCGGGAGAGTTCTGGTTGATCTTGTGCGGTGCATACTTTTAACTGTCACTTCTGTTTACCCGGGAGTGATGGAGTTGTTTTCCTTCGGTGAATACTTTTTGTTTGTCGATATGCCGTTGTTTGTGGAGATGTTGGCGGTTGTGGAGAAGGTGGTGAGGAGATGTTTAAAATAACGATAGGAAAGAATAACACCACCTCAAAGGTTCACAGCCCGGCTCACGAATAATTCTCATTTGACATCGGTGGAGAAATCTGATCTGGACACACACTTATCGACATAACTGATCTTCGGGGAACCTGAATGGTGTTCTGTGAATTTCCACAACCGTAATATATATATATATATATATATATATATATATATATATATATATATATATATATATATATATATGTATGTATGTATATGTATATATATATATATATATATATATATATATATATATATATATATATATATATATATATATATATATATGTATATATGTATATATATATATATATATATATATATATATACATATACATATACATATACATATACATATACATATACATATACATATATATATATATATATATATATATATATATATATATATATATATATATATATATATATATACTAGATGACCCGTGAACCTGTTGGGTTCCCGTTGTGACAGCAGTTGATGAAAAAAAAAAAAAAAAAAAGATAGCTCCAGCAAACTATACACTGAGGTTGTTTGCATTGATCAAATTCTCCCGAAGAGTACTTGACTGAATCGGGAATTGATTTTTTAATAATTTTTTTTGTTGCCGATTTAAATGAAACTTGATATTGCGCGTCAATGTGAAAAAAAAATGGAGAAAAGAAAGTCGAATAAATTATTGTGCATAATCTTCGAAACACAATTTTATTTATTAATGAACACGGAAGTATGAGATCAAAATGGCGATGTTTATTTTATGCTTAAAAATGAATCGTTCTTTGTCTATACAAAATGTTTGAGATTTTAAAATAAATCATTTCAAGAAAAAGAAGGACAGCTCCAGCGAACTATACCGCTGAGGTTGTTTGCATTGATCAAATACTCCCGAAGAGTACTTGACTGAATCGGAATTGATTTTTTAAATAATTTTTTCGTTGCCCGATTTTAACGAAACTTGATACTGCACACCACAGGCGAATGATGAGTAAGGTGGCACTAACATTTTTACGCTATCGTGTACCGTTTTGGCTGTATTTCGGAAACATGCATACATACACACATACATACATACGTATACACAAGATGAGAGTTTTAGTAACATATAGATATATATGTGCTATATTACCAGTAAACCCTTAAATATTGTGGGGGGTTTTGACCAATTGCAGCAATCTACTTATTAATTTAGTTATCACAGGGTTTAATTTTGACCGATCGCGATTTTTGAGCTGAGCTGTAATGGTTTCCTCGCACCACGAGGCTTTTATGTACACCGTTAATAATGGAATGGCAGAAGTGTAAAACTATACACAATAGTGATATTTAAAATTTTATTTATTCACTGGTTTACAGAACTTAACCCCTTTATTCCCATAGGAAATTGGTTTAACTATTGCTGGTTTAAATATCATCATGTTTTCCAGGAAGGTAACCACCGTGATATTTAAGGGTTTACTGTATCATCGGTAAATCGGCCTGACTCCATCGGCCTGACTCCATCCATAATTGTGACCTGAAAAATCATATGACCGCCATTTTAGTGATTATGCGAAGCGGAAGACATCTTTGGAGCTGTCAAATTCAAAATCGTCATGACCTCCCTATAATGTTTCCGATTCAGTGTAAAATGACCAAAGCGACTGTTAAAGGGATGATTAAATATTGAAAGGTTTCATCCGATAGGCTTTGTGAGGGCCACAGTAAGTACAGGCCTCAGACTTCAGGCCTCTAGTGTCAGCCTTTATGGGCCAGAGCTATTGAAATCTATCCGAGCTATGTTACCACGATGTGTTATATATGCACATAGGTAGTGGGAATGTTTTTGCTTCAAATCAAGGTTTTTTTTTTTTGTTTTCAAAGCGAATCAGGCAGCAGTCTGTTGCCTTATACACGGCCCAAATCACTGTGGCATTCTCTCGAGGAAGGAATTTTACCGCGGAGGTTTTGTGGGTCTTGCTACTATTTCTGACAATTTTCTCTTGAACAACTCGGCCAGGGACCATAAAATCCCTGTCATTATAAAGGTATTTAGTTCTCTGGAGTTCCCAGAAATCTCTCGAGATTGTAGAAGAAAAAAAACAATCAGTCATTATTTACTTTTAATGATGTGTATATATGCATCAAGAAGAAGATCATAATTGGTTTAGGGTAATTTGCTCGTGATCATTTGATAGCTGCAATTTCACGGGGTTTCTGCACATCTCGCTGGACTGAGTTATGTAGGTGGTGGTGATGGGCCATGACATGTAGGAACCATGCTGTGGCTATTTTGATCTTGGTTTCTGTTTAAGTTGTGATAGCATGATAGGTGAGGAGGAAAGAGTTAAATATTCTGTTCTTTCGATGAGATAATGAAGAAATATGGAAGGATTGATGTCGGAATGTCAAGTGGGTAGGGGAGGACAGAGTTTCAGTTGGGAGAGCAAAGATGGCACAGAGTTATGAGGGGTGAAGGGTAGGGTGCAGACTTTGTGTGAGGGGGTGGAGGAGTTGTGGGGGAGGAGGGGTTGAAGGCTTAGGACGTGGAGGGGGAGGTTGAGGACTTTGAGATATATATATATATATATATATATATACATATATATATATATATATATATATATATATATATATATATATATATATATATATATATATATATATATATTGTTATCTAGTCCATTACAGTTGCCTGGTTCGAAACCAGCGATTTTCCTCGATTCAACCGCAACGGTTTGCCGATTATGAAACCCTGACTGGATCATGCATCCAAATGCCACGTTACCATACAGATTGGGACACCGAATTGGTTGAGCGCTATGTTAATTATGTACCACATGCCTCATCCTAATTAGTGTCTTTATCTCTGAGGCCCTTCTTCCTCCTCTAAGCGAGGTGACTCCTTTCCCTCCCCCAAAACAGGTTGATCCTAGCTTGGGTCAATTCCAAACTTACTCAGAGAAAACCACGATGAATGTCTCCTCACAAAACTCCCCCGTGATCACTTTTCAACCTCTTTGTTTTCTCGGTAGCTGCGTCGTCCTCCGGACCGGACTGTCCTGCCCTTGGGGCAACCTCAATAAATAATAAATCTACATTTCTTCTTCTGGGCTCCACAGACCACTGCACAAACATGGCTTCCACACCGGCCAGAGAGATCCTGGTCACACACAGGTGACATGCGTGCCTTTCATGGGAAGTCCTCACCTGCCCATGCCCACAAATAAGAGGTGTTTACACATACACTATTACTCTGACGATCCTTTTCTATAAATTACATATGCTGCCTTCTCAGCATCACGTGTAACAGACGACTTACTCTGACAGGTCCCTGTTACATGGCAATCTCACCCACTCGAAACACACGGACCATACTACACTTACCACAGTCTAGCTATGGATCCCTCCCCCCAACCCCCTTCTTCCACGTAACACAACCCGCTACCCAGAACCTTAGACTCCTGGCAAGGTTCTCCATCGGGAACCCAAGGTTCCTGCCTTAACTCTTGCTGTCACACACCTAATGAACTTACCAAATAAATTAGAGAGGGCTATGGGAGGCAAACTGTAGCTCGCCTTACCTACTTTCCTTTTATATAATCCTCTTTGTTTCAATAAAATGTGCAGCAATCACAATTGTGTACAAAAAAAGTTCAATTTTGATCCCCACTCTTCTATAGTGTGTTCCTAGGGTGGGGAGAGAAGATGGCAAAAGCACGCAAACAAGCAGGCCTTTCTTAACCACAATTTCATTTCACCAATTCAAACCCCATCTGATTGAACACGTCCCCTAGTGGATGTTACCTGTTCCAGCTGTCAGCTGAGGCCAAATACCAAATTTTGAAACTACCTAACCAATTTCATGGGCTACCTGCCTTCCATAGCACATATGAAATCACACAGGACCGAGTGAAACGTTCCCTTGTCTGCAACAACCATTACCAAAACCAGTCATTCCCTGCAAGGCCATGGCATCTCAATTATCTGCAGGTGTGGCCTCAACACTGCAGCAGGGAGGTCTTATACTGTGACGGTGGGGGTGTAGCAAGTCCCACCTTGAGGGAAACCTGGACTCCCAATCCTCACTCCCCAGCACCACAACAGCTCCCTCTGTTGCCCAACCCGGTGGAGGGGGTCACCCATTGGCCTTCTGCGGCCTTCCATGGTTGCCGGGGTCCTCCACCAAGTGGCCGACCTCACCGACTCTCCTCCTGCTGGGTTTCCCATACTCAATCACATGCCGGGCTACCAGGTGCAGGGCATGGCGGAGCTCCACATTCCTTGCTCTCCTCCGAGAGCTTGATCCAACTGTAGACACGGACCACCTCCACACCCACAAACCTGACATGCAATGATCCCTCCCCAGCTCCCATTAATTCTTCCTATACATGCAGTATACAAGGAAACACACAAGGAAATTAGACCCAGGTGGAGGCCATTCAGCCCATCATGCCTGCACCACATCAACACCACATCAACACCATACCAATTTATCAACACAAGATCAAAATAAGAAAATGCAAAATGTTTTTTTTTTGTATTTTTATTTTTATTTTTCCCAGGGGAGGGGGCATGGACTTGGGTAAAAAACACACATCAACCACACAACACCCCTTGGCGAGACCCCCACCAACAACACTCCGTACACATCCACACAATCACTTATCAATGCTCAAGCTACCTAAAAGGCCTGCCATCATCCCCATACCCCTCTATCTCCATTACTTACAGGTACATATCTAATTCCAATTTAAACTTATTGACTGTTTCTGCTGCCACTACTCCAGGGAGACCATTCCATGCATTAACTACTCCCTGAGTGAAAGACCCCTCCCTGCCTTGCTACCGTCTTCACTCTCCTCTTCTTTACTCTTTGGCTATGGCCCCTGGTCCTATCACTGTCGACTCTGTTGAATAATTCATCTGCACTTATTTTATCTATACCCTTCATTATCTTACACATCTCTATCATATATCCTCGTAACAACCTCTTTTTTTAAGTGTATAAAGCCCTGTCTCCTTCAGCCGCTCCTCATAGCTGAGTCGAGTTAGGTCCAGAATCAATTGAGTAGCCCTGCGCTGAACCCTCTCTTATGGCATCTATGTCCTTCCTGAATTGTGGTGACCAAAACTGCGCACAATATTCCAGATGTGGCCTCACTAAATTCCTGTACAATGTTAACACCACCTCTTTTGATTTATAAATGACCCCCATCTGAATAATACCTAAAACCCTATTTGCTTCGTCTTCAGCTGCCTGGCACTGTGCTGCCTGCTTACCTCCCATATCTATTACCACCCCCAGATCCTTTTCCTGTGTGACACGCTCCAAAATTACCCCTTGAGTCATTCCACCTCGTATCACCGGAAGCCTCCCAGTTGACCCCCTCAGATTTACTTTAAACTTTCATAAAATAGTTCCCAGGTATCAAAATGAAGCTGCATAAAATTTTAGGTCCATAGATGCGGTCAACTCCGAGATATTGAGGGTTGAAAATGTGGTTGTGACCCTATTTTTATGGTCGTTGCGAGCATCACAAAATGAACGGCTACTTTTAAACTCCCACAACTTTTTAAATATTAATGCTGGAGCCTTGAAATTTTCAGAGATTATTCTTCTTTAACTGCTCTGTAAGAAACAAACATAAAACGGAGTATATCTCTATTAATTTTTATGACCTGATCAGTTGAATTCCAGAAAAAAAATGTTGGTTTTGTATGAAGACCCAACTTTGAGACCCTATATATTTTTATTGACCCATCCCAGAAGCTTGAAATTTTTTCAGGTAATAACTGTATGGTAGTAGTATTCAAATACATGTTTACTTTTCTTAATCAGTCATATATATAATACAGTCATGATCCCTCAAAAATTGAAAATTTTCATTTTTCCCTGAAATTCAGGTGAGGATTGCAAACATATGACAAGGTATACCACTTCAAATTGTTCACCATTGGAAAGAGCATATTCAAGTTTACAAAAGTGTCAAATATCAAAGTGGTATCATGTTTCTATCAATATTTTTAAAATATTTGAATAAATGATGTTTTGCCAGTGCTGTGCACGTTGTTTGTGCTATTTAATGAACAGTCCTTTTACATGTAGTACATATGTGTAGTACATGTATATACAATGTACATACATATCATCTGCTATTAGGATACCATGAACACAATACTTTGAAATTAGAATTTGTAATTCTTTGTTTCTCATTTGTAAATAGCAAGAGCTTAACTCATCTGGCTGGGGCTAAAAATAGAACTCAGGAACAGTGGCTGATCTGCTGATGTCAGCAGTGTATATAGTTACATTCAAGGGAAGACATTTGTTGGGTTCCTTTGGTCCATGTGATGAAAGTTATTGATGCTCCCCTAACGTCAACTGTGAGGCAGTACAAGCTCGCACGTGACTTGGAAAAGCAGATCATGGACCTATTCAAATCATTTACGTGAAATTTTTATTACATTGTTATTGCAGTATGTGATATATTTTTGTATTATTAATTTGAATCATAGAACTAATCATTCATAATTACCATGGTGCCCACACCATGCACACACTTCATGTATTCACGACTGTGTTAACAGTTTTAGAAAATACAAGTCTGAAGACGATGATGGTTCACGAGCGGTATTTGACGATGTAGATTGTTTCAGAAGTCAAGGATGAGACAATGTGATAATGTTTGACCAAGTTATAAAAATGATCAACATGATGTGGTACGAGTGACAGGTTATTAGCTGCAAAATGTCGAAAACCCGGTTTCGTTCAACAACTTAAAAAATTTTACCTTTGCATAACCTTTAAAGGTCACAAAACAATGTTGTGGACATTAAAATAAGGAAACAGGATATGTGCTATAGCTTATTGGAGTTAGTTCGTCGAAGAAGGTCGAAAACCCGGTTCGATTCCCACAACTTTGAAAATTTGACCTTTGTGAACTTTAAAGGTCAAAGGTCAAGAATTATGACCTTTGGTGCAAAACTTCCTCTGGAGCATTCCAGGAACAATATAACGTCATATAGGCTATCTGGCATTTCACACTCCTCGGATTATCCATACTTTGCTGAAATCAGCGTAAAAACAAACTTGAAGGGGGCGCCACGGGCAAGGTGTTCGAGATACAGCAAAATGGTTTCAAGACGTTAGGTGGGGACTGATCTCAAGATTATGCATAAAAATATTGTCATCCCAGCTCTCAAAGTTTGGGTGGTCATTTGATTTTATGTCAAAATTCGAAATTTTCGAAGTTAGTGACCTTGTGACCTTGAGTTTGGGATGAAAATGGAAAATCGAACTCCGTGGGGCTATGCAGGTGCCATTGGGCTAACCAAATACCGAAACCCCTGCCAGATTCGACAATCCCCTCGGAGAAGATGGTTTTTTTTATGTCAAATCGCAATTTTCTAAGTTCGTGACCTTGTGACCTTGACCTTGGGACGAAAATGAAAAATCGAGCTCCGTGGGGCGATGCAGGTGCCATTGGGCAAACCAAATACCGAAACCCCTGTCAGATTCGACAAACCCCCTCGGAGAAGATGCAAATTGAAATCGGCTACCCCCTAAAAACACAAGTTTTTGGGGCGTGGCTCCGCCCATAATGGGCGCACCATGCCCATTCTCAGGAAAACACAACCAGATCATGATATAAACCTCCCACCAAAATTTTATCAGGATCGGATCAAAACCCACGGAGCTATTCTCGGGACAGACAGACAGACACAACAATAACGAATATAGTGGTCACTTATTTTTTTCGTGAAAATATTTTTTCGTGAACCAATATTTAAAAAAAAGATACCACTTTGATATTTGACACTTTTGTAAACTTGAATATGCTCTTTCCAATGGTGAACAATTTGAACTGGTATACCTTGTCATATATTTGCAATCCTCACCTGAATTTTGGGGAAAAATGAAAATTTTCAATTTTTGAGGGATCATGACTGTATTATATATGACTGATTAAGAAAAGTAAACATGTATTTGAATACTACTACCATACAGTTATTACATGAAAAAATTTCAAGCTTCTGGGATGGGTCAATAAAAATATATGGGGTCTCAAAGTTGGGTCTTCATACAAAACCAACATTTTTTTCTGGATTTCGACTGATCAGGTCATAAAATTTAAGAGAGGTATACTCAGTTTTATGTTTGTTTCTTACAGAGCAGTTATAGAAGGATAATCTCTGAAAATTTCAAGGCTCTAGCATTAATATTTAAAAAGTTGTGGGAGTTTAAAAGTAGCCGTTCATTTTGTGATGCTTGCAACGACCATAAAAATAGGGCCACAACCACATTTTCAACCCTCAATATCTCAGAGTTGACCGCATCTATGGACCTAAAATTTTACGCAGCTTCATATTGATACCTGGGAACTATTTTATGAAAGTTTAAAGTAAATCTGAGGGGGTCAACTGGGAACATTTTCTTAAATTTGGTGATTTCAGATGGAATGACTCCCTTGCATCCTGTAATCTCTATTTTCATTGTTCTTTCCCATCCCCGACACCTTACACTTGCTCAGGTTAAATTACATCTGCCAATGTTTTCCTCAATCTATGCAAGTATCAATACTTTCCTGAATCTTATCACCACCCACTCCACTATCCACCTTACCTCCAAGCTTTGTGTCATCTGCAAATTTGGAAAGCTTACTTTTTACCTCATTATCCAAATCGTTGATGTAAATCATGAATAGTAATGGTCTGAGTGCTGATCCCTGAGGTACCCCACTACTTGCATCCTCCCAGCAAGACATCCTCCCACTCACAGCCACTCTTTGCTTCTTACCACAAAGCCAGTTTGCAATCAAATTAGCTACCTGACCAGCCACTCCACAAGCCCTCACTTTGGCGAACAACCTCCGATGTGGTACCTTATCAAATGCCTTCTTAAAGTCTCGATATACTTTGTCCACTGCCTTTCCCTCATCCACCCAATCAGAAACTGCTTCCTAGAACTCAAAAAGATTTGTTAGACAGGAAGTACCTTTGGTAAACCCATGCTGACTTCCCTTAATTAGTTTGTATTTATTTAAATGGTTCCTCATCTGGTCCTTAATTAATGTCTCCAGCACCTTTCCCACAACTTAAGTCAAACTAACAGGTCTATAGTTGCCCAATTCTTCTCTGGATCCTTTCTTAAATAATGATGATTTTTGTGTACATGTTACTTGTGGTGTTCCTTCCTGCCATGGCCTGCATACATGCTAATCAACAATAACTAAACCAAACACATTCCTTTATTCACACAAAACCACATCACATTTTAACCCTTTACACCGGGTCCATGTGCTCAGCTCATGGCCACTCTTGCCAGTCATCCATACCAATTCCTCAACTCACCTGCTTATCCCCAAGAGCAAAGCATGGTAAGTTGTCACAATGGAGAAAGGTAAATTTAGTACAACAAATCCAATTACCACTGGGGAGCCCGTTTAATACCAGCAGTGCCTGCTTGCAGCCAATCTTCTCATTGTATCCCATGCCAAATTAAACCCAGGACTCTCTTCCCAAACTGAGAACCCATTAATCACACCGGACCATCTGTAAAAGGTTATGTTGGCCTCTCCCGGTCTTTCCAAATCACTCCATAACTTTCCACAGATGCTCTGATGGTTGTCTGGTGGGCTGTATGTACTCATACCTAATCCATACGGTTCGACTCGTGTCCATAGCCCAGCCCAGCATAGCAGGTCTCTACATGCTGGCTGTCCCAGAGCCTCAGGGAGAGACTGCTAGGCCACATACCTGGGCGGTCACTTCCTCAGGCCCTTACTGGTCCTCAGTGGTGCCGCGACACCTCCCCCTAGTGCTCGTAACGGTGCATGATAACAGGCACCTGGGTGGAACCACCTTGGTCCCCAGAGGTCTCAAACCCTTCCTGGATCCGGCAACCCCACTGGCCCAAGATGCTTGCTCAGACGGCACCCCAATGGACAGGGAACACCACACTCTACCAAACTCCCCTCGGGGCTTGGGCATTGAGCTCCGCTCAATGTCAATGTCGCTCAATATCAATCCTCGTGATATTGAGAGAACAACCAGTGCCATCTACTTTGGGGCATGCATTTAAAAAAGATCGGTCATATCCCCGCTTTGATAACTCGTATTGGACTCAAACATATCCCCAGTTAAACGCTCAGAATTTCGGCTTTGGCCTTGAAGCTTGACTCACTATGGACATCTTCCTCATTGTGCCACTGTCTCCAACGATGCAGATTTTGTAACAAGTACCTGAAAATGGATAGAGAAATCTTAATAAAATTAGGATAACAACGCTGTTGTAATATTGAGATGGTGAAGTGTATATTTGTGCAAGTTTTTTATGCTTTTGCCTCAATGGCTGCATTTTCCCTTTTATACATTCTCATCGTTGGCCTGCTGAACATTATTATTCCCTGTAGAAAATGTGCCAAGATGGTTTTAAAGAACTTTGTTTTACAAATGTTTTTTTATTTTCTTCATGCTTTGCATTTAACAGCATTGATTTTCAAAGGTTCTTCGAAAAATTCATATTAAATGTCACAGTTCTTTTCAGCCAAATAATAGAATTCATATTATTATATACAACGTTTACATTTTTGGAGCAAGTATGAGATGTTGTGGAGCAAAAACCATGACCGAATATTTCCTACGCCGATTCCAAGTTACAAAAACCATTTCATTGAAGTTTGCTCACGTGGTCATGAGCAAACTGGTATTTCTGTTTCATTTTAAGTCTGGAATGTATTATTCGTCGGGAAGCTCTTTGGCATCTCAGCATGCTGCTTTTGCAAATAACTTATTAGAATCGGGAGCATGTTGTTCATTGGTAGATTGTAGTTTATGTGCTCCATTGTATAGCTCGTTGGTTACTAAGTAGTTTTTTTATTTCCATTTTTATAAATATTTGTCTCATAGAAGTGCTCACTTCAAAGGATGAGAAGGCAACACACCAACTGGGTAGGGGGGGGGTGGGGGACACAGGCAGACAACAAACAATCAAAAAAGGATTTGACATCTTGATGAGGAAAAAATATACACACCAAGGAAATTAAAAACAAAAAGTTCAGAAAAGATGTCTGGTGAATAGGGAAATGAAAAGTCAACAAGAATACAGCAGCTCTGGGATGGGGATTGTGGATGAGAGATACTAGTGGATCGCCATCTTAAAGGAACGGAGGGATGAACATAATTAAACGGAACACCAAGAAGGAACTCGAAAAGGTAAAGAGTAAAGATTGGGTCATCAGGAGGAACCTAATTGAATATAGTGCCACAGTTGAGAATGGCAAGAGGATTACAAGGTGAGCGGTAAGCTTAGATTGAGGAAGAATAAGGTGTGGGTTTCTGAAGAAGTGTGTGCACCAGGAGTGACTATGTGAGGACGAGCATGGATTGAGAATGTGGAGAGAGAGACCACATGTCAAGCAGTAGTGGCCATTAACATGGCTATGGACAGAGAGAATCGGCCCTGGCATCTCGGCCTCCAGTTTTTCTCGGGGCTGTTGATTCTCCATTTACCAGGGCCCACGGGCTTGAACCGAGATTACACGGGTCGATGGCTAGAGCCGAGGCTGGATGATGTTAAACTATAGCTTCACACAGTTTTTTAATAGGTATGCGTGGATGCAGACGAGGACACAGACTAACGAGTATCAGCATTTAAAAAAAAAAAAATTTTGACCGTAAAGTACGTCGTCCATTCCATCTCCAGGTTTCTATGTGCATTCTCGGACTTCTTGCATGCACAGAAAGATCAACGTCACTTCCTCCTAATATGATTTCAATATGTACTCTGTAATATGTAGTTGGATCAAGAATATGTTTAATCGTCCAAAATATTGGGTAATATGGGGTCAATTGTGTAGAAATACAAAAGAAAAAATTTAATGTTGGAAAACTCACTGTATTTGCAAAACTGAAGTACAATAGTGCAAGGCATGACTAGGTTTTTATTTTTATTTTTCAATTGGTGAATGGATATCATTAATAAGGAAATGACATTTTATAAGTATACACTTTGCCATTAAAAAGAAAAACGAACACGTGATTGTTGTTGATACAGTTTATTTATGTGACACCATGGGACACAGATGAGGTGCAAACCTATTGCGGAGATGAATGCTTAATGATTACATGTCCATTTCATTTCATGCTGCGTTGTGGTGAATGTTTTCACATAGGGATCAAATGTGGAAGTAACAATCTCGATACACCGTGTATGTCCACTTTTGGCCGCAATCATGGCCTTGCACCGTTGTCGCATTGACCTTGTGAGCACTTGAATCTTAGCTTGGGCAATGGCATTCCATGCCCGAATTAGCTCCTGTTCCAGCTCATTGGGCGTCTTTGGCTGTCTTGGCAAACTTCAAACACGCCGATCGGTGATATCCCAGAGAAGTTCAATTGGATCTAAATCTGGCGAGATGGCAAGCCAGGGTATCATGACGTTAACGTTGGCATTGAGAGGAACGCTCCTTTTTCGAATGTCCCTGTGAGCAAGATCATTATCGTGGATAAAGATGATTCCTGCACGATGTTGTTGAAGGGTAGGCAAAACATGTTGCTCTAAGATCTCATCAACATATCGATCTGCCATCGGATTACTTTGGATACGGATGGAGTTTGTATGAAAGGTTTCAACAATCCCACCCCACATCATGACACTTGCATTTCCCAGGGCTGCGACTTCCTGGACACATTCTGGGGCATATCACTCATTGAGTCTTCTGTAGACCTGTGCACGGTCATTATTCCTTTCAGGAAAAACCTGAAATCAATAAAATATGACTGCTCAGCTCCACTCATTCGGTCCTCTTCCCCCCCCCCCCCACACATGTGGAACCAACTTCCACATTCTCTTCGATCTCATTCTTCCGTCCAGATCTTCAAGACAGCTGTTCACCACCATCTCAGATCATCCTGCACCCAACACCATGATCTTTTTGATCCCCGTTAACTCCCACCCCCAAGCCAACCTTCTTCCAAATTTCCAGATTCTTCTTCCTGAGAGTTTACTTCTTTCTCCATCTTGTCCACCCCACACGTCCTCCCCTACCCCTCATTCCTCCCCACCCCCATACCCTTTTCCCCTGATTGTGGAATAGTCTCCTTGTGTCCATTGTTTCGTCCTCACCTTCGTTTTTTAGATTGCTACATTTGAGGATTGTTGCTCATTCTGTTATTCTCATGGCCATTGGTACTCATTGTTGTGTTAGTCCTTCTTTTCTCCTTGTGATGTGGGTTGGAGAGTGTGGACATACACAAGTACCCTTTGATAGTTTGTAAACCTGTTTCCCTTTGTCATTTATCTTGTTCCTAAGCTTTGACCCTTGTAGAAAAAGGCTCTTAACGTTAATGTCTTTTTGACTCTTGGGCCCCATCCACTTGATCTGGATTATTTTCAATCAAACCAAAACCCCTGAAAAGCTAATTGTTTGTCTTCTTCACATTGGAGGAAGTAGTCACACTTGTAGTTGGCTTTAAACAGATAAAATACAAAAAAACTTGCATTGGTTCAGACTGCCTGATGTTAAAGGGATGGATCCTAAAGGCCATGCATTATTCAAACTTTAAGAACAGTTAATTTGCCTCTTGGGTTTATCAACCAGGCAGTATCTCAAAGTTTAATGATTCTAGCAAAAGATCCAAGTTGCATTAAAGAAGTTACTCAATGAAATTGGTGCTGAAATGTCATTTATGTTGCGGTGGTGGGGTGGTGGTTATGCTGGAGGAGGTCCATACTCTTGACATAGGAGGAAGCCCTGGGGGAGCACTCGCAACAAGCCATGAACATTTCTGTAGGTAAGAACCAATCCTAGATGGATCACCACTCCATCGTAGTGGACAGAAATTTCTGCTGACCAGCCATGGAAACTAAACCCACCCCAGTGCTGGCATCGTAACAAGGCTTGACCCACTTCATCACCAAGCCACTCATTTCTTTAGCACCAAAATAAATTTGTCATTGCAAGAAGCACTTCATTATGCCCTCTCCTCCTCTCCCCCCACCAATCCACAGACGGAGACCAAACATGCTTTACTCTTACACTTTTACGATGTGCATCACGTCATCTTAATTTGAGGTGGAAAAGAGATGTGTATAGTATTTGGCAATCGTAAAGTCTCAGGATTTTAAGTGAAATTTTCAGCAGCTGCAGGATAATGACTCGAAATGATTTTTGCATCAATTTGTATTCCATCGTAACAACATATTTAAGCATGGTTTTTCCAATACATTTTGTGTTTGGGGCTGATCATGTATCACTTTCTTTACAGTTCCACATTGTGTCCTTTTGAGAGGTGTTTGATCAACGATTAAGGAGAGATACTCCTTTATTGAATTGCAGTCAGCTAGCTACCCATCACCTGTAAACATTTTCTTTAGAACGATTAACTTAACAAATACAGTCCAAAGTGCTGCTTGGCCAACACTTATCCATTCCAATGTCATATTAACAAGGTCACACAGACATAAGCCATGGTAGCCACTGTCTCATCCCATACCATGTTTGTTTGTCTGACTATTCTTCTAAAAAAAAAATGGAGTTGAAGGTTTTTTTTTTAACCGACCAGCAAGGTTTTTGGTTCTTAAAAATGTGTTGAAGAATCCTTTTTTCTTCTTTGTATTACTTGTGAAATTTTTAAATTTAATTTTAATTCTGTAGTTTTTCTTTTCTCCAAGTTATTCATCCACCAATGATATATTGATATTTAAGCAACTAGAATGTTTTGGTCTTTAAAAATAGAAACAAATTAAGCTTTGTGTTTTTGTCTGAAAGTTCACATTGTGCTGAGGTGATAAATGGTTCATGCCTATTTATGAGCTTTTCATATTGATTGCAAATCTGACCTCCTTTGCTTACATCCTTTTTTTTTTCCACTCTGTTGCTGTCTGTCCCTTGTTTGCATCTCCTTTGTTTTCCATCACACTGAGTTAAACGTCTACCATCTTTCATACATGCTGCTCTTTTATGAGCACACGTACGTCTGCATATGTGTACATCCCACCCACCCTCCTTTTTGGCGTGTAACATCGATATGTTAAAACATTTGCTTCATACACAGGGAGATGACGAGGGACCGTGGAGCCTGGTTGAACTCGATCCAGTGAATGGGCCGCAGGATGTAGTGGGCAACAATGGACCGCAAGGACGTGGTGAGCCCATCAAACAAGTGAGCAAGGTGGTTTCCAAACTGGCTGAGCTTAAACGTCGGCACTATCCTCCGAGCTCCCCTGGTAAGTTTTTTTTTCTGCTATGAGAACTGCCAAGTGAATCTTTATGCTTTGGTGATCACTCACCCTCTGCCTAATTGTATCAACAAAACAGTGATAATTTTGTTGCATGAATGCTTCTTCCCTCCTTTTCTCTAACTTGTATCTCCTTCCAACTTCTTTTCCATTTTCTCTTCTTTCCACAACTCCTTTACTCCCCTTACATTTTCACTCCACAAAATGCAGACGTAATATTTAGATGACCTTTATATTTATTTATTCTACTTGATCCTTGTTCCTTTTTCGATTAAAAAAGAAAAAAAACCCCAAAAAACAGACTTGCTAGAATTCAATTTCTCTGCAGTTGAGGCAACAATGGATGGGAAAATACCCTAGCCAAGCTGCCCTAAATTCTGTTGCTGCTGTTGCTGTAGGCCAAGGTTTTGGCCTTATTCAGTACTATTTGTCTTTGCAGACCTCTGCAACACTAAGCTCTGCCCTCATACCACCACCCTCCCCTCATCATCCACCCCCCCCTTCACCAGAACTGTAATGTTTTTGTTGGCTTTGTTCCCTCTGTCTGCTTTCTGTTTTCTCTCTCCACCCTTGGGACTGTCAAAGTAAATTCAGTTTTGGGCACACATGGGTCAGATGTTCATACTTCAGTTGACTCAGAACAAGAGCTTGCTTTAAAACCTGCATTTGAGATGTGGCGCAGAGTTCTCACTATGCATCATAATGAAAATTTGGATATTTGTAACTACACACTGCATTGCGCCAAAGTTGTGGAATGCGGTCTTATTTAACATGTTGAGGTGTATTGAAAAGTCAAACATGATCAACACATTTGTGCATATAGTTTAAAGTGCACATTACATATCGTTATATTTGTTTAAAAAAAAAAGAAAAGAAAAGAAATATCCAAGGTGGGCATCGCTTGACTTGTTAAAAAAAATACTGCAAGAAAAAAGAAGTAGATTTTGTAAAGGTTCCAAAAAAAAAAACCAAAGGAAATGTATCTATAAATATATAAAAGACAATATAGAATCATGTTTTTCATATAGAACATTTTTTGTTGGCATGTGTTGGACTATTGTGAGAATTTTGTTGACGGAACTTTTTGACTGCCCCATGTAATCGATATATTCTCGGAAAAAAATACATTAAATTGCTGGAAGTACATTGGTATTGTTTTGAACGATTTGAGATTATGGCTTTGAAGAACAACATGGTTGTCTTTCTCGCAAGGAATGTTTTGGCCAGAGTCCATACAATGGGCGTTCAAAGTGTTTTCGAAACGATATACTCGCAATACTCCAAGATGCAACAACTTTTTTATATGTTTCAATGTACACGTACATATAGTTAGTAAGTATAAGTATTTCCCTGCGTCTTTAGATGCAATTGTATCTGGAACAATAATATACATTAACATATTTTCAACTATCCGTGTGTATCTCGTTATGAGAACTTTTTGAACACCTCTTGTATTTCTGTGCGAGTCACATTTAGTATGACCACGTGCAGTAGGTATTCAAAATCATCCACATATGTGCTTTGTCTTAATTACAGTATTGTGGTTCTTGTTGCAATTGTTTTCTTTAGTAACGAAGTAATTTTTGTCCCACCTAAAGTTATGCACAGTGTGGTTACTCTCAGCAGTATGATTCCAAGGAAGCAAAATTTTTTGTTCTGTTAGTATATCGCATCACTTTTAATTATACCATTCATTTTGTGCCATAAAGGCACATAGGGCTGCCGAAGCAGTTTCATTGGCAAGGAGTACAGTCATGGATGGGTCGCCACTCCGACGCAGGTTACCCCTAATGGTTATTACTCCAGTACACTGGTACTCATTTCAATCACCTTGGAATTATGACAGGCTGAGTCAACCCCACCTGGTGTTAATTCAACGGTCGACAGGGGATCAAACTCAGGACCCTGAGGTCCCAAGCCAGCCACCTTCACCACTAAGCCAACACCAGGCTTGTCATATCACTTATAAGGTGGAAAAAAGTCTGAGGGTCACCTCCAAAATTCTGTCATCCCACCAACATAACAAAGTTCCATTCACAAACTTTATTGATGCACAAATTTTGGGCAAACGAGCATGTCCAAGCCCCCCCCTTCTCTTTTGCAGATTCACATTCAAAACCCACCCTTAGGGTGGGTAAACAGCCTCTTCACGAGTTGCAATTTATATTCCCATATGCTTTGTAAACGTTTGTTTTTGTCTCAAAAAATTATTGCTGGACTTCACGTGCATTCTGCATCGCTACAAAGTCAACAAGGGATTTGTATGTGTTTTTTACTGAAGTTTTCTATCATGGCATGTCGTTGATATTAAATGCCATTATTTTGATTACTGAAACAGAAATTATTTCAAAGAATGATAGTTACCAGACATATAAATAAATATAAAATAGACATATTATATAGCATAGCAGGCCTCAAAAGCCAGCCGCAGACTGGGCATCCTCAGTCATTCCAAGTCTTTCCTTAAAATATCAGAATGATTCAGTCACTGAAGCCTTTGTCCATAGCTAAATGGAGTATTGCTCTCTCTCCTATGGGCTCGGGGCCCCAAGCATCACATATGTCTCGTGGAATCTCTCAACATTATTGGAATCTCCCACGATGAACCTGAAGTAAAAGATCTGCTGTTCTCACATTGCAGGCTGGTGGGTGGCCTCTCTGGTTTTTGGTTGTGTATTATTTGTTTGTTTGTTTTTAACTGCCTCTCCTCTGGTTTAGCTCCCTCGTCTCTCTCAGCTCTCCAACCCTCTCCAACAACTCCAAGATGTACATGTTCTTCCAGTAACCCACAACTGGTTAAACCTTAAAAATCTATGCTATGACTGCACACCTCAACTCTTTTGTTCTTCACTTCTCTTGTATATAGAACTGCCTTCCAGAGGCTGTGCTCTCCCACTTTTTATTCCAGGGCATCAAGCAGATGGTACAACATCATGTCATGCTACCACCCCCCCCATCCTTACCCACAATATTTATTCCCCACATTAACCATTCAAAACCCAACAATCTTAATTACAGGTGTAGTGTTTCCTTCCCTCCTCTCCCTCTCTCCTCTTTACCTGTTTGTCCAATCCCTTGCTTTTTGTGTCCAAGAGTCGCCCTGCTGCTCTATCTCAGTTCCTAGCCTTTGTCGCCTTCCTTTTCCATGAATGTAGATCTTATAGAGAAAAGACAGTATATTTATAATGTTGCAATCTCCTAAACATTTTGCTTAAAAACCTCATCGGTTGTCCGTCGAGGGGCCGTCAAAGACTGGAGGGTAATCTGACCTGTGTTTCAAATGAGAATGAGCAGCGAGATGAGCTCCATTTACAAATTTCCTGCTGCATAAGGGGCAGATCATGGTGCTGAGGCATAAACTACCCTCTCCTTCTCTCCTGCGTTCTTGCTCTCTCTTGGTGTCCCCAAGTTTTGGGATGATGGAGTAACGCTCACCAGGATTTGCGTTTTAGGGCTTCCTGCTCCCATTCAATAATTGGGATATTTTACATAAGCAGGCAACTCTTCAAAACATCCTTGAATTGAAGTTTCTGCCCTCATGCGGAACGTTTACCATGTGTTAGTTCTCCTTACAGAGCTATCTTTGGGAGCCAATCGTCTTCCATTCCGACAACATTGGCCTATCCAGTGCAGTTGAGCTGTGATGATGAGGGATTCTGTGGTTGGCATGTTGGCCATTTTCAACACCTTT
Organism: Eptatretus burgeri; assembly: GCF_056783735.1. NCBI lineage: Eukaryota > Metazoa > Chordata > Myxini > Myxiniformes > Myxinidae > Eptatretus > Eptatretus burgeri. The sequence continues at coordinate 72,986,362 of NC_140961.1, read as the reverse complement.
GAGTTGGTGATCTTGTCATGCCACTTGATGTTCAGAATCTTCTGTAAGTGGTGATTTTGAACTGTGTTGAACTTCTTAGCGTACCGATGGTAGAGCGTGTAGGTCTCTACCAAATACAAGAGTGATGTTGGTACCACAGATCGACAGAGTTTGCACTTGGTAGAAGCCTTGATATCATGCCGAGACCAGACATGGTCTTGCAATCGGCTGTAGGCAGCAGAGGCTGCTTGTACATGCTTAGTGACTTCAGCATCAAGAGAGTTGGTGTCTGTGACAATACTGCCCAGGTAGGTGAAGCTATGTACAGTCTTGAGTACTTCTCCGTTCAGGAATACTTTTAGTGCTTCCACTGAAGGAGTATTTAGTGAGGGCTGAAAAAGCAATTCAGTTTTCTTCACATTTATTGAGAGTGAAAAAGGTGAGTGCAGCCTTGAAGGTGTTCAGCATCCTTTGAATATGTAGCAGGTTGGTGGACAGCAGTGCAGTGGACAACAGTTCCTCAATGCACTTCTTGTGTCCCTTGGTGTCAGCCTTGAGTCTTCTAAGATTGAAGAAGCCACCATCACATCTGGTTCTTAAGAACACCCCAGTAAGTTGTGTGTCTTCATTTGTCCTCAACACCACAGTTAAATATAATGTAAAAATGGTAGGTGCCAGCACACAACCCTGCTTCACGCCATGGCTGACACCAAAGGGGGTCACTGCATTCAGCCCCAGCTTTGACTGTGGCCTTCATGTTGTCATGAAAGCTTTTTATCTTGCTAGGGAGGCCAAACAAGGAAAGGACCTTCCAAAGAGTCACCCTATCTATGGAGTGAAAAGCCTTGTTAAAATCAACAAAGACTACATACAGCTGTTGATGTTGTTCAATCACTTACAAAAGCAAGTCAAAACTTACAAGTAGGGTGACAACTTTTTGGATGACCCTTGAGGGGAGGCAGAGAGAATCTTCAGAGCTCTTAAAAAATGTATAATTGTAGAAATTGAAATTGCTTACTGTATAGCTGAGCTTGAAAGCAGGTAATGAAGATGGACAAACAAAGGAAGATGGAAATATATTTTAATATCTTTTCCAAACTTTTTCATCATGAGCTCGTCATACACTATTTTGGGGCTGTAATTGCTATTTAGGCTGTTGGTTGGTTGTTGTTGATTATTATTGCATGTTATTTAGCTGAGCTGCGGCCAATCGGAGCATTCCGTAAAATGGATCAACGTGTAGTCTGACCCCGTGGCTTTCTTTCAAAATATGGTTTGTGCAAGTTCAAGTTTGAGGCAAGACTTGGAAATTTGTACTCAGATGTATCTTGAATTTGCTTTATTTGTAAGTGTGAATGTTTATTTGAGGTTTTATTCAGACTTTGTGTTAAAATGCCATTGTTGTGTATTTGTATTCCATTTTGTTGTAATACATGATGTGTATTATTCCATCCTTATGGTAATTTATCATTCACGTTTTCATAAAGAATTTGAGCTCTAAATCTTCTTGGTTTTTTTTTTTTGGTGCATCTGCTAGCCTCCAGATATCAATGTATTTTCTGTGCCTCGTAAGCTCAGTCATTGACAGCTTGAAATCTGCCTTCTATTTACCTAATAGCATGTTTATTTTTTTTTATCCCCATGATGCTTTTTAAAAGAAAATGGGGGCGATTATTGTAATTGGCCCTGTGTGTGTGTCTGTGTCCGTCTGTCACGTTATCTCCTCCCAAATGGTTGGGCAGACGTTTATCAAATTTGGTAGTTATGATCACTGCATGGCATGAATGTTCAAGAGCAGTATCATTTTTGGTCTCACCCCCTGCGGCAGGGTCAAAAGGTCGGGTCAATTATGGGCACATTTTAAAACATTTTAAAATTAAATTGTATATGCAATCAACATTGAGGGGTGCATAAAATGTGTAACGATTTTTAGCTCACCTGGAACATAGTTCTGGGGGGCGAAGAGGATGGCAGGTCGTCCGTCCGTCCGTCCGTCCACCAACACTTGCAGCTTCTCTGAAACTACACACACGATTTAAAAGAAGCTTGACCACAACCTTCATCACCTGGTAGGTACCAAAGCTTGTTCACGACATTAAAAAAATCGGGCCCTAAGGTAGTGTATGGGGGCTGCCCTCCAAAATAGGTATTTGCTTTCTTCTCAAAAACCACACATACAATTCTGATGAAACTTGACCACAACCTTCATCACCTGTGATGTATCAAAGTTTGTTGATGCCATTAAAAAAAAACGTGGTGGTTTGGTGGTTTACGAAGGGTGGGGTGGGGGGGGGCTTGCCCCACAAAATAGGTATTTGCTGATTCCGTCCCATGTTGATTTCCTCCTCAGTATCATTATTCTACCAGGTGAGTGTCGATGGGTATTGCCCCAATTTTTGGGGATTTTACCCCTGGTTCATGCCCCAGGGGTCAAAACAATTTTTGTTTTTCAACTCAGAATTTGATGTTGAGTTCGGGTTCAAACTTTTTGCCATCTTTCAATTTTGCTTTATGTGGGAAGCATGGGGATTTGCGATGGCGCCATCAACTTCGCTCTCGTTTGACTTGCTTTTGCAAGCAAGTACGTATGTTGGTTTTGTTGAAGGTATATTTCCCATCCCTTTGGTTGATCTTTGCAAAGAGGCCAAAGGAACCACCTTCCAGAGGCAGTTCTGTCTGACCATTCCCACAAGGACTTCAAGCAAACAATTCACCACCATCTCTTGTCACTCCCAATTCTGACCCATGATCTTTCTTATAACCCATTAACCTTTCCTACCTAAACCATCTTACTTGCTAGTTTCAGTGCTTCCTTCCCATCCTGCCTCTCCTCTTTTCCTGTTCATTTATTCCCTTGATGTTTGTTCCACTGTCAGTTCTACCTTGCTCTTCCATGAACCTCGCTCCTGTAAAGAAAAGGAAAAGCCTACAATTGATTGCAATACAAAGATGGTTGAAGTTCAACAATGATAGTACAATATGGTTCAATTGAATTGCACAATTTGCTGCAGTTTTAAGTTTGTAAAATATGCACCTTACATGGATACTGGTAGGCTTAATTCATTGATTTATTTTCCAACTTCCCACTCTCCTCTTCTTGACGTTGTGGATTGGTTCAATCATCGAACCACTCCATTTGGCAATCTGGACATCCACAATGATTAAATTGTGGCCACATTATTGCAGCGTCTGCTCATATCTTCTGCCGCCAAAATGCAGACAACTTCCTGAGATGCTTAACAATGCCAGATGTACAAATGGCGCAACTGTGAAAAAGTTCTCAAATTTCAAACCAGCTGAACTGCATATGTAAAGTGATGAAGACTTTTTATTTTCATATAATTCTTTTCTGTTTCTGGTATGATTGTATTTGGTCGTTGTCAAAATTTTGTTTGCATTTCTTATACAGTAAACTATTCTAAGTTTTGGCTGGAAAGCCTTGCCAAGAGGTGTATTTTCATTTTGATTGCACTTTGCATGTATCATATGTAGAGTACTGTATGTCATCTCTTTTTTTGAGTATAGGTTTTGCCAATGCTGTAGATACCTAGCTTTCACCAAAATGAAACACTAAATCAGAGACGCAATTTGAGTGAGTTACGGAGGGAGGTAGGGGTCGTGCAGATGTCGTTTATCTTTCAGAGTTGAGATCGATTATATTTCTACAATAAAAATGCTCATGCCTTTTAGTGTTCCTGTATTATTTTAGCACTGAGAAAGTGATTGTTTTTGCATAGTTATTATTGTTATTACCTTCGCCACTGAAGGTGGAAGGACATTATGTTTTCACCCCTGTCTGTTTGTCTGTTTGTTTGTGTGTAGGATGTCTCAAAAAGTTATTGACAGATTCGGATGAAACTCGGTGGACACGTTGGGTGTGTGATAAGGAAGAATTTTTTTTTCAATTTTGTTGAAGATCCGGATCCGATAATTTTTAAAAAGTGATTTTTCACCATTGAGAGATCGGGCCAAAAATGATATACAGCTTGATATTTCAAAAATGTATTGGGGCCCAATATGTTCTCGTGGGTTCGGCATTACGAGGCGGAGGTATGCGCTCTCCCGAGTTGCCCTTCTAGTTATTGCTGTGGTACTTTGCTGCTCATTTATTCTGCAGGTAAGTTTGTTGTTTTTTTTTCTTTTTGGATTTCAGATCATCCATCGTTAACCCTTCGGCTTCATTTGCTGTGACAAAGCGCTACTGTCCAAACGTTCAGTGTTTCCTTGCTTCCCACGGCGGTTAGCACACCTCGATCAATTTTCTGTTTCTTTCTTCCAATGTCGACCTGACCTCCGACGCAGTCCCATAATCGCCTTCATGAGCAAGACTAGTCTTTCATTTTACAGACCAGTCAACTTGCTTTCAATGATAAGCATGGAATCTTTTTTTTGCTACTGATGGACAAGTCTTTCCTCTTTTCAAACTGCCTCATATTCGGGCACGTTTGGATTCATTCTCAGTCACACCATGTATGTGCTCATGCTCCTCTCCCAGTAATGATTGTAAGCTCTAATATCAAACAAGAGGCCAGGACTGCTCCCCTGGACATATATCGGTCATTTGACACAGTATTTCATCCTGCTCTGCTTACCAAGCTTGCTTCCAGTGGCAAACAAGGCTGCCTTAATACCTATCTTTTTGATTTCTTCCACTTATTTTGGAAACACATTGCGATCAATGGAACCCTCTTCTTGTGGAAGCTGGAGTACCCCAATACAATCAATGTCTTGGGTCCAGTATTGTTCCTCTCAGACGCTCTGGAAAACCCTTTCTTCCTTTTTACAAATGACTCCACATTCTGTCGTGTTACAGTACCCCTTCCCACTGACAAGCAGACAGGTCTCTGCTGATCTCATGGAATTGATTAGATGCTCGTGTGATAAGTGGAATATGCCTTACAAACCTCGCAAATCTCAACCTCACCCTTTTTCTTCGAAAGGATTATCAAATGAATCCACCTGTTTCTATGGTAAGTCACCAGAAGAGATTCACTTTCTTGACATACTCAGGACTGAGATAGCAGAGGGAGTTACATCTGGTAATGGACAGTAGAAAACAGAGAGACCATCATCTTGGTCTGTGATGCAAGTCCAACAGATCCTGGGCTTCATCCTCATCATGGAGATTCCAATATTTTTGAGAGCCTTAGATTTCACAGAATCCAGGAGAGTGGTGTCATTTTGGGGTGCCAGCCCTCAGAGAGCATTACTCCAGTTAGCTGCAGACAAAGGCCTTGCAGGCCGTGAGTAGCCCTGATTTTCCAAGGAAAAAAAAAAACTTGGATCGACGGAGGATGCCCACTCTGCATCTGGCTTTGGAAGCTAGCTTTGCGATGCGATCAGCCGAGGAAAAGTCATGGCTCATGGTGAGACCTCGAACTTCATGAGACTAAACCTCTTACAGTAGATGACCAAGGAAATGGATGATAGGTGGGTTCATCTTGGTTCTTCTGGAGAGATAGGATGAGACTGAAAGGAATATAATCACCACAATGTCCTTCGATCCTGGAAAATCTCAGCGTGCTGGTTATGATGATGGTGTTCAAAGCAGAACAAAAGAAATCTCACTCGCATTAAAAACGCAATGTGTTGTAAATGAAGTCCGGTTGATGATTTACTGCCTCGTCATCTCGACAGCAGTTGGTGAAGAAAAAGGGTTTCTTGGCGTCGAGCTTCCGCAGCTGTAAAATGGTGTCGAAAATGGTAAGCAGAAGAGGAGACTCGTTCGTTTTCGTCATGGTTGTTCACCAAACAAACAAAATCCACTTCGCTCATTTGTCTTGATGTTGATGAACAAAAGTCACCAGATTGAGATGTTGAGTGACTTGTGAATAGGAATGAGAAAAGGCTTGTAAGGAAAAGGCGCATGAGCTTCTAACTCGTCGTGGTGACGAGCTCCCGTTAAACGCACCTTGCAACATTTACTGCGTCCATTGGTTCTCTGCAAAGACTCCACTGATTTGCTACTCGTGTTCACACATTTCCTTTATCTAATGAATAAGATTCATCAGATGTCCGTCTCTGTTCACGTGTTTTTCCAAGGACTGTTGGGCCGACGAACACCAAATTTGGCACACAGCCCAAGTCCGATCCAGGGATTGTCGTAAGGGTATTTTAATTCACCACCCGAGCCTTTAAAGATCACTTTTCTAGCTTTTTCATATACATGCAATCTCATTGGTTAACAGATATCACGTAACATTTAACACGGCCGAAGGGCAGCGCACCTCATTATTCGAGCTGTGTCTTCCACCCATTGGCTCACTGCACAGCTAGCCTGACTCCACGCACAATGTTGGAATAGAACCGAACTAGATCTGATAAATAAGATTCATTGGATGTCTGTCTGTCTGCGTTTTTTGCTAAAACCGCTGGGCTGACAACCACTAGATTTGGTACACAGACCAAGTCTGACCTGGGGTATGTCATCCACAACCTCAGCCTTTAAAGACCCCTAAGATTTCCCCCCCCCCCACCAAATGCTTTTTACATGCTTGAGAGAAGACTTTTTACATGTTTGGGAGATAAGACGCCTTAAGATCCCGAAGGCCCCAAAGACCCTCAAGACCATTGAAATCCCCAAACACCATTAAGACCCTTTATAACCCCAAAGACTGTTAAGACCCTTAAGTCTTTTGTAGACCCTTAGAGCCTAAAGACCCTTAAGATTTCATAGACCCTTAAGAACTGTAAGATCCCAAAGACCCTTTAAGACCTCAAAGACCCTTCAGACCCAAATGACCTGAAGGACACTTAAGACCCCAAGACCCTTAAGATCCCTTTACCCACTGGTGTTCTGGCTCTCCTGCCCCTACACACTTTCCCCTCCCCTCACCCCCACCCCGTCGGTTCTCCCCTGCCCCCGATCTGCCTGCCCCATTCTCAGCCCTGCTGGCTCTCCTGCTTCTCCCACTTCTCAGTACCCCCCCCCACACCCACCTGGGCAATGCCAGGTAACCCTGCTAGTTAGAAATATTAGCAAAATTCAAAGAAGAATTAATGAGTCACTACACTGGCTTACCACTAGATCTAGAATACAAGAAACCAAACATTCCAATTATTCATGTACCATTGGGCATACTTTGTTAAAACAGTCATCATTATCACAAAGAATAGTGTTTGAGTGTAAGATGTTAGTCTCTTCACAAAACCAGAAGGATTCAAATTTTATTTATTTGTCAGTAGCCTCAAGCAGTGCGGTGATTTGTGGGACATGTGCCAGAATAGCCTTTGTGAACGTTTGTAGTTTGGATGCTTGTGAGGTGATTTAACCATGATGGAGAGAAAAGTGGAGGAATATTTTGAAGGCAAATGTTTATGCAAAGATTTTTTTGCCTGCCAATAACCTGTTTATATTTGCTTTGTGTTTGAGAGCAAGGAAAGCCTTTTGGCACTGCTCCGTCCCCCTCTCTGCTTCCCTAAATATATCTTCACGCTTACCTTGCTTCGTCGTTATTACGTCATATTTGTAATTTAGGATGAGCTGGGCTGATGAAAGCCCTACTAACATAGGGTCGCTTGTGTTCCTCAAAGTGAGTTAAAATTGAAAATGCTCTTTTGCCGATCAGAAATATAATTGGCTTGCATAATATCAGCGTAGCCTCTCGTGTGAACGAGAAAATCGTTGCATTTGTTTTGGTGGTTCACGTAGTTGCATCATGTGTTTATCTCTCTGTCTGTCTATCTGTTTGTCTTTGTCTCTGTCTTTTTATTTTCTGGAACGAGCCACAGGCTTTGTTCCGACTTTCATCTTCTCTTTTGCGAGTATCAGAAAGCTCCTCAGAAATGAACTGTGGCAACATCATTGCTTTGCCCTTTTCTCCTTCTGATGTACAAGCAATATTCAAATGTTATAAAGCATTGCCAATTTTAGGTTTCACAGTGATACACTGGACTCTTTTACGACGACATGATGCAAAGCCCAGCCTGCAAATGCCTCACATGCTTATTCCAACACTCTGACAACCTGCATTTACCGTGAAAACTCCGTCTTACTTATAATTTGGGGTCTCCGCTTTATGAATTTTTTTTCCAAACAGTCCGTTGGTCCCAAGTCCCAATATGGTACCTGGACAAGCAACTCAATATTTTATCAAGTACTCAACCATTCTAAGTGCTTCCTGTATTTTTACCATGTAATATGAAATATCACCAACTACTTCAAGCACTATGTGAAGTGACAAGACAAAGTTGAATTTTGAAAAGGTGACACTGAAAAGGTCTTTCCTGTTTTATAAACTTGTCATTAATATCTGGGTTGACAGGACAGCTTGTTGGAAATGTATTTGCTTCAAAGTTGTCTGAGCCTGGGTTCAACCGTTGCTGATTTTTTTAATCCAAATTATTATGCTATTCTTTGATCTGATGTGACGTGTAAATATCATCAACTTGGCAATAATATCAAAAGCCCGTGGTAAAAATACCATGATAGAAGAAGAAAAATAACGGGTCTTTTATTTTTGCTCTGGTTGAAAGAGCTCAAAAAATATGAAGTTCAATCAGGAACGTCTTGAGTTGTTGTACGTACCTGGCACATAAAGAAAAGAAGAGAGTAAAATGAGTTTAATAACTTGTTGATTTATTCAAAACATTTGATTGGTTAAATCTTGGTTCCAAATGTTGCACAATCTTCACTTTATATGCGTGAAGACACAATCTTTTGTGTCAAACTTCGTTTTTTTAGGTCATCTCTTCGAGCATGACCTAATAATATTGGTGTTGAGAGGAGAGGTGATGGTCCGTCCGTCCGTCCGTCCACAATGAAGTTGAAGCGGGAGATCTGGTCATTAGTGATCCTGATAGAGGTCGATGAGACGTACACGATGGTATGACTTTCAAGGTCACCGAAGGTCAAGGTCAAGGTCACGAGGCCTTTGAAGTTGCGAAAATGACGATTTTCAAATTCTATCTCCTCTGCCATTTCTAAAACGATCTTGAATTTGATTGTGGCATATGAATCTACGGGACAATATCTAAATTTTTCTCAGGCCGGATTTTTGATATTCGCTTTCGTTTTCGTGTCACGTGACTTCAAATTTGGCAAAAAATGCGAAAATGACGATTTTCAAAATCTATCTCCTACATTTCTCAAGCGATCTTGAATTTGATTGTGGCATATAAATCTATGGGACAATATCTAAATTTGGTCGGGCCGGATTTTCAATATTCACTTTCGTTTTCGTGTCACGTGACTCCAAAGTTGGCAAAAAATGTGAAAATGACGATTTTCAAAATCTATCTCCTCCTACATTTCTCAAGCGATCTTGAATTTGATTATGGCATATGAATCTATGGGACAATATCTAAATTTGGTTGGGCAGGATTTTCGATATTCGCTTTCGTTTTCGTGTCACGTGACTTCAAAGTTGGCAAAAAATGCGAAAATGACGATTTTCAAAATCTATCTCCTACATTTCTCAAGCGACCTTGAATTTTATTGTGGCATATGAATCTATGGGACAATATATAAATTTCGTCGGGCCGGATTTTCGATATTCACTTTCGTTTTCGTGTCACGTGACTTCAAAGTTGGCAAAAAATGTGAAAATGACGATTTTTATGCGAAAATGACGATTTTCAAAATCTATCTCCTCCTACATTTCTCAAGCGATCTTGAATTTGATTGTGGCATATAAATCTATGGGACAATATCTAAATTTTGTTGGGCCTGAATTTTCGATATTCGCTTTCGTTTTCACGTCACGTGACTTCTTCAAAGTTTGCAAAAACTGCCCTACCTTCAGGAGGCTATATATGTTCTCGCAGAGATGACCGTCACTCCCGCACGGGGGTAATTTTCCTGTAGGTTGGATTAATTTGAAACAACTTTTATTTAATTTTTCTCTCTGAGGAGCATTTCCATGTTTCGGGGAAGAGGGGAGGAGGGGAGTGGTGGTCAGACAGCATTAGCCTATTATATACAGGATACTTATCAAGCCTGGTGTTGGCGCAGTGGTTAGGGCAGCGGCTTGGGATCCAAAAGGTCCTGAGTTCAAGCCCCGTTGGGCCACTGAATTAATACACCAGGGGGTTGACTCAGCCTGTCATCCTTCCGAGGTCGGCGAAATGAGTACCAGTGTACTGGGCCGGTGTATACCCTGGTTGAAATAGGTGTACCATATCCCTGTGTCGTAAGAGGCGACCAGGGTTGCGTCAGGAAGGGCATCCGGCGTAAAACATGTGCCAAATCACTATGCGGATCATAACGGATGATCCGCTGTGGCGACCCCTAAGGGGAGCATCCGAAAGAAGAAGAGAGAAGATACAGGATACTTATCAGGGTCCCATAGAACATCCTTGCAATGAAAAATGAAACTTGAAGACCTCAACTCCCTCCACTCCTCACAAACCCCAAGTCATCCACCTCCCTTCCCAAACTCTAAGGCTCCAGTTACCTCCCCACCCCACCCCCTTGCCAGACCACTACTCAACCCACTCCCCGCCCCCCCAACCCCACAACTCCTACCTGCATGGATTTGATAGAACTTCATTAACACATGGGACAATGGTAGATTATACTCATCCGATATCCAGGATATGTATCTTTGTGAATAAACAGTGTAAATAAATGCTTTCGTGTCCTTTGTCCTCCCTCCACGTTTACTTATTAAATATGCATATGGAGTCACTTGGTCTCTGAGTGATTATAGTTGCTCTGCAGACAAACGGCTTCAGTGATTAATCTTCCCTTAAAGAACAGATTGGGTTTGAGAAAATTAGCGTCCGCATGGAAAGCACCCCGTGTCCGGTGCGGTGTCCGCTCGGGCTCAAACCATCATTTGGGTGGCAGGAGAGGGAGTACCAGCATGTTGCATAGCCGGTTCAGACGTTCCACCAAAACATGGTAGCACCTGCCTCGGCAACTTGCTTTGTACACCTCGTTTAAAGTAAATAATGACAGACGTTTTCTTTCACAATGTCGCAAAATTCCAGGAATTACTTGGACAAAGACCTTTTAATGACATTGGTTTTCTGGACTCTGGTCGAGTTTTTGAAGAGAAAATGGAAGGAAATTAGAAATGTAAACAAACGCATCACATTGTTTGGTCATATCAATGTTGTTACATTTGTGGGTGGAGGGGAGGTAGATATCACCATAGAGGGGGGGGGGAGTTAGATATCACCATAGAGCAGATAGGAATGCATAGAGCAGCATGGTCCGTGTGTGAGTAGTTAGCCATCTCGATGTATAAGTAGGGAAATGTTAGCTTAAGAATTGTCTTGTTTGCATGTGAACCATACAGGGGGTGGTGTGTGATAATAATTAGTTGGGGATTATGGTGAGGGAAATCGTGCATATAACCTCTGTCAACCCCTACCGGGAGGTGCTGGGCGACTCTGCAAGAGAGAGAAAAGAGGGGTGGAGCTTGGATATCCTCGAGAGCAAAGGAAGGAGGAGGAGTTATAGACACCTCCCAAGAGGGCAGAGCATTGCTCAGGAGATGTAGGAGAAGCTTAATCGGGCAGTTGGAGGTCTGAGGAGAACTCGGCTGGGAGTTTGTGTGTGCAAGCCTAAGGAAAGTCTGTGAAGCCATCAAGGTCTGAGGTGAACAGGGAACATAATGGGAAAGAGTTTTGAGGAGGTCGAACTACCTGTGTTCATCGCCCAGAGCCTGTTCGTCATCCTACCCATTACCTCATCATCCCTCACTATCGTCCTACCCATGGTCTGCTCACCTCATTGTCGTCCTCCTCATCCCCCCTCATCGCCTGCTCATCCCCGCTGCTGCCAGAGCTCAGTCCCCTGGTTTTCTCCCCTTCCCGTCAGTGACTGAGTCTGGTGTGTGGTGCCTAGTTCTTCAGATTTCTTTAGATATAATTATTTATCATCGATTTTGTGTCCCCATTTCTTCCCCACCACTGCCCGCCGTCCTATCCCTCTGCAATCACATCATCCCCGAGTTATTGTTTGTGGGTACAGGAAATAAACCCATTGGTTGTAAAAAGCTTTAAGGTTTTTGTGCCTCTCCTCACGACCCACGCGCGCATTGTCCGCCATTAATTCTGAACGTCTCCTCAGGAGTTAAACCGCTCGGGGCATCGCAGGATTTTACCCTCCCGCCACGATGAGCTCAACGTTAGTCGAGCCGACTGCTACATTATTAAGTGTTTGATAAACATGAAAATGTCAACACGTGTGCAAGACATGTCTCCAAAAGCTCGAAGAGGGGGTTCAGTCAAATGTCAGTTAACTGAATGCTGGAATAATAAAAACGAGAATGTTCATTAACCATTGGCCCTGCCAATTCTCAATTCGTTCCCCCTTCACCAGTCACTGCAGGATTAAAGTGGCCTGCTTGGACAGTTTTAACCCTTGTTGTCTGACTTTTCGTCATTGAGGCTTTTTTGGTCATTTTGTTACGTCGCACTGCATTGCAAATCTTCTTCTTAAAACTGCTGTATACCCTTCACACATGGCTACTTGCAAAGTTCGGCATCTTCACCGTGTTCATTGCATTTGGCAATAATGATATTTTGAGACGAATCTACTTGTTGCAGTAGCCTTGGCATACATAGACTCTTGATGGATTAACTTTGTTCGTAGTCGAAGACTGAGGAAGTTAGTTTGTATTGTTCTGTCAATCGACATAAGACCTGTCTGGACTGCACAAATCCTACTCCAATCATGGATTCTTATGTTGGGCCTAAACTGCAGTGGTTAGCGGTTGCTGATAGGAAGTATGATGCATGGCCATGCACTGATTTGTTTTCCATTTCAATATGTGTATGCAAATCTGCTCAAGGATAATGATTAAATTGCCTTGAATGGAGTATTTATCAACTTTATTCGATTACCATCTGGAATGTAGCCCTCCCTTCTCAACGGCTGTTCCAAACAGCTCTATATTCTGTTAGAGGTATGTCCTTTCAAGAGGGGGAGACGCACGGTGGTAAGAAACAATTTTAAGTGTGATGCACTGCACGTTCATGGTAAAATTACAAGTTGTGAAATTTATAATACTTTCAGGAAAATTTAAAATATTGTTATTGAAGTATGAAAAGGAATATGCAGCCAACTGTGCAATGCATATATAATGGCTGCCCAATAAGGTTTTATTCGGGCATCCATTGAATTTGCTTTGTGACGCTTTAAAAAAATAAAATATAAAACATCCGTAATACACACACACACACACACACACACACACACACACACACACACACACACACACACACACACACACACACACACACACACGGTCTGCCTCGCAAGCATGTAAGACGTCGGCTGTTATAAAGCTTGCAGTGTTAGTGTGAGAAATTTCTGTGGATATCCAAAGACTCCATAGCTCAGTGGGCTGTCGCTGTGTAAATGATGAGGTCCTTGGGTTTGAGTCCTGGGTTGAGTCAGAATTTTTTTACATGAGCACCAAGTTGGAATTGTAAAGGGAAAATATTCAGTGGGCACATATAATAATGCTGAGTTTTTGAAAGTTGACTTGTTTCATTCAGCTTGTAAGGTTTAAAAACTGATCTTTCTTTTCCTTTATATGTGAAGGAGCAAAAATAATTTTCTTTATACCCGATGGGTGTTAGTTTTTAGCTCGCCTGTTCGAAGAACAGAGAGCTATAGCGATAGCGATAGCGTCAGCGTCAGTGTGAAAATGTTAAAGTTTTTGGTGCAAGTTATTTAGAAGCTTGCCATTCATTTAATATGTGTACTAGAATGCTGATATTTGGCATGGAGGTTCCTTTGGGGGTATATTATTGATGTGGTGAAGTTGAAATAAAAAATAATTTCAAATGTTTTAAATTTTTGACCTGTTTTGAACTTAACTTTTTTGTAGCACATCAACGTTAAAGTTTTTTTGTGCAAGTTATTTAGAAGCTTGCCATTCATTTAATATGTGTACTAGGATGCTGATATTTGGCATGGAGGTTTCTTTGGGGTATACTATTGGTGGCGTGAAGTTTAAATTAAAAAATAATTTCAAATATTTAAAATTTTTGACCTGTTTTGAACTTAACTTTTTTGTAGCACATCAACGTTTAAGTTTTTGGTGCAAGTTATTTTTTAGAAGCTTGCCATTCATTTAATATGTGTACTAGGATGCTGATATTTGGCATGGAGGTTCCTTTGGGGTATACTATTGGTGTAGTGAAGTTGAAATCAACAAATGATTTAATTTTTTTTTTATTTCAACCTAAGATGGTGTCAAAACCACCCAATGCTCGCCTGTTTATACTAGACGCTTGCCATTCATTTAATATGTGTACTAGTTTACTGATTACTATATACAAATACATATATTGCTTTAAAATTATTTGGATCAGACTTCACTGCAATGCTTTATATAAAATATTATTAGACTAGTCTTTTAAAAACGATAAATGTATAAACAGGCGAGCCATTGGGTGGCTTTGACACCAACTCTCTGGTTAAGACATTGTGTTATCCTTTTTCTTTTTCTTATTTTTTGGCATTCTAATAATAATTTTTCTATCATTCATGAGCCTCAAATGGAGATCACACTGATTTTCAAAATATGCATGAGTTGGTAGTTCCAGCTCTGCCTAATATTGTATT